>NW_015165235.1:16582-106996 GCF_001447785.1 Gekko japonicus
AGCATACATGGTGATTCCTAAGAAATAAATTGATATCATTATGATAGCATGATGATATAATAAGGTACTATTACATGACCGCTTTTACTTATGAAAGGTAATTCTGCAGGGTGGAGGCAGGAGATAGCTTGGTGTGGATATTATTTTTTCAGAAAGTAAGCAGCTTGAGGGAATCTATGCTCCAAATTATTTTGTATATTTTTATTGCTTATTTTCTACACCACTGGCCAGATCCAGACTTGCTCAATTTTAGTAATGTTGCTATATCAGGTGCCTTCCAAACAAACCCTCGAACCTAATTTTAAATTGGCATGGTAGCTGACCTTGAACTAAAAAGAATTCCACCCAAACAACATGTATTGTTGTTGTTGTTAGCCATTCAGTCGTGTCCGACTCTTAGCGATATATGCAAAGGCCTTAATCCAAAAAAGTCATTCACATTTGTTTGTCTGAAATCAACAGAAAACACTGAAATTCATGGGGAAGAACCATTAATCTCAAGGTTAACTATACCTGACTGTATCTACACATGGTTGGATATTGTGCCACCACTGCACAATAGTAATAATTCATAATTTGATTGCCTTGCTCACACAGGAAAATCCAGTTGTAAAGGACTGCTATATGTGCCAGGATAACACAATATTCTACGGTGTGTTGGATGCAGCCTGTGTCTAGCCTGAAGCTGAAGCACAGTACTCTCTACATAGTCCTCATTACAGCTGTTGGCCACAGATATTTCTAGTCAAATATGTCAGCATTGTTTATTCATTGCCCTCTTCCCTTTTCATTCAGATTCATTTTATATCCACTATGATCAGTCTTCCCCATTCTCTTAAGCACACAAGCCAAGTTCCAAAGGCAGACCAACCCAGCTCTCCAACAACTGGGGATGCAAGGACAATGCATCCCACCCAGGTAAGCAAGGGATCCCCCTTCATCCTTCAAAGGCATCTCCCACACAGGGTAAGTATACAGAGTGCAGAAATAATGGATTCCTTGCAAGCATTCTTGAAATACATCACCATGCTGCCAGTGCAATGTCATACTACTGTAACCCCACGTGCAAGTGTGGGACACAGGGAACACAACCACAATCCAGATTGACTGCTAGCCCCTCCACGCTAAACTTTCCAGCTTCTCACCAAACATTCATGATGCCTGTTACCTTGCAGAATCAAAGCCCTTAGAGCCAACCCTGGAAAGTGTGCAGACAAGAGATCCAATGCAATTCCCTTCAAGGATGAGTAAGTACTGGCCCAGTGGTCACACTACGACCCCAACAGGTGACTGTGACCAGATAGTTAGAAGCCTACTCAGAGTGTGTGAACTGTGTTGTCTTAACCTCCCCCTTTTTTCTATTTTTTGCTGCTGATCAACTTTTTTGCCAACTAAAAGGCAAGTTTCATAATTTTATCAGCATCCTCAAGTGCATGCCTCCTGTTTGTCAGCTTCCCAGCAAGCTATTGGGAAGGTGATGGGAATGTCTTCCGTGAATGCACAGTTGTGTGTTCTCTTGTTGCTGTCCTGGAATCTGCATACCTTTCACCTTGCAGAAGGCTGGTGTTCCTTAGTCTCTTGCCCTCCTACCCCAAGACCAGAACTCTTGGGCAGGAGAGGTCTTGGGCATAATTTGGGGGCTGTCTGTGTCAATTCCTGTTGAGGAATTGGGGGGATGTAGCTGGAGTAATCACGGTTCCTTCCATGTGTACCTGCCTGGTGAAAGGGTTGCAGGAAGTGAACTGAACCCACATCTTGGAGCTCCAGTACACCTACTGGTAAACTACACTTCTTCCTAGAGCATGGTGTGCTGTATTTCCTTTGCTTCTTCAGCTGTTGTGATTTGCATGTAAGTCGCTTCAAGGAGACATGCTGATAATAGGGTCATACTGGTTGGCAGAACCCATAATGGGTTGTCATTGTCATGCTGCTTCATGATTGGTGGGTGTCGGTATGGTTGCTACCGTCTTCAGTTCAACTGCTGCGCTTGCAGTTTCTTCAAGTTGAGTGTTTTTTGTAGCTATTTTTCCTCAACTAGAAAAGCATAAGATATTGCCTAGCTATGCTGCCCCTTGCATTGGCAATGCAACCACTTCCAGGTTTTAGGGCTGGGCTGCCCATTTGAATATTTTCTAAAGACCATGTAATACAGTTGTATTTGAATATTTTATTAGGATTTATTTATATCATCTATTCTTCTGTTTTCCTCACTTGCTCTATTTTATAGGGGATGTTATCACCCCAATGATGTTTAAAGTATGGCCAAATATACATACGTACATATATATGCATGTATATGTGTATATATAAGTGTATATATGTGTGTGTATTCACACGCACACACACACTGGATAGTTTGCCTTGCCACTAGAAATTCTCTAAGAGTGGGGTCACACACACTAAATAATCCACTTTCCATGCACTTTCCAACTGGATTTTGCCAGTTCACACAGTAAAATCCATTTGGAAAGTGGATTGAAAATGGATTATTTGGTGTGTGTGACTGTAGCCTAAGTATGTCTTAAAAAGATATGATTTCAGTTTGGATGCAACCCATTTTTCCACTGTTGAAACAGGCTGGAGGGATTTCCCCTTAGTCACTTGAATATCATGGGATAAAAAGATCATGGGACAAAAGCCACATAGAAAGGGGGCTGTAGCAAGGAGAACAGTTAGGTGAGATTGAGTGGAAAAGCTGGCTGGATCCAACCCTCTGTTCCTTCTATGTAATTTTATTACAGATTCCATTGTAAATTCCTAAAGACAGATATCCAAAGAAAATCCATCTTTAAGGGGATGGATTGTTACTTGTTACTGAAGAAGTCTTCAAATATATGTAAAGACAGCTGCTGTTTTCAGTTTCCTTATCCCAGTGGAAACACTGGGGAAGGGTGTGTGCCTTCAGCAATGACATTCATGTCTACTGCCTTCTTCCACGTTGCTTCTGTTCCAGGAAAACTAACAACATAAGCCCTTTTCATTCTGAATTCCTGCATTGTAAATTATCTATACAGCCTTGTATTTAGCCAGGAGCAAAACCACAGCTCTTATTCCAGAGATTTGTTTTATTTTCATGAATGAACCATTCATATTGCAGGCTGTTCTTTAAGCAAGTATTACAAAATCCCAAAAATGAAATATTTAGGAGCCAAATGCACACTCAGCATAACTCTACTGGCTGCTGTGAGGCTGAACTGACCTCTGGCACTCATTCTGGCATAATCATTGGCATGTTTATCAATGGGAAAAGGAGTCATGCAGGTCATGTTTAACTCATAACTTCACTGCAAACCTTTTGATGTACACCTAGGCCTGGCATCTCCTCAGTCCTACAGAATAACTCATCATGGGCTAGTTCTTATCAATGTACAAAAGAATGTTGCTAGTCTCAGGCATCCTATGGTGGACTGGACATTTGACTTACAGGGAAATTTCCCAGTGGGTTGATGCCTTAGAACAGGAGGTCGTCCCCCCTGCCCCCGGACACCTTTCGTGGTGCCTGCCAAGTATTTTTAGAAAGTGAGTGGGGCCAGGTGGGACTCCTGCCCAGCAGGGCTTCCGATTGGCTGTACAGATTAAAATAACATTTTGGCAGCAGCTGCCCCTAAATCGTTGGTTTTATTCTCCCTCTCACTCCTCTTTTTTAGTGTATTTTAAACATTACTCTTCTTGTCCCCTGTACTTAGGTTTCCTTTGTGTGTTTGTGGTTGGCTGTGTCCCTTTTGGTGGCCATTTTATGGTTGGCTCTTCCTCCTGTGGCACCCATTTTGTGGATGTGCCCATCACCCTGTGTCAGAATTCCAGAGGTGTCCAAAGGCTCAAAATGGTTGGGGACCCCTGCCTTAAAGGGCTATTGGCAGTCAGAAGCAAGCACAGCCAAGCCTCAGCAGCTCTGCCAGCAGCTCATGATGAGCTCCTTGGCTCAGCCTCTTCAGCAGCAACACTGATCAAAGTCAGCTTACCCACTGTCTCTTCCTATACCACTGACAGTTTGTGGGAGGAGGCAGTGGGTGACCTGATGACCATCACCAGTGTTCCCTCTAAGCTGAGTCGGTGTGAGCTAGCTCACACCGACTCAGCTTAGAGGGAACATTGACCATCACTGGTGATAGTCAGGTCTGAGGGAAGAGGCCCCTACAGAACTGCCTTGAAAAACTGCAGGGACCAGTCAACTTGGCTTACTCCTGGGGTATTTTTCCCATTCTGCCCTGGTGATAGCCCTCCAGATGTGCACAGTCCATCAGTGCCAAAAAATTGATATGCCTCCATAATCTCAGTGCCTAAGTAGATCCACAATGTATATTGCAGATAGCTTTTGTAACTTCAAACCTCATAGGTTTCAGATAGCAGCAGCAGCAGCCAGGACAACATTCTTTGCCTTAAGAATTAAATTATTCTGCTTTACTTTTCCTTTCAGCTTCCTGACTTCATGAGCCACAATCCAAACAGCTCCATATGCCAGGTCTTGTGTATGTCCAGCAGGATTTACTAAAAACTGCAACCACACATGCTGCCTTGAAACTGATTTGATACCTCCTCCCCCAAATAGCTTGCTGTGGAGTTCAAAAAAGAGAAGTTAAGAGCCCCGTCAAACACAAGAAATCAAAAGCCTGATTCTCTAGATTTTGGCTCTGCTGTCTGTAAATGTCTACTTTGACAGTTCCTTCCTAGCTTTTGTTCTTCCAGGATATGCTAACTTCTTTGAATTTTACCCGTCTTAAAAATCAATAAATTAGTGGTTGACCCTGGAATCCAAGTGTGTGTGGCCACTTTTTAAGAATGGGTGTTAGTTTTCTTGATAATTTCTGGTAACTCTACAGAAGTGTTCTAAATTTGGACCTTTGGTTGGTTAAAGATGAGCTGGGAGTTTGTGGCTGCAGTTTTGTCTAATACCTTCCCCACTCCCCACCCTGGGCATGTTCTCTCTCTCTCTCTCTCTCTCACATACACACACACACAGAGTCCATCTTTTTATAAGCACCATATGTATATTTATACTTCAATTCATCATCTTTTTTTCCTAGCAACATTTTTAAAACAGTTAAAACTGCTTCATGGATTGAGGGAAGGTGACAGCACAGGTGTCAGCCAATCAGCACCATACCCAACCAGCTTCTGCTGTAAACCTTCTCCTTCTAGAGAAGGATCTGAACACAGTAAGTGTCCATCCAAGTTCACTCCACTGCTTAACAAATGTCTGATTTCATTCTTGGCGACTGTGCAAGATCTCTCCTCTAATGCAAACACACAAAGCACTCTGGACTGGCGTGAATATGCATACATACATATATGGAACCAGCTTTTCAGAAAGTTTCTTACTGGCTACTTAAATTTGGTAGTTCTAAGTAAACACCCATCTTACCACTGTGCTTTGCTTTAGCAGCCCATTCCGAAACATCATCTTGGGCCCGTCCATCTGTAAACACCACAGCCACTCTGGGCACTTTTGCTGAAAAGCGTCTGGCCCCTTCTGCTTCAGTGAAGCTCCTCTCGGTCATCTGCTTCAGGGCAAGTCCTGTCATGGAGCCTTTCCCCATATATTTCATTTGAGATACTGCTTTTATCATGTCTTTGGCTGTGCTGAATTGATTCAGTGTAAATTCTGTGCGAACCTCAGTAGAATACTGCAGCAAACCAACACGTGCAGCTTTGGGAGATATTGTAAGAAAGTCCAAGATTCCAGTTACAAATTCCTTGACAATTTCAAAGTTATTCTCTCCCAGACTTTTTGATCCATCTATCACGAATACCAGATCAACTGGGCCTTCAGTACACTCTGTATTGTTAAAGAAATGAAAAAGAAAGGAAAGAAATACATATTTTATGAAAACCTGGTTCAAGGACATTAAAAATGTCAAGATAAAATAGTTTCCTTGTGTAATGTTGAATAAAAGCATGTTATACTGTTGTAAAAATTATATACCAGTGGCAAGTAAATTGCAAGAAGATCAGAAGGCAGTCAACTTTGAAGACATCATGGAGAACTTAAAATGCAGAGGTAGTTTCCTTAAACAGATTTTGGAGGAGTATAAATCACCTAAGTATATGGTTGCAGTTAGGTATATTGGCTTGGATCCTAAGTTACACTGTTGCAGCAGTGACTTCTCCTGCCCAGTAGTCCAGAAGCAGCAGGGGAAATTATGTGGGATAAGGAGACACCAACCATTCATCTCTCTTCTGCAGGAGAAGTACCTTATAGTGCAATCCTCAGCATGTATATTCAGAAATAAATCCTGGTGGGTTGAATGGGACTTACTCCCTAGAAAGGGTGCTTAGGAATGCAGCCTTACAATTTATTTATTTATTTATTTCCTTTCATTTATATCCTGCCCTCCCCGCAAAGCAGGCTCAGGGTGGGTTCCATTCTATAATAATCTGCTAAGTGCAGATTTGCATCATAAAAACAGAATAACAAAATACACGATAAATACAATAAAATAAGCACTAATACTTTAAAATAGATTATACCTCAACAGACACATAAGAGCAACTCATGGGGGAAAGAAGGGGGAGGCAAGACTGAATCGGATACAATGCCACCCTAAGTGAAGTTATACCTGTCTAAAGTCCACTGAAGTCAATGGGCTTAGAAGGATGTTTAACTCCACTTAGGGTAACTCTGTAAAGTCTAGCAGGAAAGAGGGAAGTAAAGGTGATGGTAAGTGTAGACACAATCAAGCCTACATATTGGGATTTCATGTGGAAGATCCATGGCCCTGTGGTTACTATATTACATGTTATAGTATCAGATTCTGAATCAGCTTCATGGGATTTTGAGATCTCTTCTGTAGCTCCTGAAAAGTGGACAGGAATGATATGTAGTCCATATCCTTGGCTGCTGCATGAACCGTATCAGATTTAAAATGCAATAAAACCCCTCATCCCATTTTCTAGGGAAAAAACATGGCCATACCAAAATAGTCAATACCCTACAGAAAAGATGGCACATTTGGTCATCATTATGAGAATTTGTTGTCGAAGGCTTTATTATGAGAATTGTTAGTGCTCAAAGGGAACAGAGGATCTATGGCTTGCAAGTAGAGCACAGCTAAACCTCAAGAGTCTGTAGTCCACCTCAGGATCCTGGAGCTGAAGGATCCTACAGACATCCGCAAAAGAAAGAAAGTACAATAAAGATGAGGAGCTTACTTCTGCATGCCTTCCCATTTTCTTCTAGTATGAATCCTTCATGGCATTTACAGACATATGAATTGTTGTTGTTCATGCAGATATGTTCACAGCCATGCTCAATGGACTTTGCAAAGGTCTTTACCTGGGAAAAAAAATTAAAACTCTTTAGAAGAATCTACCAGTCAATATTTTTTCCCTTCATAAAGACAAACATTAGAGTACCGTCAGGTCAGGTTTTTCAGGAAGGAAGATCACCCTAGGTCTGTCCATTTGGCTAGAGGTGAAACAGTCTTGATTCTAGCCAGCCTCCCACCCATTTTGATGCCCCAGAGATTGGTGTCTCCTGTCAGCTGTTTGGCAAACATATTCAGGGTGTATTTCACCAAAGTGCTCCATTGTAATAGTGAAGACGTTTCTCAGACCCTTTGTGATTCCTTATGAACCACAGGACATTTGAATGAAATTGGTAGGGATGGACCTGAATCCCTGTAATTATTCAGACATACTGCAAATGAAACTGGAAGCAGAAAAGAAGAAACATCCAAATAGCAGGGTATTTTAACAGTTTTACAGATGTTTAATTATTGTGGCTTTACACACACAGAGGGCACTTTCACACATGCTGAAAAATGTGCTTTCAATTCACTATCAATGCACTTTGCAACTGGAGTTTACTGTGTGAAATGGCAAAATCCACTTGCAAATGATCACTAAGTTGTATTGAAAGTGGACTGAAAGTATATTATTTAGCGTGTGCAAGAGCACGGACACACACACCTCAGCTCTGGAACTGTAGTTTGGTAATGGTGATTTGCTAGAGAGCTCTAGGTCCCTTTATAGATCCCAGAGTTCCCAGGGAAGAGGGAACAAGTGTCAGAGTAGTTTAAGTCTTCTAGAGAATATTTGGAACATTCGATGCAAATAAAGAGTTTCAGAGTTATCTGTTTATGTCAGAAAAGCCTTATTTACATCAGCTGCAGTATTTATTGTAAGCCTCTTGGCATTTGCGAGTGTAAGCATTTTCGAAACAAATAAATATGGAATTAAATGGCTTGCAGGGAGAACAGAAATTAAAATTTCTTACTTCTGCATGTTTTCTTATCCTCAGCCAGTATAAATCCCTCATGGCATTTGCAGACATATGAATCTTTATTATTAACACAGACATGCTGGCATCCATGTTGAACTGACTTGCAAACATCTTCATCTGGGTAAAGTTAAAAGAGTGTGTTGGTTAAAACACTTCTACTAGACCTGAGCATTTCTTTTACTGTTAATTATAATAATTACAAAATGGGGTGTTCTGTAATTAATATGAAAAGGAAACAAAGTTCCCATCTAAAGAGCCTATAACTACAAAAAACGTTCCCATCTAAAGAGCCTATAACTACAACCCCCCCACATTATTTAGTTTTGTTTTGGTTTCTTTCATTATTGCAGTCTAGGGTTGCCAGGTCTTATCTTCATCCTGGCGGGGGGCTTTCTCTGGGACTCTTCTGGTGCACATGCGGAGCATGTCATTGGTCAACATAGAGTTTTTACCTGAACACTAGAGCGTCCCCGAACAACGTGCCTGGCACGATGACATCACCTCCAGATGACAGCACTGCGCCAGGCACATTGGGTGTGCCGGGACTCTTCGGGGGCAGGGCTGGCCAGTGGCAGATTGGGGAGCCCCAAACCCGGGGAACCCCTGCTCCCATTGGGGGGTTGGCAACCCTACTGCAGTCTGCCTCTATTGGTTTCTCTTTTACAAGGCAGTCAGCATATTCATAAGAAAGGCATAGATAGAGTCTAGTGTTCCTCAGGGGGAGTGGGGAGAGAGGCTCTGTGCTTTCCTGATTGACTGCAGGCTGTAGCCACTAGCATTACATATGTGTATAAGGTATTCCAATCCTGAAGGATATGAGATGGGACTTTGCCTTCCATTCTCCTCCCAGTGCCAGCTTGCCTAGATGCCTTACCCTCCTTGTGCTACTGCCGTTGCCTTGTTAGTTCCCTCTTCCTTGTGCTACGGCTTTTCAAGCTAACTAGCTACAGTGCCGACTGTGTCACTTTTGGAATCTTTCCTATCCATTCTTGCATGAACTTAAATGTTAAACATGGGTGCCTTTCACAGCCTCAAAATACGGAGCCTCTTTATTCTATCTGTCTGAAATTTGGTAACGTTGGTGTCCTCATGGAATACTACAATCCCCCTGAAGTTTGTCCAGTTTGGATGGAAAACCATAAAAGGACAGCTCCCAAGAAAACAAAAATTAAAGAAACAATAATGACACAAAACCATAGAAAAACAACCCAATAACAAAACAGTCCTTTTTAGAATTAATAACAAAAACAAAAAAACCCAAAACAAACAGATTACATGCTCTATCTTCCAACGAAGACCAAAGAGCTTACATCTGCAGGTGTGCCCATCATCCCTTAGTACAAATCCTTCATGGCATTTGCAGGTGTAGGAGAAATCGTTGTTGACACAGAGGTGTTCACAGTCATGATCAATTGATTTGCAGAGGTCTTTACCTACAGGTAATTTAGATAATTCATGCATCTTGTGACATGAAACAAAAGGCAAAAAAGAGAGGCCTAAATCATATCCAGCTTTCATGCAATTAAAATGAAATTACACAGGAAATAGCAGTGTAGTATTTACCAGGTAATTTCTGGAGATTTCCCCTTCCTCCTTCAATAGGAATCCTTCTTAATATTGCAGGTGACAGACTCACTATATTTATCAGCACAGATATTTTACCATACTAATGTCATGTTTTTACATATTTTAATTAGTTTTAGTTTTTTCTGTATTCTAATATATGTGTTTTGTTTTCTTTCTTTTTTTCCATTGGTTTCAATGGGGAAATCGCCATTCCAGCTGTAATTTTTTTCTTCATCCAGTTGAGACAATATTTTCGAGGATTTTAACCCTCACCCAAAGAATCCTCTCCAGCAAAATTTAGCCAGATGAGTAAAAGGTAATCTGTTTTATAAGCAATTAAAATTCTTACTCTCTGTGAGCAAAAGCAGATGGTTGGAAACACCAGAAAGAAAGTTGTGGAGTACAAATAGGAAATAATAATAAATAGGAGATCATTGAGAGTGAGTCCATCCAGTCATGTAAAGGAAGTGAAGTGGTGGGAAGTTTAATGAACAAATATAGCTTACAGGTGAGGGGAGCTAATTCCTGTCCTCCCCACACTTTACTTTGCTGAGTTCCAATGCTTTCAGCCTTTTTTCCTTCTTTGTCTCTCAGTCCAACCCTGATACTGGATGTGAGCTGACTGAGAGCAGTGAGGTTTGGTGCAGAATGGGACAGGGTTTATTTCCCCTCATCCATATGCTTTGTTTCTGTTTAAAAACAAACAATCCCTATCGCCACCTTATTTACACACATACGAGAAATTGTTTGTTTTGGATATACTGAGATTATTAGTACTTGGAATGGATTTCTCTCAGGGAAACTGCGAGGGTGCTTGAGAGACCTCGGATCTATGCTTATCACTGATGGTGTGTCAGTAGAATTCTTCCCCCACCCCTGATGACGGAAGCATCCTTCCACTGGCAAGAAACAAGTGTTGGATCAAGTCAATATCAGCAACACGGCATAGAGAAAAAAATATACTGACCAGAGGGGGACAGTTTTTCACCCCTCCCTACTGCAGAAGCCTATATTGCACCTGGCATGGTACCTGGCAATTCCCTGTACCCCAAGAGCAGCACTGCAGAGGTTATGGGGGGCTGCAGTGGGAGGGAGGAGGTGGAAAAGGTCTGTTCTGTAAGGAAAGTTCCACTCATGGTTCATTAGCTCACTGAATGCTCTGCACGCATATTGAGACAGCACAACAAATGCTGACTACTACAGGTTAGAAGACTGGCATTTGCTTGCTTACTTCTGCAGGTTTTCCCATCCTCTTTCAGTACGAACCCCTCATGGCACTTGCAGACATAGGAACTGCCATCGCTGACACAAAGGTGGCCACAGCCATGGTTCACTGATTTACAGACATCTCTACCTGAAAAAAAGACAATTCTTTTCTGGTAAAATATCTGTAACACGATCAACACTTAAATATCATCACGAAAACTGCAGGTTATCGCTGGAGGGGGAAGGGTCGTGGCTCAGTGGTAAAGCATCAGCTATGCATACAGGAGGCCCCAGGTTCAAGCCATAGCTTCTCTGGTTAAAAGGTTCAGTACCAGGCGATGGGAGAGACCTGTGCCAGAGACCCTGGAAAGCTGTTGCCAGTCAGAGGAGACAATATTGACCTTGACAGACCAACGGTTTGATTCAGCATAAGGCAGCTTCATGTGTTCAGTCTGCTGCTCTCTTTTCCCAACAGCCCCTCCTGCACCTTCCCAATTCGGTTCTGGATCTCCGTCTTTATACTCTGTCCCAAGGAGGGCTGGCCCCGGTTAGTACTTGGATGAGAGGCCCCTGACCAGGATATCCCAGGTCGGCCCAGTCTCATCAGATCTTAGAATCTCAGCAGGGTTGGTCCTGATTAGTATTTGGGTGGGAGACCACCAAGTAGGTCTAGGGTTGCCATGTAGAAGCGGGCAATGGCAAACTACCTCTGTTCGTCTCGTCTTGAAAACTCTACCGGGGGGTGGGGGGCGAGTGTCACCGTAACTCGACTGTGACCTGATGATACTTTCCACCACCACCGTTTCATAGTAATACTTAAGGGGAAAAAATGACTAGTCAAGTCCCCCACCAAAATCATCTTTCATGTTTCCACCACCACCGTTTCATAGTAATACGTAAGGAAAAAAATGACTAGTCAAGTCTGCAACAGCCCCCCACCAAAATCATCTTTCACGAATGGGAGGTGTAAGTTAGTCACAGTAACAGTTTTGTAATTCATTCATCTTATATAATGAAGAGTAAGTTAGTCACAGTAACAGTTTTGTAAGAAAGAAGAAGGGAAGATTGGATTTATACCCCCGCCCTTCACTACCCTAAGGAGTCTCAGAGCGTCTTACAATCTCCTTTCCTTCCCCTCCCCACAACAGACACCCTGTGAGGTAGGTGGGGCTGAGAGAGCTCTTTCGAGAACTGCTTGTGAGAGAACAACTCTGAGAGAACTTGTGACTGACCCGAGGTCACACCAGCAGCTGCATGTGGAGGAGTGGGAAATCAAACCCGGCTCTTCCAGATCAGAGTCCACAATCCTAACCTCTACATCAAACTGGCTCTCTTACTTATTTTATACAGGATCAAGTTAACAGGGCACAATAAATAAAGCTTACGTTTACAGGTTTTCCCATCACTGTGCAGCACATATCCTTCAAAGCAATGGCATACATAAGATCTGTCGCTATTCAGACATGTATGCTCACAGCCATGGTCGCTCAGCAAGCAATAGTCTATTCCTGAGAAGGAAAGAAGGCTGTCAGTAGAAAAAAAGTATCCAGCGATTTCAGGATAGATCCAGGCTAAATCTTCCATCAGCAGAATGGAACTTTCCTGCCTTCCCCCTCCCACTGCAGCCCACTAATCTCCATTAAATGCTACCCCTGGGGGATGAGGTGCGTTTGTCCATAGTGGGAACGGAGAACCAGTGGATTCATGATTTAGCCTTTACTACATAGAATGTGAATACACCAGATAGATTTTTTCTCTCCAGTACTACCTTATTTTATAGTGCATTAAATTTCTCCTGATTTAGTGGTAAAGTGCCAGATGGAGAACAGGAAGATGTTGCATACAGATGAACTCTGTAGCTCTGAGCTAAAACTCCAGCATACACAGTTCATCTGCACATGAAGTACCACTTGATAATCAGACGGCGGATTTATCACCAAGATGTTTCAGTAACTGATGAAGGATGCTTTGCCTGCATACGGTTACAGATACTTGTGTTCTAAGCATTTTTATGTTAGAACTAGAACAAAATGTTTTGATTCTGCTGCTGATTTAAGTAATTATTATAAGAACATAAGAGAAGCCATGTTGGATCAGGCCAATGGCCCACCCAGTCCAACACTCTGTGCCACACAGTGGCCAAGATCCAGGTATCATCAGGAGGTCCACCAGTGGAGCCAGAACTCCAGAAGTCCTCCCCCCATGGACCCTCAAGCGCCAAGGATACAGACCATCACTGTCCCAGACATAGTGTTCCATCTATACCTTGTGGCTAATAGCCACTCATGGACCTCTGCTCCATATGCTTATCCAATCCCCTCTTGAAGCTGTTTATGCCTGTAGCTGCCACCATATCCTGTGGCAGTGAATTCTACGTGTTAATTACTCTTGGGGTAAAGAAGTACTTCCTTTTATCTGTTCTAAAACTACTGTTCATCAATTTCCTTGAGTGCCCATGAGTTCTTGTATTGTGAGAAAGGGAGAAAAGTACTTCTTTCTCAGCCTTCTCTATCCCATGTATAATTTTGTAAACCTCTGTCATGTCACCCTCAGTCATCGTTTCTCCAGGCTAAGGAGCCGTAGCCTCTTTAATCTTTCTTCATAAAGAAAGTGTTCCATTCCCTTTATCATTTTAGTTGTCCTTTTTTGCACCTTTTCCAATGCTATAGTATCTTTTTTGAGGTGTGGTAACCAGAACTGTACACAGTATTCCAAATGAGGCCGCATCATAGATGTATACAGGGGCATTATGAAACTGGATGATTTGTTTTCAGTTCTCTTCCTAATAATTTCCAGCATAGCATTTGCCTTTTTTACTCCAGTTGTACACTGAGTCGACATTTTCAGTGAGTTCTCTACCACAACTCCAAGTTTTCTCTCTTGGTCAGTTATCACCAGTTTGGACCCCATCAGTGTATATTTATAGTTGGGATTTTTGGCTCCAATGTTTGCACTTGCACACGTTGAACCTCTTTTGCCACGCTGATGCCCCCTCATTCACCCTCGACAGACCCCTCTGGAGCTCCTCACAATTCTCCCTGGTTTTCACCACCATGAACAACTTAGTGTCATCTGCAAACTTAGCCACTCCACTGCTTACTTCCAACTCCAAAACATTAGCGAACAAGTTAAAAAGCACCAGACCTAGTACTGAGCCCTTAGGTACCCGACTGCTTACCACCTTCCACTGTGAAAACTGCCCATTTATATTCACTCTCCTGTTAGTTAACCAGTTTTTAACCCACAAGAGGACTTGTCCTCTTATCCCATGCCTGCTGAGTTTTCTTAGGAGCCTTTGATGAGGAACTTTATCAAAAGCTTTCTCGAAATCTAGGTGAACAACATCTACTGGGTCACCCTTGTCCACATGCTTGTTCACCCCCTCAAAGAATTCGAAGAGGTTAGTGAGACAAGTTCTTCCTTTACAGAATCCATGCTGATTAGGGGTGTGCATTTGACATAAACCAAGCTGAAAAAATACCCCCCAAATACCTTACCAACATTTGGGGGGTATTATTTAAGCTGAATACAGATCAGAGGCTACTGGTATAGCTGAGCCCGAATAAAAGCCAATTTTTTCCAGCTTTTATTTGGGTGTATTCAGCTATACCATTGGCCGGGGCAGCAGGAGCCTAGAGCTCTGCCCTGCCTCTGCTTGGGTTAGCTCTTCTTGCAGCTCGGTTTAAACCAAGCTGCAAGAGTAGCCCACCAACTGAGGTGGCACGGAGCTCTCTGCTCCTGCTGCCTCAGCTGATCCTCTCTTGCAGCTCTGAGCTAAAAGAGAGAATAAGCTGGGATGGCAGAAGCTGTCTCCCCTTGTAGCTTGGTTTAAGGATCAGTTTGGTGTAGGGGTTAAGTGCACGGACTCTAATCTGGGAGAACCAGGTTTGATTCCCCACTGCTCCACTTGCACCTGCTGGATGACCTTAAGCAAGCCATAGTTCTGGCACAGCTGTTCTTGAAAAAGAGCAGTTTCTGTCAGAGCTCTCTCAGCCCCACCTACCTCACAGGGTGTCTGTTATGGGGAGGGGAAGGGAAAGGAGTTTGTAAGCCGCTCTGAGACTCCTTTGGGTAGTGAAGGGCGGGGTATAAATCCAATCTCTTCTTCAACTCCCACCACCCCAGCTGATCCTCTTGGGGCCAGCTTCTCCTGCGGCACAGTTTAAACCATGCCGCAGGAGAAGCCAAGCCAGCCCCAGGGTTGGGTTGGCTTTTTTTTTTTAACCCAGTATTTTTCTGTCTATTGGACCTGAAAAAAATTCAGGATTTTTTTAAAAAATCCTGGATCAGAATACCATACCATTATTGGAATCTGGGATTTTTCAGAAACACTGACAGACCCGAACAGAAAAATACCAGTGGTTTGGGGTTTTTTGCACACCCCTAATGCTGATTCTTCCTCAATAGCTTTTATTCATCAATGTGCTTACTAATTCTGTCTTTAATAACAGATTCCACCAACTTACCCGGTATCAACATTAGACTGACCAGCCTGTAATTTCCTGGATCTGCTCTGGAACCTTTTTTAAAGATGGGGGTTACATTAGCTACCTTCCAGTCCTTGGGAATGGAGGCAGATTTTAGTGATAGATTGCATATTTTTGTCATCATCCTCTATAGCAACTGAGTGATATGAGGGGTTGTGTTTTTTTAGCTTTTCACAGGAAACTCCAAAGTAGAACAGAGCCTGCTTCCAAATAATAAGTGGGGCGAACTGGCAAGTAGAAGCAACATCCCGGAGGAATAATCATAAGATCAGGGCTTAACAGACACATGTCTAGAGTTAATGTAAAATATTAGAGCTTTTGATGGAAATCCCAAGTGCTGCCTGGAGAAAAATAAAACCCCATAAACATTTTCCCTACTACTCAGGAAAAAGCCTTTTCCATTTGGTAGGTTAATAAAACTATTTTAAAAGGCCAGTTGCATTTTTTTGCTAGCACGGATTTAAACAGACACCATGAATTGGATTAGAACAGCACTAACTCTTTTCTCCTAAAATGCACTGTTCCTTAAGCTTATTTTTCTGGGTGTTTCTTCTCTGGGTTATAGATTCTCATTTCCAGTCTGCTCAGCCACAAGTTGAGGGTCTTAACAAAGCAAATCACTCACCTAATACTGGTATCACAAGAACCTATCCCTCGGCAGCAGGTGAGGTAACAGGACTAGTGTAGTAGGGACATTCACATGGATGTGTTTATTAAAACAATGTATATTCTGGCTTTCTGTTTTATCTGTTGATATCACAAAGTACAGTACAGTTTTTAATTTGAGCTTTTCCAGTTAATTGGCAAGCACTATACAAAGCAATGTACAGTTTTTAATTTGAGCTTTTCCAGTCATTTGGCAAGCACTATACAAAGCAATATGAGTACCTTAAATCAGCTTTCTTTTCTCTGTTTAATTCTTTACAGTACCCCCATTTAAGAGACTCACGTGAACAAGTCTTTAGATCCTCATTAATGATGTAACCTTCAGAACACTGACAGACGTAGGACTCCCGGGTGTTCACACACAGTTGCTCGCAACCATGGTTGTTCTCAGCACAGTGGTCTACTCCTGAGTCAGGAGTTAGCAATGGAAGAGAAATGAATTGCAAATTTAAAATCTTCCCATCCAGATATGTAAAAACCCAGTAAGAACAAAGGATAACATCTTTCGATCAGACATTCCAGATAACCACTGCTTTAAGTTTTTTGAGCAGGAGTTCAACTTGATACAGTTCCTATTACACAGCAGTAGTGGTAAAATCCTGGCTCACATAAAGTCAAAAGGTTTGATGGCACGAAGACTACAATTTCACAGTGTAAACTGAGGAAACGCAACACCACCATTTTGCACATTAGCAATGGCTACATAGCTCTGACAGGGAACACTCCCAAGAGAAGCATTAGCAATGGCTACATAGCTCTGACAGAGAGGAGAGGAGAGAAATGCCAGAGACATGCACACAGTAGTAATTAATTACTCTTTCAAGGCTGGACTGTGGTCTCTTGAGAAAGAACAACTGGGAGGCACGGCTGATACGTGCTATTATGAATGTACAGCGTAACTATGCTGGCTCTGGTAGTACAGAGCAAAGCACATTTTTGGAAAGAAAAACAGATCTGAAAGGGAAAAGATTTCTCTCGATCAAGTTGCCCCTTTAGTTTACTGCTCATGGACATCCTTCAGAGCTTTTACAGTCCAGTTTTGGTGCCTGTTCAAACAGGGGGAAAACCTCAATGTTATCTTTTTGGACCATCCCTGGGAATGAAAATGACATGGAGAAGGACTCTGTATGAGCTGGCACTCCATGAACACACAGGCTTTTATGATTTCCATGACTGCAAAAGAGGCCATTCACTTAGGGAAACATTCTTGCTCAAAGGTGCAGTGTGAGGATATCTGGGTACTAATTTGTTTTACTTCATTTTTATCCCACCCTTTCTCCCCAAATGAGGACCCAAAGAAGCTTATACCATTCTCCTCTTCTTCCATTTTATCCTCACAACAACTCTGGGAAGGAGGTTAGGCTGAGCGTGTGACTGGCCCAAGTTTACCCAGTGAGCTTCCCTGGCAGAGTGGGGATCAAACCCAGGTCTCCAAGATCCTAGTCCACCACTTGAACCATTACACCACAGTGGCTACTTCTTTTATTATCAATCACGGGAACTCAAGTGCTAGTCATTACCTTCTATTCATATCACAATGCAATTGTGTTATACTGTTTAAGGAGGAAAGGCACCCACAGAGAACAGTGAAAAGCATATTTGCTAGATTAAATCTTCAAGCTACAAAATCATTGTGGTTTTGGGGGCACATAACAATTCTGCCCTCCCTCACAGGGTTTTCTTTTATCTTGTTCTACGCTGAGCAGCCCCTTTTTTTCTTTTTCCTCTTTGTTTTTCTATGGCTGTCCCACCCAGTCATTTGAATGTATATTCTTAGATCCTGACCCAGCCTAGGGAACTGAAGGGAGAGACTAAAACCCATCTTTTTGTCCTGGTTTGATAATGGCACACTAGAGGCTGATGGTCAATCAAAAATAAACTGTTTTGTTTAACTTTGAGGGGAAATGGTGAGGTATGAATCAAGTTTAGGACTTATGAAGTGAACAGACAACAGGAATTAGGTAACTTTGTATAAAAATAAACACCAGATAATTTGTCATGAACAAGTAACTGTTTCTGCTATTCAGACAGGTACTTAAAACTTGAGGAGAGAGATTTCTTGGCAGTTTTTCTTACATAAACTAGCATAAGCTTCTTGGTCTAACAGACACTAAAGTTGGTGAGGGCAAGAACATTCACACAAGTTCCAGTTTCCTTCCTTATCCACTGGCTATGGATCATCCTTAGTTTTTGGGAGCTATTTCCCACAGACTTGTTAAGCTAAACTTCCTACATCCCTATCTCAGGATCCTTCTTGATCCTTTCCCAGTCTCTAAGCCCTCCTTCCCAATCAGCTGTCAGTTCTTAACTGCCACTCCTAACTGACCCTTTCAACTGAAGAATTCCATTTGAACTCCCTGTCACTCAAGGTTCTCAGACCTGGTTACAGCATTAACCTTTTATTGTTCATCACAGGGGACAATACTAGGGTTTTGTATCACATATGCCACAGGAATTTTCCGCCTCCCAGATACACTGGCACTTTTCTGCTAGCAACTGTAGTATGTGGGGAAAAGCAGCTTCAGCCTCCCCCATACAATTTTCTTGTCTTCACACTGTCCCATGGAACTGCTTTTGGCTCCATTGGACAAATTATCTGTAGCCCTGTAAATAGCAGCTCCACTGGACAGTTTGAAGATGTGAAAATGGTGGTGGTGGGGCAGAAGGCTGAAACTGCTTTTCCCTGCAGGCTGCAGTTTGTGAGCAGAAAAAGTAGACATGCATTTAGGAGGCAAAAAACCCATATGATACAAAATCCCCATGTTGTTCCCCAAACAATGCAAGGACTTTGCAAAGTGAAGGAGCAACAGAGTTAGAGGGTAACACAGAAAGAAAGCCAGATGTGCCTTATCTTAATGACACAGTACTGTCTCCAGATGCAGAGATCCAAGCTAGTGTGCATAACTGTTGCTGGAAAACTCAGCATGTTAAGAAAGCTCAAATTTGTAACATTTTAAGAACTGAAATAAATTATATCCAGAGAAGAAGGAAGCGGAGGGCAGACAGAATTAATCATTTCTGCTTCTCTTATTTCTTACATATATGGTCAACAAGCCCTGAAAAATCTGTAACTGCTTTTCGAGATGAATAGACCCTTCCCAACAATATCTGAATAATTGAAAAATAAAGCATACATTTTCAGGAATCTTTCCAAAATTAACATCCTACACAGTCACAATCCTTGTTGGCTTGAACAAGTGAGACTGATACTGAAATATCTGTTGGTTCTAGTAAGTTCCAGTTGGCACAGTCTCCATTTTCCATGAGTTCATTTATCACAAACAGAGCAGTTCTCAGGGACAAGTAAATTGTGAAAAAAGAACCCTAAACTCTTAAGATAAACTAACCACTACACATAATGGTAATAGACATTCTCACATTATTATTCTGCTTTGAAAATAAAACTGCAGGAGAAATAAAGATACCAAGTATGATAACAAAATTGTGTAGTGTTCGTGCTGAAGCACCATAATGTTAAATCTGTAGATAAGCAGGCTTCCAGCAGTTTTGGACCTATCTTGTTTCAACACTTCAGCAAGCAAATTAAAAAGCTGTTAATAGTAAAACAGAAACCCTGACCTGGATGGCCCAGGCAAGCCCAATCTTTTCAGATCTCAGAAGCTAAGCAGGGTTGACTATGGTTAGTACTTGGATGGGAGACTTCCTTGGAATACAAAGTCAGGAGGACAAAGGCAGGTTTTATTCAGCCACCTCTCTGAATATCCTCCAGGCCCCCCCAGTAGGGGTCAGTCACCAGAGGTCAACATGACTTCCAGGTGCAGACACACAGAGAAAATACCAAATTTAAAAAAAATAGTGAAAATCTGCAGTATTTGGATTCTTGCACAACTTAAAACAGCAACCCACCCTCTGAAAATCAGGTCACGGTATTAGTGATTACTACAGTATATTCAAGCAGACTACTGAAAATTAGATCCTAACCATGTTTTCCACTGGCGGTAGAAAAAAGAAGAAAACTTTTTTTGCCATTTCCTCCTTCCCCTATTGCAAAGCTGCACTGCAATATTGTGACTCCTGGAGGTACAATTCGGGGGTGGGGGTGGTGTAGTAAATTGTATTGGGAGAGTGGAACTGATTTGCAACTGGATTTTCCTGTGCTAAGGTGCACTGAAACTGTATAATGTGTGTAAAAACAGCCTAAACTGTTGTACTATAGGACACATTTTTAAAGATGAAAACCGCAAATATGCCCAACAGTAAACAGTTTCTCTTTCCAGAAGTTTGCAACAAGCATTTTATTCACTGAGTAAACATAGGCAAGTCACCAATATTATCTCAGTACTCATAAGTATGGCTGGATTTCCAAAAGCCCATATTTACAAAAACTTCAGGATGCTTGTTTTTTTCAAAGCCCAATCTTCAATACAAAGCATCAAAAGGCCTGAAATACTCACTTCTGCATGTCTTATGGTCACGGTTCAGGGTGTAACCCACTCGGCATCTGCACATATATGAATCTTCAGTGTTAACACATTCATGTTCACAACCATGTTTCCCCAAGGCACAGAAATTTATTCCTAAGGAAAGAGGGAAGACATGTTTTTAAAAACAGCAATTAAAACAATTAACAGCAATTCCAATTAAAATCCCACTTTCCAATCTGGTTTTAGCCACCAATGAAATTAAGAGTTATTTCCAAGCTTCTAGGTAATCACAGATATGCAGAGGCGATTGTATGAAAGATTTCTAGGCCATTAAATGAATATCTGTATGCTACACATCTGGCGCACAAACAGTATGGCTTTCACCATGTTAAAGTCCTTTGCTTTTTTATCATATTCTCCAAGGCACACAGATTTAATTTCTGATATCAAAAAAGTAAAAAGCACCCTGCACCTCGTAGTTAGAGCATCTATTATGAAAATGTGGGGATTTCAACTGGGTCTTGCTGGCTCATCACATTCCATACCTACCCGCAGAGCAAACCTAAACAGATTTAACCCTTCTAATCCCATTGACTTCCATTGACTTAGAAGGGTGTAATTCTGCTAGGGTTGAACTACCACCCGCCCACTGCCATAAGTGAGCTGTCACTTGACAGCACTTCCCACCACCACCAAGTCCTACTTTTTTTTTTTAACGGTAAACAGTTTATTAAAAGATGAATACATATGAAGAGTTTGTAATGAAATACTTCTCCCTCTTATTATCCTCCCCCCAAACAGCTACATTCACCGGAAATCGAAGCAAGCAAACATTTGGCATCCCTGTCCTTGGATAAACACATTTCAACGAAGAACTTGTTTTTTGTCTCATCTGTCCATTAGGCAACATGGCCTTGAGGACTCTCCCTGTCAGGTAACTCACAGCAGACTGACTTTTGCTTAGGGCACCTGATTGCAGACTCAGAGTTCCAGGTTCTTTACATACAGTTGGCCTTGAGCATGCTGGCCCTGTGGATACATTTTGATGATCCCACTTAGTCTTTCTGACATATCTAGGATTAGCTTATAACAGCAAAGTACACAGATCATTGTAATTGAAGAAAAGTTGTGACAGTAATGGCAAAAAGTAAAAGCTGATGGACTTACTATACACTTTAGGACAACATACTTTTGCAAGTTCTTTTATCTGCACTGAGGGTAAATCCTTGCCAGCACTGGCAGAAGTAAGATTCGTCTGTATTGACACACTCTTGCTGACAGCCATGATTCTGTAAAGCACAGTGATCTGGCCCTGGAAACAGGAAAAAGTACTGAAGGACACTAATCAGTCTGTAATCAATGCAAGCGCCTCACTCCTTAAATCCTTAAATATAAAAAGTTCTAATATTAGGAGCACAATTGCCAGAGTAAAGGTTGCTTCTCTGGAGGCAATCCTGATGAGCCCTCCTGCCATATCAGGAAGAACCAGATCTGGTTTTAAGAGTGTTTGTGTCAAACATTTTACATGTTCATTTCATTTAAAATCACTCCAATTTCCAATATAAATTTAATACAATTAAACAGAATAAAATGGTTAATGTAATAATACCATAGCACCAATCGACCACATAAAACCAACAGGAGTTAAAATGGATTGAAGCAGATTAAAAAATCACCATCTCCCTAAAAAAAATCCCACAAAAAAGGAACTAAAACATTAATAAAATATCAGTTTCACCAGCAAGTTTAAAATAGGGTTTTAAAATCTGAAATGTAATGTACCATGTTCAAGAAGCATGTATTTTCTACTATACTTATATCATATAGGTATATAAGAGTAACGTCATTTGTGCATATGGATGAGCATATGAAGTTGTCTTATATTTTGTATTCATGAGAGGCAGTGTGTTGTAGTGTTAGAGAGTTAGAACTGGGAGACCAGGGTGTTCAAACCCCCTTGAGGCATAAGCTACTTTGGGATGTCATTTTCTTAGCCTAACCTAGCTGACAGGGTTATATCTGAGAGAGAGCAGAGAACCATCTATGCCACCCTAAGCACCTTGGAGGAAAGGCAAGATAAAAATGCGATAAATGCCTAGATTTCTAGCCCATCTACTGTGACAAGGCACAACACAACACCGGAGATACACAGTACAGGATAGACACAAAAAAAGAAAACTGTGTATGAAAATATTAATCACGATTCAATACATTTAAAAAACTCACAAAGTGTATATATATATTTATAAATCTGCAAAATCTTTATCCAGTATTGAAGTACATACATCCACAAAATACAAAACCAAATGTGAAACTAATCAAAATGTTGTATATATTCATGTATATATTCATGTATTCATGGCATTCACTCAGGATACGCCCAAGATGCCAAAGCAGTCCATAGCGATCATGGGTACTGAGAGGAGTATGAAAGTACAATATCTGGACTACCTAATGTAACTGAGGATCTTTCTTGGGGACGTAGATGCTGTCAGTCTCACAGACGCTTTTAGGACTGCACCTTAGTTTCTTCCATGAAGATCTACCAGATATTGGTTTGGTTCTACTTTTGAAGAAGCTGTGGGGAGGAACACGATTCACTTGCAGCTAGCCATTGCGTGAAGATAAAATACCACTGGAACCACCTTTCGGACTGGATTTTTTCATCTTAAACTTATGTGATCGCTACGGACTGCTTTGGCATCTTAGGTGTATCCTGAGTGAATGCCATGACATTAATATATACAGTGTTTTGATTAGTTCCACATTGGCTTTTGTATTTTGTGGATGTATGCACTTCAATATTGGATAAAGATTTTGCAGATTTATAAAAAATATATACACTTTGTGAGTTTTTTGAATGTATTGAATAGTGATTAATATTTTCATACAGAGTTTTCTTTTTTGGGGAATATACTGTGAAAAGGTAGCTGATCTCCAAGGTATCAGCCTGAGACAGTTTGCAGGATTTGGGTTGGATTCAGATTAAATTTTCCACGGGCAGTATGGAAATCTTCTGCCTCACCAACTCCACTGAAGCCCACTGATCTTTATGAAATACTGTTCTGGGAGCAGTTTAGTCTGGATCCAACCCTAATGTCCTTTTGACTGGTGATGTCAGGCATCGGATCTAGGACATGGTGCTTACAAAGCGTGAACTCTTTCACTGCACTCTGGCTCATGATACTGTTAAACAGGCACCCGCCACCCATAATATATAAAGCCTTTTCAGCACAGAAGTGGGCAAAATTCAGCATAGATATGGATAACTTACTACTGCAAGTCTTCTTGTCTGGATTTAGAATGAATCCTTCATGACACTGACAGTAGTAGGAGCCTTCGGTACTGACACACTCATGTTGACAGCCTTGGTTATTCAAGGCACAGTAATCCACAACTGAAATAGAAACAATGGTAATTTTTAAGCAAGCTCAGCAGGATCCAGTGGAAAATTTCCACTGATGGAAGGAGAGGGTGATATTCGCTGATTTCTCCCTTACTTCAGACCTCCAACTCCTTGTTACGCTGTCTTTGGGGGGTTCCCTGCTCCCCACAAGCAGCACTTCAGGAGCCTTTTGGGGTTGCAGAGGGAGGGGGGAAGTTAGTAAGCAAGTCCTCCTTTGCTGATTTCCTTTAGAATTCGAGCCACTTTCACTGAATGTACACAATACTTCCAGTTCCTCAGATCGCAGTCAGGTGCTGCTGAAACACGTAGACAATGGGTACTTTTTTATTAAGTGTAGGGGTCCCCAATGTAGTGCCTGTGGGTTTTATGGTCCCTGCCAACACCTTTCCTGGTGCCCACAAAATGGTTTAAGAAAGTTGGTGTGGCCAGATGTGGCTTTTACCCAGCAAGGCTTCTGATTGGTCACTGGAGCTCTGACTGGCTGTGCAGATTTTTTAAAATGTTGCTTTGGAGGCAGCTGCCACCACAGCACAGGGATATTCATTGTGTGGCTGAATGTAAGCCGTGGCAGCCATTTTGTGGCTGCCTCCACCTCTCGTGGCAGCCTTTTTTTGGTGACGGCCATTTTGTGCCTGCACTGCCCTCACCTGGATAGTCCAGGCTAGCCCAATCCTGTCATATCTTGGAACCTAAGCAGGGTTGGCCTTGGCTAGTATTTGGAAGGGCGGCCTCCAAGGAATACCAGGGTCGTGACACAGAGGCAAGCAGTGGCAAACCACCTCTGAAATGTCTGCCTTAAAACAAGTCTAGCAATCTAGAGGAATCACAGCCAACGTAACTTAGAACAATATGAACAAGAAACTGATACACTGGCTCATTTGAATAACTAATAAACTGAAAACGAATGAAAAACTCAATAAAGACTTATTTATTAAAAATTGTTTGTTATTTTTATATATAGAAACCAATTAAGTGCATATAGTCTAGCTCGCCACCCAGTGGTGCATAACGCTAAAAGAGCTAGAACTTTTGGCTGCCAGACAATCTTAGGATCTCCTGACTATTCTACACACAATGCCATACAATAATTATTCATTCTTTCTGCCTGCACCCACCATCCTGTGTCAGAATTCCAAAGGTGCTTGCAGGCTCAAAAAGGTTGGGGACGCTGATTGAGCTATTAGAAGTGAAGTCAATTGCAGTGCCTCATTAAGAGAACAATAGATCCTGTTGTAACTGACATATTGAAAATGACTTCTCCAAACACCTTGTTGGCCTAACATGGATTTCCTTCCTAGAACACGTTTAGATAATGGTTTTCTATCCCTCTGGTTCAGCACAGTTTGGCACTATGCAATTAGGAATACTGAAAGTGGGAATACTTGAACTTCCCCAATGTTTCCCTCGGGAAAGGAAAACATTCCACATCTCTCAGAAGTCGAGGCACGAAAGCAATTATGTGAACTCCATATCCACACACACATGTACACTCATATCCTGTGCACATCCCTGCCAGCTGTGTGGACTGGTGAGGGTCAACTGGACACTGAAGTACACCTGGACATCAGGAACTGGAAACAGTTCTTAGAATGAGAGCTTCCGGCATGAGCCCTTAGGTCAGGCAAAGTGCATGACTTTAGAAACGGTGTCATGTAGCTCATCAGACATGCTGTAAACCTGACGTCAAACACCACAAGATCCAAGTACTTAAGCAGCCAAGGATCTGTGTATTGACACCTGCTGCATTCCTTGAAGCTCACAGGGCAGCCAAAATCAACTTAACTCTGGTAACTGATGCTAAATTCCTTCTCTTTTCACCACCAGAAACAATTTGGACTAAAGAGACAGGGGCATGCAGCAGGTGTAGAAATTAGTAAGAAGCAGTGTTATATCTCTCATACACAGGGCTCTAGACGGGGGGGAGCTCTCAGGTACGGCAACAAATCACATCCAAATTATATGCAAGATGAGGTGGTTGGAAAAAATGGCATCTGCGTGTTACGTTCTCCCTCTGTAACTTAATCACTCCTGAAGAAACAAAAATTGGGGTGCTGCCACAGCACCTTTAATAACTTCCAGAAAAGGTGCAGCTTTCCCAGTTTTTGCTATATTTCACCACCAATTTCTCTTGCTAGTTCTGGCCATCAGGAGATTGTAATTCTGCTCCAGAGCAATTTGTAGAGGAGAATGAGCCAACAGACTAGTGAAGAAAGTGTCTCACAGTGTAATCCTAAAAATACTTTCCTGGGACTAAGCCCCACTGAATAGACTTGAGTAGGATTCTGAGTAGACCTGCTTGGGATGGCACTATCAGAGAATTTAAAGGTTTGTGCAACTATCTCCCACTGAGGACTAGACAACTCAACAGAGTGGAGCCACTTAGAGGGAAAGTGGGAAAGAAGCATTTGGTTCTGTATGCCATGTTTAAGCCACCCAGTATTAAAAGATTAATAGCATGGCTTAAGAGTTCACACTGACTTGTTTACTTTACTCTTTGTCTTTTGGCAGCAGCAAGAGTGTGTTATAGTTATTCCAGTGATTTATATTCTCTACATATAAACATATAAATATTGATAAGGCATGATAACAAACTAACTTTGTAAAGACTGATACAAAGAAGCATAAACTATTCAGTACAAGTATTAAATATGCATATTCTGCATTGTCCAAGGTCAATTTTCCAAAACGGTTACTCTTGTTAGATGCCTGCTGTTTTTCAATGTAAACCTAGGTAAACACGACTCCTGCTAATCAAACCATCTTCAATACATTCAAAACTATTTGGATTCCTCCAAGACGTTTAGGTTAGTGAGACTGAGCTTCATTTATCTCATGTCGGCTTCAAACAGAATAATCTCAACTCAATAAAATCTCAAAGGACTTTCGTAGAGGAGCATTTGAACCTGTCAAAAGACCAAAGTTCTCCTTTCTGTCCCTGAACAGTGTGTTCTGTTTCACATAAATACTGTAGAAGGAAGTCTTTCTGTTGTTTCCAGCAAAGCCATTATGAGCTAACTGTAACAGCCTATTTCATTTGTTCCCATACGCCTAAATTATATCATTTTTAATTTATAAAAAATGCAATTTGTTTGGATTAATGTATTCTTCCACAATCACACAACCATAACTTTGCCATGATCTATGCAACCTTGGGAAAAATGTCAGGGAAGCAGATGGTAGTATTCTTTCATGTTATGGGAGTTTCTGCTTACACTTAAAGCAGCTGGTTGGAATCCAAGCAATTTAGACTTTCCATCATGTAACTTGCATAACCACTTTCCTGGCAAATGCCTTCCTGTTCCAAAAATGGAGAGTGTTGCATGAAGCATTAATTGACAATGTTCACTAAAACAGTAATCGGCTTTCTCTTTAAAAACTGAAACACAAATTTCCAGTTGTCTTATGAGAGCTAATAATGTTAGCGCCAATCTAACCACAGTACATTTTAAGAGGCAACCATTTATAGTTATTAGTATCAATAAATGGGAAACATACATTACACAGGGTTGGATTCCATGAATTTGGTGGTATTTTCCTCTAGCACAACTTCCAGAAGAACTATGTCCCACTAGAGCAAAGCTACTTTCACTAAAGAAGGCTCTGCTGCTTCATAGGATCCAACCCATCATTATTTTGATTCATGGACTTCCTCCTTGGTAGCAGATATGTGATATTTAAAAAAAAAAACATTCTCACCAGCATATTAATTGATAGCAACCTTGTTAGGGTCTCTCTCTCTCTCTCAATTAGATGTTTACTGAAAATATTTATTAGAGCAATAATCAGCTTTCTCATTAAAAAGCTCAAGCATAGATGGCCCTTTGGGGCCAGTAACACCTCTCTACTCTAATAACAGCACGTTTTAAGATATTATTCTTTAACCACTTACAATACCAATGCCTGGGAAAAGGAAAGTTGTACTGTGAAGTTCCTTCTATATAGCCCCATGCTAAGGTTAACACCAGGGAAGGAAGGTGGCATGGTATAACCCAATCTCAGCTGCTAAGCAGGGTTGGGACTTGGAAGACTGCAGAAGGCGGCAATGGCAAACCACCTCTTCTTCTCACTTGCTTTGCAAGCCCCTTGCTGGGGTGGCCACACAAGGTTAATTCCTCTTCTTGCTCAGGCAGGGCCAAAAGAGATCTAGGAACCGAGAACTTCCCAGATCTTGGAGACAGCATGTTGCTTAGATTTTGGGGATAAAAGACAACTGTAAACTTTAATGCAAGAACACTTGACTGAAAAAAAAACCAAGCTATACTTTAGGAATGGGTGACAAATGTGTAGCAGCAGAAGCTGTGTGAAATGCAGGCCTCTCCCCATCCCCACTACCTCCCCCCCAGTTGGACCTCGTGTCTCTCCCAGGGAACAGTCTGCTTGCTGACACATTAAGGGAATGTCACATAAAGTTTAACTTTCCTTTCTCACTTAGTTCCAGGCCTGCATGTGGGAAAGGATATGCTACAGCATCCCACTCCCCTGACTTTGTATCAGGAATGTTATATGACCTGTTGCAGTACATATCTCCTAAAAGTTAGGTCAGCCAAACAAAATGAATATATACATTGCAATGCCTGATAACTGTAGAAGGCAACAACTGTATTGTCACTCTACAGAAGAGGAGTTATTCTGTGGGAATATTAGTGCTAAGAACTGATGATGTAGCTGAACCTCTCAGGGTGAGCAGTCACTCACACAACTATGGTCCTTCCTGAGGACTTGAGGGATGCACTCTCTGATCCATCAGTTAGTGGTCCAACCCTGAGACCTTAAGACCATGTGTTCTTGTTTTACAAGAAACAAACAAGTATTCAATCTGACACAAAGGTACTATTCTCTTAATGAGTTCTTCAGAATCCTTCTCACATCCAACTTGAGCCATCTATAGGGTGAGAAGACTTGGGGCAAAAGAATTTTAAAGGACCAATTCTTGGGTTCTACACTGAGGCCCCTGCCACACGGCAGGGAAAACACTGGGAAAAGTGCGGCTTTTAAAAGCCGCAGCAAAGTTGAGACGCCGCGGCGGGATCCCACGGATCCCCTGAGCCGCGGCGCGCCTGGGTTATTTGGATGCTGTTTTGCCATGGATTTAAATTGCCTTGACTCGAACACTGAGAAAATCTGGAGTGGCAGGCAAATGCAGAAAGAACCTTGGACCCATTCCCGGGAAGGGAAATGGAGAGGGTTTTTTGTAACTATAGGATTAGCTAGCAAAATACCTTTTCATATTTCTAGTATTTTGCCTAATTGTTCTCAAGTATCTGTGTTTTCTAGGATTTCTGTTTAGATAGCAAAGTTTTGTTACAACTTAGCTTTGTGGATGTGAACGACCTGTTTAAAGAAATTCTACTCACATTGTGGCAGCTGCTCAGTTATGCCAACCATAATTGCATAGTGGAGCAATAACAAACATGCAGTTTCCTTTAGCTTAATGGCAGGGCAGATAATGCAGCTTGAAAAAGAAGGTATAACAATTCTTAACTAGTTTCAGAAGGCAGCTCTGACTCTTGAAAGCACCCCCCCCCCAAATCTTGGTGGTCTTTAGGTGTTCTGGCTTACAAAATAAAAAAATCGGGGGGGAGCTCTCAGGTACGGAGCTCCGGAAGAGAACCTCTAGGGGGCGGGGCGGTCACGTGGTGAAGCCCCGCCCCCTTCTTTACCCCGCCCTCTGCTTCGATCTTCATTCCGTTTGGGAATGAGGATGAAGCAGGAGGGTAAGTAGCCGGGCCTTCTGACACACTTCCGGTGATGTCAGGGGGTGTGGCATATGCTAATGAGTTATGCTAATGAGTTCCCCTAGCTCTTTTTCTACGAAATGACCCCTGGCTGTTTGTACTGGGAAGAGATTCCAAACTGGGATAGAGGGGGGAGGAGTTCTCTGTTCTCTGGTAGATTTAGAAGCTAAATGTTAAAACATATGACTCTGTGGTTCTTGGCAAAACAGTGTAGGGTGGAAACCGAGCAGAGTAGAGTAAGGCAGGTAAGGCCAGGATTAGTTGGAAATTACCCTCTAATGACTGAATTTTCAAAGTAAATGTACTGAACAGAATACAACAGGATGAAGGTCTTGCAGGTAAATTTTGAAGCCTAGTACATCCTAATCCTGTTATTTGACAGAGTTACAATTCTAAAATAACAAATATAAAATATCCACTGAAACTGTCTTGTAAGTAATAATTTGGGAGATGTTTACCAACTTGAAGTTCCACCTGCCTCCATTCTTCCTCTTTAGGTCTGTTCATTGAGGTTTTACATAGCCATCTGGAGAGTATTTTAATTTGCCACAACTGAAGGGCTTGTTAAAGGTAAAGGTAAAGGTTCCCTTGCTCGAAAGCCAGTCGAATCCGACTCTAGGGTTGCGGTGCTCATCTCTGTTTCAAAGCTGAAGAGCCAGCACTGTCCGAAGACGTTTCCGTGGTCATGTGGCCAGCATGACTAAACACCAAGGCGCACGGAACGCTGTTACCTTCCCACCGAAGTGGTACCTATTTATCTACTTGCAATTTCTTGCTTTCGAACTGCTAGGTTGGCAGGAGCTGGAACTAGAGACAGGAGCTCACCCCGTCTTGCGGCACCCGGGTCTTGAACTGCTGAACTACTGACCTTCCACAGCCTGCAGTTCAGCGTCTTAACCACTTGAGCCACCGCAGCTCCATGAAGGGCTTGTTACAAACCCGTATTTGTAATCAGTATGAAAAAAACATTACCTTCAGTCAGCGTAAGTCTCCTTTTCCCCAGCAGGAAGAAAGGAGGAAGAGCCAACTAAGAACACCTGACTACATGTTCGCTTTTCAGTGGTTACATTTTTGGCACTTCTGCCTTGCCTTCTGGGTAACTGTGCTACCCCATACTCTCAATACATGTGACAATTATTTTCTGTGAATAGGACAATGCACATCTTTTCCATCTTTAGTATGCACGATTAGAAACCTTGCTTCATCGTGGCTATGCATTCATGTACATCAAAGGCTGAAAATGCGCACACTACCCTAATATAAAATGGCGATCTCACCTACTGGGAGAATTTCAGATACAGCACACTCCCACTACGCAGGGCAGGAGCACCAAAAACATAATGACTGAAAAGGACTTATGAAAGCAGTATATTAAAGTAGATGTTCTTGACTGATTGTGATGATCTCGGTAGGATGCAGGAAGGGTGGTTATTCAAGCAATGGAAAATATGTAAAAAAAATAAAAAGTATATGTATTTTGAAAATGCATATGTATGCACTCCTGTAGAAAGACTTACTGTGCATCCTGCTATGAAAAAGTGCATGTAAAGCATTAATTAGAATACAGAATTATCCATTCCACATGCAAAGTGGTAACATTAAACAGCTGTCACTGGAACAGCAGTAAGTCTATGGGTTTCAAACGGTCAAAGTAAAGATAACTAGAAAGAGAATGTACAGCTGTGAGAAGCTGTTTTGCTTACAACTGAGGAAGTATTGGAGTGTGACTCGACCATATGATGAAATCAGTATGTTTTACATACTCTTTAGCAAGGTTTTTCTAAGCAGAAGACAAATATATAGCCTCGACTAGCCCTCCCTGATGAAATATGATGACTTTCTCCTGGAATAACAGTTAGAGGAAGCTGGAAACAACTGGATTAGGAACAACCTCCCTTTGCTTATCAAACTGGCCTAAGTGGGTGCGCAAAAATCATGAACCGGCATGAAATATTAGTCTGATAACGTTGCTGAGAGTGCTGCCCCACTACTGGAGCTCTCCTGCTCTGGAAACTCCTGCTGCAGTACCACATGAATGTCCCCTTTCCCTGCATCACCCCCAAGAGTAATTATGTCCAAGCATCCTCTTTTTCTTCTCATTTAAGATGCTCTGTGGCACCTTGAAGGCTAACTTATTATTGTGCTAACATATTATTCAAGTTCAGTAGCACCTTAAACACCAACGAGATTTCCAGGGTATAAGCTTTTGAAAGTCAAAGCTCCCTTCATCAGAAGCAAGCAGGAATAGATCCCCAATCCCTTATAGCCCAATATTTATTGTGCATAAGGTTTTGTGGCTCTAGTCCACCAAAGCTTACACTACAAGATATCTATTAGTCTTTAAGGCACCAGAAGACTCCTTTTGTTTTTGCTGGAACAGACCAACAGTGCAATCTTAAACAGAATTGCACCCTTGTAATCCCATTGACAATAAATGCTTACTGTCTGGAATGTTTCATCCAACACAGCCTGCTATTCCCGCAAGTAATATAAGATGTTACGCTGATAATTTATGGCTCTCAAGCATGGCAACTTTCATGACTTATGATGCTCCAAAATGTGCACTAGAGACTAGAAAAGATACTCCAGCTGAAATCCACACATTCTAACGTGTGTCTTGTATTGCCTTCGGGAAGAAAAACTCCCCTAAGTGATTAATCTATATGCTTTGTCTCCGTAGCACATTGTTATTAACAGTATGGTCTGACTGGGTAAGAAGTATATGAATGAAAGTAATTTCAAAAAGAAACCCCCAAACAGTTATTATAATGAGAACAGTTTTTTTCTTTTTAATAAGAGCAACAGAAAGGAGACACGTACTGAAACATTTCTTCCCATTTTCCTCAAGTTCATAGCCGTCGTAACACTGGCAGACATAGGATCCGGGGGTATTTACACATATCTGTTCACAGTCGTGTTTTTCGACTTCGCATAGATCCTGTGCTACAAAAATTAAAATCAACACAATGTTATAGTAATTATACAAAGAACTTCTCTTGTATTCTGTTTAAGTTGCAAATTGAAAATATACATTAGAAAAGTATAACCAAACCACAAGATAATAGATGGATCAATTAAAAACAGGAAAAGGAAAATATTGATTTTGATTTATGACTCTTTGAACCATACTGTACAAAGTAAAAGAGATCACAATATGTTCCTTAAACTTAAAGATTAAATATCAACAACAGGCACTTCATTTAATGATTTCTAACCACGTTTGGGTCTTTGCACTTTTTTTGCAACCTCAGGCATTTGACCCAGGGGGTTTAGAAAAATCTGAAGTCGAATATGAGACTGAAGTAAAAATAAACAAATACATTTTAGCACAAGTCCCATATAAACAATTTCATTATTTTTTAAACAAAAACAGAAAACTATGAATGGGATACATACTGGCGTGTATGACCGAGATCTGGGTACGGGATGGGGAGACTGTGGCTCTCTCCCAGCTTGCCCCACCGGGGTTCTCGGTCCTCCACCAATCACAGACTAAGGGGCAGGGGTGAGGAGTGGCTATATTCATTCGGGAGGCTTACTCCTTCAGGGCACTCCCACCTGTGGAGATTACGGGCGTGGAGTGTGTCGGCCTGATGCTGGAAGTTGGAGTGAGTTTGGCTATCTGGCTGGTGTACTGACCGCCTAACACACTGGCCAGTAGTCTGCTGTCCCTGCTGGAGGCCATATCAGGAGCACCCTAGACGGGTAGTCATGGGTGATTTCAACGTCCATGCCGATGACGCGGCTTCTACCTGGGCTACGGATCTAGTGTCGTCCATGGCGGCACTGGGACTCTTGCTATTCGTATCAGCCCCCACGCATCGGGCCGGTCACACGCTCGATTTGATCTTCGCAGCAGGGTTGATTGTGGACCGGATTACTGTGGAAGCGGTACCATGGTCGGACCACTATGCACTGAAGGCCCATCTGAATGTGCCACCCTGACCCCGTTTAGGCGGCGAGTAGATTTTAGCTCATCCAAGGAGCCAAATGGACCCAATATGGCTTCAGATGGCTCTTCGGGATCCGAGGACCCCCTGCGGCTCATTGGATGAGCTTGTGGAGGACTGGCATGGCCGACTCTCTGCAGCCATCGACGAGATCGCTCCCAGGCGCCCTCTCCGCACCCGCATCAGGCTGGTGCCTTGGTATACCCAGGAGCTTCAGCTGATGAAGCGAGAGCTGAGATGGTTAGATAGATGGTGGTGCCGTGTTCGCAACGAGGCATCAAGAGCATCCTATAGGACGTTTATGAGATCTTATGAGACGGAAGTCAAGGCCGCAAAGAGAGGATTCTATGCAACCAGGATTGCATCTGCGAGCTCGAGCCCATCCCAATTATTTAGAATAATTTGGTCTTTAACGGCTCTGCCACAGGGCAGGCGAAATGCTAGGGAATTGGATATTGGCTGTGAGGCATTTGCGAGCTACTTTGCAGATAAAGTCTTGGTGCTCCGCCGCGACCTCCCCGCCACAGTTGAAACAGTGAGTGAACTTGAGGCCCCTTGCACACCTTCGGTTCCGGGTTTGGAGTGTTTCGGCTGGCTCAGCCTGGAGAAAGTTGACAGACTGCTGGTTTCTGTGCGCCCAACCACATGCTGCCTTGATCCGTGCCCCTCCTGGCTTATTAGAGCAAGTCACGAGGGGTTGCGAGGTGCCCTCAGGGAAATTATCAACATGTCCCTCTTGGAGGGATGGTTCCCGGGTGCACTCAAGGAAGCGATGGTCCGCCCTCTCTTGAAAAAACCTTCTTTGGACCCGGCCGAATTGGCCAACTATTGGCCGGTGTCCAACTTGCCCTATTTGGGCAAGCTTATTGAGAGGGCGGTGGCGTTACAGCTACAGGGCTTTCTAGATGATGCTTCCGTCCTAGATCCCGTCCAGTTGGGCTTTCGCCCGGGGCATGGGGCAGAGACAGTACTGGTCGCTCTTACTGACAATTACTGGTCGCTCTTACTGACGACCTACGAAGACATCTGGATCGAGGCGGTGTGGCGGCACCGGTGTTGTTAGAACTGTCGGCTGTGTTTGATATGGTCGACTGCCAGTTGCTGACCCACCGCCTCGCCGACGTGGGGATTCAGGGGCTTGCCCTTCAATGGCTTGCCTCTTTTCTCCAAGGTCGGGGACAAAGGGTGGTGATAGGGGAACAGCAGTCCCGGAGACATCCTCTTGAATGTGGGGTGCCTCAGGGGGCAGTGCTGTCCCCGATGTTGTTTAACATCTACATGCACCCCCTTGCCCAGATTGCCCAGAGGTATGGGCTTGGGTGTCATCAATATGCAGATGACACCCACTCTATCTGATGTTGGGCGGCCGGTCGGGCTCTAGTCAAGAAGATCTGCACCGGGCGTTGCAGGCTATGGCTGGTTGGCTTCAACTGAGTCGGCTGAAGCTAAACCCGGCAAAGACGGAGGTCCTGGGCCTGAGTCAGGGTGGCCTGGGGTTGGGGCTCCCTCTCCTGACCCTTCGTAGGGTACCTTTGGTGCCAGCGCCGGAGGTTAGGAGTTTGGGAGTGCTCCTGGACTCCTTGTTAATGATGGAGGCCCAGGTGGCAGCCACTGCTAAGTCGGCTTTCTACCATCTTCAGCTAGCTTGGCAGTTGGTTCCCTTCCTCGACCGCGATGACTTGGCCACAGTGATCCATGCGACGGTCACCTCGAGGCTGGACTACTGTAACACTCTTTACATGGGGTTGCCGTTGTCGCAAATCCGGAAGGTGCAGCTGGTGCAGAATGCTGTGGCCAGGCTGTTGATGGGTCTTCCTAGCCGGGACCACATCTGGCCTGTGCTGAAAGCACTGCACTGGCTGCCAATAGCGTACCGGATTCACTTCAAAGTGCTGGTTCTTACTTTTAAAGCCCTAGATGGCCGGGGTCCAACATACCTAAGGGACCGCCTTTCCCCATATGTTCCCCTGTGGGCACTACGGTCGTGAACGTAACATCTCCTGACAATTCCAGGCCCCAAGTAGGCCAGGCTGGCTACCACCAGGGCCAGAGCTTTTTCAGTGGCGGCTCCCACCTGCTGGAACGAGCTCCCGGAGGAGATCCGGGCCCTGCAGGACCTTGTGCAGTTCTGCAGGGCCTGCAAGATGGAGCTCTTCCACCAGGCTTTTGAGTAGGAGCCGCCACTATTTTACCATCATTAGCTCTGGCCCTGGGAATGAGAGAACAACAGCGCCATATGGAACTGGCAGCACTGATTGGGTGTACCATCTTCAAGACATCATCTTAATGGAAGATCTTGTTCGAACATCTAGAGCACTTAATAGGTTGTAATTAATGGGTAACATAGTAGTGATGTTTTTATCTGTTTTATGTGTTGGCTTTGCCTGCCTGTAAGCTGCCCTGAGCCCGCGTTGCGGGGAGGGTGGGCTATAAATTGAAATTATAAATAAATACATAAAAATAGATAATACTGATGTTTCAGATGCCTAGACATAACTACGAAAATGTATTTTGTATAAAAAGCAAAATACTTCATTTGGGACTACACGTTCAGCATGCAGCATGACAGATACACGCTTGCCTTTCCAGAGCATGATACTCATACTTTCTTTACCTGCATAAGTAAAGTCACAAAATTAAAAATAAAGGGCTCAGTTCATCTCTTAGTCCCATGGACATAGCTGGCTTAGGATTCAGTGGTGTTCTCTTCCCCATTTCCCTAGTTGGCTTTTAGCAATGCCATTCTATTTTATATCTAGCACATTGTTATCTCATCCTTCCTTACTCAAAGGAGCTAATGGCAGTATACAATTTATGTATGTATGTATTTATTTATTTAATTGGATTTATGAATCGCCCACCCTGCAAGCACGCTCTGGGTGATTTACAACCTTAAAACATTTAAAATATAATTGACATAGAATTAAAATTATCTCAGTAAAACAGTAAATTATAAATTAAGTCCAATCCAAGATGGCATAATAGTCCTCCTTTGCCAGCCACACCACCGTCCCGCATGGCAGGTTCTCACTTCCCCATTTTATCACCCTGTGAGATGGGTGTGGCTGACAGTGTGTAACTGGCCCAGCAAGGTCAACCAGCAAGCTTCGAGGCAGAGTGGAGATTCAGACCTTAGTCTTCCAGAACCTACACTGGCACTCAAACTGCTACACCATACTGCTTCTCAGGGGCATTATTTTTCTTAGTAGGAGCTTATGTGCAGCCTGTTTGTACCCTTTGTGCTTGGCACTGGCCTGATTATTTACTCCAATTGAGTTATTCCCCCACAGGAACATAGTAGAAGTTATTGGCTAGGCTAGGGTACCCCAGAGAAGAGCAGAATATTCAAAGTGGATAATACTTTTTAAAGATGTTTACACAAACGAAACATTGGCAGTGCAAATCCAAAAAACCCTCCCCATAAATTCCAAACCAACAAACTGCACAAGATGGCAGTAAAATTCCAATCACTTAAAAAAAACCCTTTAAATAATTCTTTCTCTGTAAACCTATTGAAAGAAGTGTGCATGAACACAAAAACTTATACCCAGAATAAAACTTTGTTGGTCTTAAAGGTGCCAGTGGACTCAAACTTTGTTCTGCTGCTTCAGACCAACACGGCTACCCCCTGAATCTATCTTACTGAAAACAGGAATGGATGAGCTTTAGCAGACCTTCCCAGGGAGGAAATTCCACAATACCGGCATCGAGAACGAAAATGGCCTGATCTGCACGGTCAGTGGTTTTATATTTATTGGCGACCCTTTGTTTCACCGTTTCTTTAGCTTCTATTAGAAATTACACTAGTTATTCCAGCTCTTTGCACACCTCTCACAGGTGTAGGTCTCCGTCATAATGGCTTGTATGCAACTGAAATTGGATAATATTACTATGTGGCTAATCAATGAACAAAATGGTACTGAGGAAAATGGCACAAAAAGCTATTTCAGAAAACCTAATAGAGGATTTTTGATGGCACTGTGCAAGAAAGGTCTTGGAGAATTTAGAGTTGATGCCTTCAAGTCATTGACTCACAATGTTTCCTCAACTGGTCCAACTGACTGCACACACCAGACAGTGCTAACAAAAATTAACAAGCCTTCGGTATTAGTTGCTATATCCACTGGTACGGTCCTCAATACTATTACAATGAAAGAAAGTACTACCACTGATTTCAATGAATTCTGGACTGCAGCCAGTATTTTTCTTAAGAGATTACTGAAGTTATCTGTGCACTGCAAACTTTGTGCGGCAACTGGCTTTGAAAAAATTAATTGGAAACTGATCCTAGACCTTAGACAAATACATCTGGAATATGTTGACAATGCATTGTCACAGAATATAAACATGTCTGATTTATCTCTGCCGAGACTAGAGAACAACTGAGGAATGCATTGTTGGCTTTACATGTTTTTAGAGATTCAACAGCAAAGGCACTAGCTAAAGCAACCTAGAACTGCATTAATTAGAACCTAACTCCTGCTAAACTGCATCTGCTGTTTTTCTACATTCTGTGAGCTGGATCCAGACAGCTTTTTCACTCAGTCTCACCTACTTCCACCTACTTATTCCAGCCCCTGTTGCACATGCCTTTTGTCCATGCAGGTTCCATGACCTCCAGCATAGCCTTTGGGGGGCGGGGTCAAAGGGGACAGTCTTCTTCCTTTTTCATCAGTGGAAAAGCTTGTTGGATCCAACCCTACATATAAGGAATGGGTTGAATCCAGAGTACCATAAGCACAGCTACTGTCACAGAACAGAACTATCCCATCTCCCCATTCCCCATTCAGTGCCCTGAAATACTGCCTCAGGTATTAGGGGAAACCCCCAAGGCACAATGTGGCGAGTCTGTAGTGGGATTAGCAAAAACCACTCTCCCTCTTCCATTGGTCTCCCTCTTCCAAGGGTCTTTCAGCAGGCAGAAAGTGAGGCTACAACCCAATGTTTCTATATTTACCATGTCTATGGAACAACAACAAAAAAAGGTCTCACAGCACCATCAGCAGTTTGTACCTCCATAGCTGCTATTTATCAAGGAAGGGCAAAATCTTCTGGAACCTCCCCCCGCCACCCCCATACTTGCTAGGAAAAAAATACCTCAGGGATCTAGCTTTAGATGAGGACCCGCGAAACTAACATGATGAATTGATATTTCCCCCCTACCCTTTCTTCCCTTCTGTATCCCACTTTTTAATGAGAAAATGATTTTTTTAAAAAATTTAAAACGAGAAGAGCAACAGGATTCTGCTCTGATGGTTTTTGCTACAAGAACAGTAATAAATTTTCTAAAATGTTAAGCGCCGAAGTGCCACATGAATCCAGTTGACATACATATGCTAATTACTTGTTTGTCACTCTGCAGGGTGACAAAAACAAAAGAGAAAGACAAAAACAAAAGAGAATTGCAGATGTATCTTTATCATGTATACTAGAAAACATCTAGCAATTTAGAAATAGCAAATATCATGCACAGTTTTGGGACAGAATGTAATTGTCAATGAGCGAGGGAAAAAATGCAATCCCTACCCAAAACACCTAGAAATGCAAAATGTAAAGAAAAGGTTTTCTGGGACAGGGGATTAGAGGTAGGGAAGGATACTGGACTAGGTACATTAACTACGCTAGCAGTTTCAGGTGGGTAGCCTTGTTGGACCGCAGTAGTGCCAGCGTCACCTTAAAGTCCAACAAGATTTCCAAGGTATAAGCTTTCAAGCATCAACGCTCTCTTAAAGCTTATACCCCAGAAATCTCATGGGTCTTTAAGGTACTATAGGCCTTGAACAGACTGGAATAGGAGATTGCTGAATTACAAGTTATTACAACACTCAGGACAATGGAACCCCAGGACTTGACAGATATATCGGGTTCTTATCTCACTACACGTGCTAAGCTCTCTTATGCCCAGCATTAAATTTTGTTGGTCTTAAAGGTGCCATTGGACTCATACTTAGTTCTCACATTCACTTGTTAACTCTTTTATTTGTATGCTAATTTGCTGCTATTCACAGGTCTTACCAACTGCTTTAATCCAATCTTATCTATACATATCACTCAGTTACTTATGCATCTTGACTCGTTTCCAGAATATCCTGCTGAGTTCTCTTCTTCTTTTGGAAAGGGCAGTATAGATTACAGGTGGAATTATACTGTTTTTCTGCTCCAGCCAATGGTAGCCCATGTTGTGGAACAGAGAAAAACCTCAGGACACAAGTTGCTCTACACGTTACAGACTGTGGGGGGGGGGGGATTTTGCCATTTTCAGTGGCATCCCCATTTTTCTTATAATAGGTACTTCCATTTTGTGATGCTCTTTTCCAGACTTTTTAGATGTTAATGCACTAATAATATATCCAGCCGGGCATTTTACTTTACTAGTCAGAATCAGATGAGATATGAAATGTTCTCATTTTCCAAGAAGAAACTATGAACACATTCATATAAAATGTCCTCTCACATTTGAGTCCTTCTATTCTCTACCACCCAAAAGAATATGTTTATGAATATGTTAGATATAAGAAAGATAAAGCAGAATACTCACTACTGCAAGTCATCTGGTCTGAATTTAGAATATATCCCTGCTTACATTTACATACATAAGAGCCAGGTGTGTTGATGCAGAAATGGTCACAACCATGCTTTATGATGCTGCACATGTGTTGGACTGAAAGAAAAAGACCAAATGTTAACTCATAATTGCATAATTAAACTAAATTTTGTCTCTAATAGACAGATAGATGATAGAAGAACTGTCCAAAAAAATTTTTCAGCAGAGAAGAGGAACAGTATTATTATAGTCATAAAGTATGTACCAACATGTTCTTTTCAACCAGAAAACTTTTATAGACATCAAAATGATAAAGAGCATACAGAAGTATAACAATTAGACAAAGAACTGTTCTCCAAGAATATTACAATCAGTTGCATCCTGCCAAAAAAATCTCAGCTGAGAGAAGGATTTCTATGGCTTCCCCCTCCTTGCTGCAGCCCCAACACCCCCCTTGAAATGCTGCCATTTGACAGGCAACCTTCCATGAACAACACGAGGGGGGAACTGAAGGTCTGCTGCAGGACGAAAGGATCAGTGGAAACCCCTCCCCCTCAGCAAATGATCATGGGATCCAACCCAAGTCATCTTTTATTTGTATATATGACTATAGACTTGATCTCTTTGTTTTGTTCAAAATTCTGGTCATCTGTATATGGGCACATCTTCTTTTTAAATACTTAATATTTTCAGTAAAGCTTGTAAAATGTATATCTTACCACAAAGTTTAGTCTGGAACACAGAAGTCAGGGTTTCAATCTGGCTGAAATTCGCTACCAAAAAGACGTGCTCTTCATACGGTTCACTCCCAATAGACTTGAGTGTGTTCATATCTACCCTCCCCACGCCAATAGCAAAAATAAGGATTCCTGAGTTCCGGGCTTTTGCTGCAACCTCTGCCACAGGATCCTGAGGTCTTCCATCAGTCACTATCATGATAATTCTGGGCACATTCTGGCTGAGTGGCCGAGCCCCTTCAGATTCTGAAAACGCAATGTTCATTGCGTATTGAATGGCTAATCCTGTCATGGTACCAGTAGCCAAGTGCATCATTCTTTTCACTGCTCTCTCCACATCTTGTCTCCTCCTGAAGGTCTTCAGGGAAAATTCGTGTTTCACCGTGCTGCCGTACTGAATGAGACCCACTCTGGTGACGTCTGGGCCAATGTCCAAAAATTGCAAGATGGTTAAGATGAATTCTTTAACTTTTTCAAAGTCATAAGGGCGAACACTACGAGAGCTGTCAATGACGAATACAAGGTCTAGCTGCTTGTTACTGCAAGAATTTTCTAGAGGGGGAGGGAAACAGAAGACAAGATGTATGCAACTAGCTATATATGGGAAACCATTCCCAAATTAACATAGATTGGTCAAGTAGAGTGCAATGATTTGGAATGAGAACCAGCAAACAAAATATATTCTATAAACCAGATATTCTATATATTCTATAAATATATATTCTATAAACCACCATTAGAACAGCACTTAGGCTAGCCAAACAGCACTTCTCTTGGTGGAAGGGGGAGGTTCCTTTTTGGCTCCTCCTCCTCCCATTGCAGAAACCCATCTCATCCCCCACACTATTTGTGTAAGTCCCCTGTCCTCCAAATACAGTATTTTGTGGGTCTCAGTGGGCAGCAGTGGAGGGAAGAGGCAGGAAAGTCCCATACCACAAACTTTGTTCCACATGCATAACTTTGAATTGAGCCCTGTTGTAGCTCTTATAGGAAATTAGGCTACATTGCAACTAGTAGCAGATATTTAATGTTATAGGCTCTTATCTTCAGACTGCTTATTACAAGGTTATGGAAGCCAATACTACATCATATATGGTTCAGGGCATTGCAAAGTCAAAGGAAGTTAAATAATTTACTTGATCTCTTATTGCATTCTGAATTGCTGAAGGATATAAACCACATGTTTGTGCAAGTAATTGAGGGACAGGAAATGCCCCTATTTCCATTTGGTTCTTTGCAGACCTTTTGTCAGCAATCAGAAATGATTGTGGGTATGGAACAGCGATGCTATTTGCAGACTATGAAGTAACTGTATGGTTTTATTCACTTCAAGGTTTCTTCACAGACAGAGAACTATAGAAAAGTTGCTCAGTTATTCAAAATTAGGGGATGCTGAACATGTGCCAAAAATAAGCAGAAATAGCATTTCACTCCTAATAGGATTCAGAAATGCTGGCATATTTATCCATTTTCCATATCATTATCTCATTTTTGTAGCAAATTACAGCTTATGTCTTGACCAGAATAAAACACTAATAATCATAGTAGTATAATTACGTACAGATAGAGAGATATTTGCAGAAATGACATCAGAAAGAAAAGGGCTATATTTAGTCTGGTCAACATTGTACATGAGCCCAAACTAGGAATTCTGGTCCCTGGAACTGAGAAAGTAGGTCCACTTCACTTGTTTTTCTTCCAACTATGCTGTAAAGCTGGAATTCTCTAATGTTGATTCAGATGTAGTTGAAAAAAAGATATTGTGTGAGTTTCTTACGATTTGTATTAAAAATTCCGCTATAATTTTTTTTTGACCGAAATACAGTGAAAGTAGAAGCCATAATGCTGATATATTTGATATATATAGCCACTATAGTGTACGGATTAAGAGTGTCAGACTAGAATCTGGAAGACCCAGGTTTGAATCCCCACACTCCCATGGAACCTTGCTGGTGAAGATAAAATGGAGAAGGGGAGAATGTTGTAAGCCACTTTGGGTCTACATTGGGGGGGGGGAAGTAGAGAATAACGAAGTAATTAATAAATATATTCTTTATAGATACTGTCATGTGAAGATGTGAAGCTGCCTTATATGGAGTCAGACAACTGGCCATTCAAAGTCTGTATTGTCCAGTGTTCCCTCTAAGCTGAGTTAGTGTGACCTAGCTCACAGTTTTTTAGCCTCCGGCTCACACATTTTTGTCTTAGCTCAGGAAGGAGGGCTCCAGAGCAAACTAATTTATGCATTTGCCAAATCACTCACTCACAACTTTAATACCAGTAGCTCAGAAAGTGGAATTTTTGCTCACGAGACTCCACAGCTTAGAGGGAGCCTTGCTATTGTCTACTCCAACTGGTAACAGCTCTTCAGAGCCTCAGATATCACCTACTACCTGAACTTTTAAAAAATTAAACGGGAGAGGCCAGGGATTAAGCCGAGGACTTCCTCCACGCAAAGCAGATACACTCTACCACTGAGCCACAGACTGACATGACTTTCACGGGGAGATCCATGCGCCAACTCCAAACTCATTACACAAGACAGCTGGCTGGACTACAGGCACTTATTTATGTATGAATTAAAATATTTATATGCCATACTCAAATTGAGTTTTGAAGCGGCTTCAAACTAATTAGCAGAAACCCCTAGAGAGATACCTTCCGGTCAGGTAACTAAGGGCAACTAATGGCCTTCTGCTTCCTCCTATATAACCTGCAAAGCCTACTGATATTTTTTCAGTATGAGCAACAAGTTTCTAAGGGAAGCTATTTGATTCCTTAGTAACTCCTATGCAGTTATTCCAGTCAAAATTCGTTGAAATCAATGGTCTTCGGTCGGAATAATTCTGCATAGCATTCCACTGTCAGTTCATCCCCCACAATGTAGTTATTTTTTCCATCGACAAATTCAAAATTAAACGATAGAACTGGATGTCAGTGTTCCCTCTAAGCTGAGTTAGTGTGAGCTAGCTCACAGTTTTTTAGCCTCTGGCTCACACACTTTTTCCTTAGCTCAGGAAGAATGACTCCAGAGCACACTAATTGATGTAGTAGCCAAATGGATCGCTCACAACTTTAATGCCCAGTAGCTCACAAAGTAGAATTTTTGCTCACAAGACTCCACAGCTTAGAGGGAACATTGCTGGATGTATTTATTCACTTAAACTTCTGAAGCAGTGCTCTCAAGGATAACAATATTAAGTGGTAAGAATCAAAATAGTAGTTGTAAACCATGTATTTTTTTTCTTGTAATTCAGAGTCCAACATTCTACTGGTAAGCTAATGTTCTTTATTAGGACCTTGCTTTACATTTATAAGCAATGGAAATAGAAAATGTGCATTAGATCATCTGGTTGAACTCTTAGCAGGGTAGATTTATTGTTCTAGTTAATTCCAGGGTACTATTACACAAGCCAAGCAATAATTTCATAGCCAGCATTACACAATTCAAGACGAGCTCATAGTTAACAGAATTTTCCTGAAATGTATGTTCCACTCTAAAGGCCTAACTAGACTTTACATGCAAACACACAACATTGTTCAGACAGCCCTTTCTAAACAGAAAAGGCCAGTTCTGGACAGCAATCAACAATGGAGAAGCAGCACATATGTATCTGCTTAATTCCTTCTACAATTAGCCAGATTACTTAAAGGGATGTGCACTTGGATATTAACTAATGAAAACCCAAACAAAACCCTCTCTTTTCTGAGAGACTAGCAAGAGAAGAGTTACTCAGCAAATCATGTGATACAGGGTCTTCCTACCAGAAAAGTTTCCATCAAAAAGGTTGTCCCACAGACTTTTTAAAACATAATGTGTCTACTTTTTACATAATGCTTCCATGGACCTTATGGTGCCCACCTAATTCCGTTCCTGGTACCTGTCAAGGCACTTAGAAAGGGGGTTGAACTAGCAGGGCTTCTAATTGACATGTAGTTCCTGCTTTGACACAGCTATTGTCAGATGTCTGCAGTAGCTCCAACCCAAAGTTATGTGGGATTGCAAATAAACTGCTGCCTACCTTGGTAATCACCCTCCTCCTGGGTGTCCCCTCCTTCTTTGGCCCTGCCATGGGGTGCCTGTCCTGGTTGCCACAGCAGGCCCTTCTCTCCCCTCACCCCCCTGTCACTACCCCTGGGAGCTCGCTTTCATCCTGGACTCAGTGTAAAGCAGCTTCATGAGTTCAGCATGGTGATTGCTATGCAGATGGAGGGGGAGATTGCACCAAGGTGGCTATCAGTCAGCAAGACAGTAGTCAGGAGATGTGAAGAAGTGAAATAAAACACAGAGAATCAAATGAGGCAGAAAAGGGGGAGAACATGATGGTGAGCGAGGTTTGTGACCCAGCCAACCCTTATCCTGCAAGGAGGGAGCTTTGGCCCAGTCCTGCAGTCTTGGGAGGCCCTCATTGTGGGTAGCTGCTTTTAGGCTTGGGGTCACATCTTAGAGCCCTGTCCCCACTCTACTCTGATCAAGGTAATAGCCAGAAGAAGAAATACTCTTTCTCTCTTCTCCAGTACATGCACAACATATCCATGTAACATATAAAGAGACACAAACACATTAATGGCTAATGAAGAGCTGCTGCCATAAGAGTTTTATGTATAATCTAACTCCTTGACATTTTGTGCTTAGCTCTTTCTCCTGTGGTGGCCATCTTGTGGTGGTACTGATTACCAGAACCGCAGACTGCATATGGCAGAGCGGAATTTGAGTTGGAGCCTTTTATCTTAGTAAACGGAATCCTTTATTGTAAGTAACTCCATTCTAGACAGGACAGAGTAGAACTAATGTACTAAATTAGCTAGCTAAACTAAGATGGAGATGTAGAAAGCATGTCTCGCTCTCACGGTTGCAAGATGAAAGGAGGGGGAGAGAAGAAGTTAGCTGAAAGGAAGGAAGATTCCCTGAGAGTAGCAATCTACACATCAAAAGGAGAGCACCAGAACAGTAGAAAGGAGGAATACACAGGCCCTGATCTATCTATCTCTCTGGCTCTCTATAGTCCCCTTCTGAAGTCTGAGGCTAGGAGACAGTGCAAACACCCATGGCCCTCTCTCAAAATGCCAAAGGTGATTGCAGACTCAAAAGGCTTAGGGACCCCTCACTCGTTCACAGCTTGGTTCTGATTTCAGCATTTTTGCCCTAGTCCACCTGACTGCTGCTGTCATAAGTCAGTCTGTGCTTAGTGATGGCACGGATTCCTCAGACAAAGAGCTGCCTGCAGCCAGCCCTCAGCCGGTAATTGAACAACCAGCTGCAGCTGGCTCTGAGCCAGGAGGAGAGCAACAAAAGATCAGGTTACAAGCTGAAACTGAACCATCACCTTGTAGCTCTGAAGTAGTAAACAAATCTTCAGAAGCCACTCCCAGCCCACCTAGCTCACCCATACCCCTTCAGTGTCGACACTATCAGAGAAGCACAGAGTTGCAGGAAAGGAAGAGGAGTGTGAGACTCATGGCCTGTCATCAGCTATCAACCCATAACATGGATTAGAAGTTTCAGGATAACTGCCAAGGAATTGGCTGGGAGGTTAGCTCGTTAAGACTTGACTATAAAGTCAGCTGGGAGAAGCAGCAATTTCACAGATGCAACAAGTATATATTGTTACTGAACCACTGACCTTGCTGTTACTGGACCACTAGAGCCTTGACCCTTGGACTGGACCTGACTTTTGGCTTTTCTGGAACCCCTGACCCTGGACTTGCTGCTTGGATCCCTTGACCACTGCCACAGGAGGTGGCAGCGGCTACAAGCATGGACAGCTTCAAGAGGGAATTAGATAAGTATATGGAGCAGAAGTCCATCAGTGGCTATTAGCCATAAGGTATAGACAGGAACTCTCAGTCTGGGGCAAGTGATGCTCTGTATTCTTGGTGCTGGGGGGGGCAACAGTGGGAGGGATTCTTGTGTCCTGGCCCCACTGCTGGACCTCCTGATGGCACCTGGTATTTTTGGCCACTGCGTGACAGAGTGTTGGACTGGATGGGCCATTGGCCTGATCCAACATTGGCTTCTCTTATGTTCTTATGACCCTAGGCTGTACTTGGCATACCTGCTATCTGGATCCCCTTACTTTTGGACTGGACCCTGGTTACTCTTTGCAACCTTGCCTGTAACCTGCCCTGCTGAAATCCAAACCCTTGTCTCCGGGGAGGGCTGCACCAGTACAGGTGCCATCATCGGAGCACAGTGAAATTGGAGGGGGTGAATTAGTTCCTAAAACCTGCATGGTCTGTTCATGTTGAAAAATAGACTCTCACTCACTCCTAGGGATTCTGGGAAAAGGAAGACAAACTCGCCTATCAAGGCTGTCATGCAACCTTCTGTTTGCTCTGCAAGTGAGAATTTTAATTGCCTATGAAACAGGGGCCTTTTTCGCCTATCTATCTGAATTTTGGCAGGGAGGGCCCCTTGGGTGATTCAGTATTCTAAGCAAAATAGAACAACAAAACAAATTTAAAATTCTGTGCACATCCCTAACCACCTTTCCAGGTAGTGTTTTCCCTCGTAAGGCCCAATTCATATGCATTAAAATCCTCATGGATAGAAATACAGTTTTGGTTGTGAAGGGGGGGGGTCTGAAGGAAGAAACAATTAAATGTCTTTCCTCTACCATTATTAGCATTCCTCTGGAACCAGTTTTTCGTATGTTGACTTAATATCGCTCATATAAATTATTTTAATGAACCAGTTTATTTGTATTCAAAACTATACTCCTCTTCTCCCAAACCTTATCCTATTAGTATTCCTCCTCCTTTCAGAAAAATAACCCCTTCCTCAAAAGAAGCTGTATCATCCTGCAAACATTTTGAAGTGTTGAGATGTGTACAGTTGTTACGCTTGGCATGCCTTTGTAGCAACTCACCAAGTAAAGCAGCATCATTTCTTTGACTTAAAAGTGTTCTTGGAAGGCGTTTTTCTCTGGCTGAGGCCAGCATAAGTCCAGCCAACAAAAAGAAGCATAACATCATTTTCCCCCTTTTATTCCAGGAAGAACAGAGCTAGATAGATAATCAGGGCAGAAGACTGTAAGAAAAAATGAAAAGAATTTAATAATTAGTCAAGCAATACCAAGAATGTGGCATGTATCTTTCTCTTCATGTGGCTTTTTAAATTAATTAACCAATTAGGGCTGGAGTCCTAAATACACTCACAAGGGAGTAAATCCTATTGAACTCAACGGGATTATTTCTAAGTGTACATGTTTATGATTGCACTTTAGATTGATTTAAAACATTTTGACTGAGTAAAAAAGGTGCACCTTGTTAATAAAAAAACAAGTTGGTTTTTTACTTTAGCTCTATAATTTCTCAAATGCAAGTTTAAGTAGATTGAATCAATTCATTCATCAGTTGACTATAGCTTGAATGATTGACTAGCATTCCTAACTATTTGGCAGTATGTTTGCATATGCGCACAATCATAGGCATATATATAGCTCATAAGCATAAATACGTGAATAGCTGGAACATTCATATTAAAACTTGAAAAAAGGGGTTTTGGTCACTTGTATCCTATTATTATTCCAAGGCATTTCAGCATCACAGAATCATACAAGGCTGGTCAAACTGACACAAATGGTTGGATCCTATAGATCTGGTGCACCTTTTCCCAGCACAGAACCCCTTTCCCTGATGCGAAAGACTCTTACACAAAAAAGCCTCTTGCATGGGGAAAAGGCACCTTTGTTAGCAGAATAGATCCACAGGATCCAACTCATAGTGTGATTGCCTGGCTGCATCGTGAACATAACTACAGAGCTAAATTAGACTTGATGTATTTAGGCATGACGCACTTGTAATTAGACAAGGGTACTTATATTCATGTCCCCATGTAAATAAAGTGGGGGATGCTTTTTCTTCGAACAAAAATGTAGCATTTGATTGAGGAAGGGCGAAGGGTGGAAAGAAAAAAAAATTCAAGTGGCAAAGCACAGCGTGGTAAGGGAGGACAGGAGAAGGGAAATTTATTTATTTAGTCACATTATTTATAGTCCGCCTTTCAGAGAGTCAAGGACACCTAGCTGAGTCAGTACAATCAGCAAAATGGGGACATTCAATAAAGAATGCATTAGGATTCTAAAAGTCCGGAACCAACCTGAAAGAAACGAAGCAGAGCATAAGTATTAACATGGCCCATTAAGTAGTGCAAAATTTACATAATAGGATCCTACTTACAGTAAGCGACACTGTAAGTATAGCAGTATGGACCACAGTCCCTAACCCTTTGTCCAAGTAACCTTGTAAGCCACTCTGTACAGTGCGACCGTATTGCCTGAGTAGAAAAGCCCTCTTGAATAATTCAGCTTCGCATCCATTTGTGGGAAGCCAGGAGAGCGGGATCCTTCCTGACCTCCTTGAGGAGGCCATTCCATGAAGGTTAAAGGTTAAAGGGAGGGTTATGCTTTCATCTATGTGCTCAGTTTTGGGTAAAATATAGATTCCCCCATACTGTCATTGAATAGGAGGATATATGAATAACTGTGCATGGATCTCTCCCCCCCCCCTCATAGATATGTCTTAGCTTCACTAGATTTGTAAAAAATAAATACAGAATGCATAACACTTTATACCATTCAACATATTGAATACAACTTTCAACCAATACAAGAACTAGTGGGCACTCCATGAAACTGCAGAGCGGTCGGGTTAGAACGGATAAAAGGAAGTACTTCTTCACCCAAAGAGTGATTAACACTTGGAATTCACTGCCACAGGAAGTGGTGGCGGCTACAAGCATGGACGGCTTCAAAAGGGAATTAGATAAGCATATGGAGCAGAGGTCCATCAGTGGCTATTAGCCACAAGGTATAGATAGGGGCTCTGGGGCAAGTGATGCTCTGTCTTCTTGGTGCTTGGGGGGGGTCAACAGTGGGAGGGCCTCTAATGTCCTGGCCCCACTGGTGGACCTCCTGATGGCACTGGTATTTCTGGCCACTGTGTGACACAGAGTGTTGGATGAAGCTGCTGATTGGCCTCATCCAACATTGGCGTCTCTTATGTTCTTATATATACTCACACAGCATAGTGAGCTGCATTATGTTATGTGGGTAGTCCTTTATTTCTGGGTAACCACCAGATGCTCCAGATGCTGCCGCTGTTCATAGCACCTTTTGCCTTCCAGGATAAGAGCCTCAGGGAGCAGCTCAAACAAAAAGTGCCCATAGAGTTCCAGTCAACCTCTCTATAAGGGATGGGTAATACTAAGCACTGGTCCAGTGACCAACAGCTCATCTAGCTGGTGAATCTCATCACATAGAAACCCTCAAGAGAGATAAGGATGTATAGGAACTGGAAGAATGCTTCAACCAGCTTGCTGTTTGTTCCTATGAATGAATATGACTCATTAACTTATCTTATGGGAGGTAGCTGTGAATTTCCTGCATTGCTGAGAAGGTTAGACTAGATGACCCTTGGGGTTCTTTCCAGCTTTGTGTTTCTATATTTTGTATTTCCTTTGGCTCTCCAACAGGAGTAGAGCTCATGATGGACCCTACAGTGATGTGCCATCATCCACTGAGGTTACAACATGACCAACAGAGGCAACCTAAACTAACCTCTGTTCCGGGTTTGTTAAGTCTCTTGTTCTTATCATGCTCTACCAGCTGTTTGATAGTTCTCTGACCACCATAACTGTACAAATCATGAGCATGCAGTGATAGAGACGACACAGCCTATGATTCTGAGGTCTGTCAATACAGCTTTCAACCACACAGCAGCATTGCTAGAACAAAAGTGGTGGCAAACCCGTTATTCTTACTGGCATTCAGGACTCTGTTCCTGCTTCTGGTCAATAAATGTGAGGATTGTTTCAAAGCTGTTTCTTTGACTGATTGAGGTGCAGCAGTTATGAATTGATTCATGCACTCTGCTCATTATTTAGATGTATTCAGCATGGAAATCACTTTGGGAGAGGCCTAACAGGGTCAGCTCTGTCTGAACAGCTATACTGTATCAAGGAGGGACAGGATCTTCAGGGTTCACAATTCTCCTGTTCACTACTGGGGTCTTATAAACCGTGCAGCCTACATAAGCCTGGAAGGAGGGTGGGTGGGAAGGAAACAGACAACAATGGTTGCTGGAATGTACAGGAAAATTAATGAACATACTGAATGCAGTGGAGGGTAGCTACAGGGAAGCTGTGAAGCAAAATTGTTGGTGTCTAGGACAGCCAATGAGAATGAATGGCACATCCCCAATGATTAGGTCTGATACTGAGAGTACTTCTTCTAGGGACATCTTGTAGCTATTTTCATGAAGGGTGTCAGCTGGGGCCTCATGCAGACCAAGCTGGTGCTGTTACTCAGATCTATCCTTTTCTTTGCAGTTGTTGCTACCTTAGCCCCAGTGAAAGATTCCAGATGCCCAGGAATAGGTTTCTTTTATCAAAAAGTGCAAGTGCAGGTCCTAGCCTTGCCTTTTCTTTTGCTGCTGACTGTCCTGTTGCTGGACAAAAAGTGAGTTTTGCCTTATTGCCAGTTTCCCCTTTGGCAGTTTGGTGTAGTGGTTAAGTGTCCGAGCTCTAATCTGGGAGAACCGGGTTTGATTCCCCACTCCTCCACTTGCAGCTGCTGGGTGACATTGGGCAAGCCATAGTTCTGTCAGAGCTGTTCTCTCAAGGGCAGTTCTATAGAGAGCTCTCTCAGCCCCACCTACCTCACAGGGTGTCTGTTGTGGGGAGGGAAAGGGATAGGAGTTTGTAAGCCGCTCTGAGAGAAGGGCAGGGTATAAATCCAATCTCCTCTTCTCTTTTCTTCAAGAGTGCTTTCCTCACAGCGAGCTATTGGGGAGATAACAGGGGATACCTTGTGCGAATGTTCTGTCTCCTGTTGCTATCCTACTACTTATAACCCCTTGACTTGCAAAAGACTGCTCCTCAGGACATTCCTTCTTCCCCAGGACCCAGGTGCTTGTGGGGGAGGAAGGCCTTGGCCTTTCAGTGAGAGAGTTCTCGCTTCATACAGTCCCACAAGTGGCCTGTCAGGACAGGAGTCTGGATAAAGTGGTCCAGTTTCCAGGCAGTCCTTCCATACATGTTAAGGAGGAATGTGTTTTGCTGGAGGGGATTTGCACCCTCATCTGCAAAGTCTTAAGGAGGTGGTAGTTCAGACGATAGAGAAGTTCATATTTCAGACTTGGCTGCCACATTGATCGCCACAGCTGCCACATTGATCGCTCATCATTGCTACCTCTTGGAAGTCCACGGCACTTCCAACCGTTCATCAATGGAGGAACAAATGTTGGGATCACTATGTGATGGACAAAATAGCTGACACACATGAGATACACACACAACGATACGCAGGGTCTGGCATTTTGCCAAGAAATCTCGGATACTCTGAGTGGATTCATCTTTAAGTAATGAGCTTTTTTATGGTCTGCGCACTCTTTTGATCTATTTACACAACTAGATTAGCAGTTGTATTAATCCTAGATTACCTGGAGATGCTATGGAGTTAACATGCTGTAAGGTTTAAGTATCACTGTTGGAAATATCACTGTTATATACTGTTTTATTGGTTTATGCACGTTATATCTTCTGTATGTTGGACTTATCTTTCAATAAAAAATTTATTTTTTAAAAAAAGGAGGTGGTAGTTACTAGGATCCTATGATGTATTAACGTTACTGGGGATGGGGCCATATTTCCTTTGTTCCTTTCCTTGTTGAGTTCTGTGGCTGCAGGGTGGCAGGCCAGCATCTCCACACATTGGTTGGCTGCCTCCATATACAGCCGAAGTGGAGTTATCACTGGCCTTGTGTTCCATTATTGATGAGTGCTGGCAATGGTCACTATGGTCTCCAGTGCAGTTGCTAAGCTTTCAGCTGGATCTTTCAGAAAGTATCTTTTTCTCCACTGAGACATCATAGGATAGTGAATACTTAAGCTGGTGCTACACCAAATGCTGGTAGTAAGCCAACATCCAGAGCTCGGGATGGTACCGCCTTGTTCCTCAGCAATACGGTCTTGCATTATGAATGTGGATAAAATGAGATTTTCCCCCCTTAACAAAAGCAGTCTCTTGAGATACATGAATCACTCACAGCCACTGAGCAACACGAACCTTACTTTGAGAGCAAAGACATTTGGAACCACCAAGTTACAGAAGCACTTTTTTTTGGCAGTAAAATACGTTAGCATGGAAAGGTCCTCATTTGCCACTAACAGAAACTGTAGTGTTGTTCACCAACATTCAACCTACATTTAGAGGCAGTAAAAATTTTATGAACCTTAAATCACATCTGAAGCCACTGGTATATCCCTGCGGCCAACACGTACCAGAGTACCAAGGGAGCCATTAAAAAAAACAAACCAACCTATAGTGATGTTTGAACAGAAAGCTCATAGTTTGGTCAGCTCTGCATAATTTCCATGGGATGTGGGGAAACTGGATTTACCAAGGAAGATTTCTGTAATGACAACATCAACTTCCTTGTGATCTAGTAATATTCAACCACTGTCTGGACCAAAGAACTTTTCATCAGGCATATTATTTTGGGATGTCTTTTATCTGATCTCCTTGAGCGGAATCTGGAACTGGCAGATGGAACTCAAAAAAAGCCTTTAATTTGTAATGTGGGAGAATGAATTTCGTTTCTGAATGTCTGGAACTCATACACTGAGACTTCTTTATTGCCCTAGCTAGGGGCCACCAATGTTGGAGCTCCCATATAAACATTCTTAACAGATAAATGCCTCTATAGGAAAGCATTATATGGGGAATGCAGCATCATGTTTCCTAGATATTTCTGTTGGGTTCTGTTCACGGATAAAACTGTAACAGTTGCATGGATGATTAATGCCAATCTGTGAGCTCCATGAGCTTGGAGCATTAGTTTGGAAACAGATCTGATACATCACACACAGGAACGTTAGCTTTGTCTGCTTCTGTTCAAAGGCATTTTCATAATTCTTAGTTCATACATTCCAAGACTGGCACTGAAAAGAGACATCAACTGAGCTACAGCTAGCTGGGTAATAATTAAGCACATTGGTTGTTCAGTCGCACAGTCCAGTCCGACTCTTCGAGTCAATCCCATTTTATTCAGTGATGTTTAGACTCAAGAAAAGTCCTCTTTAGATGGACGCCTTGCAGACTTATTGTGGGACAGGATTTCATGGGCAAAAACCTCCTGCACAGCTACGCTAGACCAGCATGAATATCTGCCCAGTGGGGATGCATCTGACCAAGTGGCCTCTAATGCCTTAATAAACAGGTTCATCGATCAAGTGCCACACAATTGCTTTTCCTAGTGTGTACTTTGATTTAACCCGGCCACCCCCGAAAGCCTCAAGAAGAGTACTGTCAAAAGAGAGAAAGACGGAAGGGGCGGGGGACTCCACACTGGCGACCCAGCCAATAAAACCTTTCCCCCTTCCATTTGGGACTCAAGGAGCTTAATTTTGCATGACAAGTATTGGCCCCTCGCTCTGATCACTGCTGGGCGGCTCCGCGACTGCTGCTCCGAAGGGAAAGAAGGGAGAAGGCGGGGAGGGGGGGGGATTGCTGGGCGATAAATGACCGAGTCCGGCGGTCGGACAGAAGGCGCCTCGCCCCCGGGCCCGGGCTGGCGGCAAAAGGGCTCCTCTTACCTGCTGCGCAGGCGTTCCTTCTTCGTTCCGAGGAAAAGCCGCTCCAGCCCGGAAAGGCGACGTGCAAAAGGGAGCGCGAAGCGAGGGGGGCCCCTTCTTGGCAGCGCTTGGTGGTGAGAAAGCTGAGCTGAGGCGCAGTCGCTTCTCCGGGAGGGCGCTGAGCGCTCCGCGCTGTGGGGAAGGGGAGGAGACGGCTGAAGAGCCAAACCCTGTCGCCCTGGCGGGGAAGGGAAGCCCGGGGGTGGGACGGGAGGGGTCCGGCGGTGCGCCCTGCAAGCCGAGCTCAGCTCTTCTGTGGCGGGAAAGCTGGCGAGAGAGAGCGCGGGTCAGTCGTCGCTTGGTTTCTTTGGCAGGGGAATGCAGAAAGCAGCACGTGGCTCGACGGCTTTTTTATTTCTCTAAAAAAAAATGATTTCAAGTCATGCTGGTTTTGTTTCTGAGAACGTCGTGCAGCGTTTGGAGTTCCGTCCCAGAAAGGCGTGTGGCTGAATACAGCTCAATACGAAAAGAATTTAGCAACTCTCCCTGTTTGGCTGATGACCGATTATCGTTTTAGAATCCGCCTCCTGAGCGTGCTCATTTTTTATCTAAACCTCTCCTTTTTTGAAGTGTGTGTGGGGGGGATTCAACCTTATCTCTCGGTGGGGAGGACTCTTTCTGCGTGCTGCTTCGTAGCCGCTTCACTGCAGAAAATAGCAAGCGGCAGCTCTCCTTCCTCGCGTGTACTCTGGCGCCCGTCGCTTATCGCTTTTCAAAACAAACACTCATCCCCTCCAGTTTTCCCTTTCACGCCCTTAAAAAGCACTGCCAGGAGCGGAAAGTTCACAATCCACTTTGAAACAGGATGGCCGGGGTTCCCCCCCCCCCCCCCAGGAGGACTGTCCCCTCCCCAATGAAGCCGCTCCGGCCAGCAATGCCACCCAGTTTGAGTCGCTGGGGCAGGGCGGGTCCAGTCCGTTTGATCAGGAATCTGGCGGTGCTTTTTCCATTTCCAGTGGACAGCTCGGCCACTGGAAAACGGAACATCAGCACAGAGATTTGTGTCATTAATAATAGCCGGGAAGGGCACGAACCAACCAGTAAATCTGGTCTTCTGTGCTCCTTTGAGGAGAAGGGCCTACTAGAAAGGCGTTGAATGATCTGCCCAAGGCAATTTAACAAAAAGCCGGGAAGGGCAGGAAAAAAACCAGTAAATCTGGTCTTCTGTGTTCCTTTGAGGAGAAGGGACTACTAGAAAGGCGCTGAATGATCTGCCCAAGGCAATTTAACAAATAAAAGACAGTGGGGAGAGACCCTGCTTTCTGCCTGCCAAGCATCTAGCAGGAAACAAATGGTTATTTCTAGTCGCATCTAGTCCAACCTCTTGTGAAGAAAATGGCAGAGGACTGCCTGATGCACACATGCACACACACACCCAAGGCAGGAAGACCTTTCTTGTAGGCTTTGTGGCTATAGGTGGTGTTCCTGGAGGCTGAAGTCTCCTTAGCAAACCATTCCTTAGGGAACTGGAATAGGCACAGAAAAAGCCACCCGTATTCCCAGGCATCCAGCATGTTCTCCCATTCATAATCCTGCTTTACATTTTAAATCAATTTTTTTTGCATTTCTTGTATCTGCTGTTCAAGTGAAAAGGAAAACTTGCATTGTATCTTGGATGCATATTCATTTGTTAAAAATGGTTTACCTCTGCTTTTTATGAAACCTATGAAGAGCCCTGCTGGTTCATCGGGTCCAGCATCCTGTTTCACACAGTTGCTAACTGGTTGCCCTGAAAGGTCAACAGACGGGGCATAGGGGCCAAGGCCTTTCCCTGAGGTTGATTCCTAGCACTGCTATTCAAAAGTTTAGTGCCTCTGAATGTGGAGGTTCCCTTTAGTTAGCACAGCTAGTAACCACTGATAGACCTATCCTTCACGATTTTGTCTAATCCCTTTTCCAGCCATCTATGCTTGCAGCTATCCCTACATCCTCTGGCAGTGAATTCAACATTTTAATCAATTGTTGAGTAAAAAAACACCATTTCTTAAAAAGCACTGCCTTATCCATCCTGAATTTACTATCCATCAGCTTCATTGGGTTCCCCAAGAGCTAGTAGTCTGGGTGTAATATATCCACTCAGACCGCGTGGCTGGCTGGCTAGGGCTCCACGCGGTCAAGCACAAACGTTGAGCTTCACTCTTAGAGACAATAAACTATGCGGATCCTAGCAGGGGGCTAGGTCCCGGCCGAGAGCCTATGGAACTCTTGGCCTCTGTAAATAACCTATTGGGAAGTGGGGGGGTGTTGTGGGTGGCAATTTCACAGGGAATATAAGCTGGCCTGAGAGCCGGCAAAAGCTGTCTTGTTACTGATTGAATAAAGTACACTTTGCTGAAATCACTCTCAGTCTGTGTACTTTTCACTGGCGACGAGGATGGGATCCATCTCCCTCTGAACAGAGACCACGTTCCGGACATCGCTGTGAGCCGCCGCGCCGAATTTGCCACCGCCACCAGCATCGAGCATCTTTGAGAAGCGCTGCTCACCGCATTGCTCCCGAGCTCTGAGCATCGCGCCGCTGCCCCCGAGAGCCGCACCGCCCCGCCTCTACGCAACTCCGAGCACCACATTGCTGACTACGAGACAGCCCCACGCCGCTCCTCCCCTACGCTCACTGATTCCCGCCATTCCTGCCGTCACTCCACGTGTAGCAGTAAGATGGGGGCCACCCAGGAAAGCATCGCTGCCTTCGATATCTCCCGCCCCACACAATGGGAGACCTGGCTCGAGATCCTGGAGAACTACTTCGACTGCCACGTCATTGTGGACCAGGGGAAGAAAAAAGCCCATCTCCTTCGGTCGTGCGGTATGGACACCGTCTTGCTACTCAAGGACCTCATAGGACCAAAACAGACCACGGATGAGCCCTACCCCGTGCTGGTGAAGGCGTTGACTGACCACCTTTCGCCGAAGCCCACAAAGTTTACTGAGCGCATGGACTTTTGTGCGCGGGTCCAAGGGCCAGATGAGCCGGCCTCCAAGTTCTTGGCCGGGCTCAGGCGAGCGGCCACCAATTGTTCCTTTCCCCACCTAGCAGACACCTTGCTGACCCAGTTCCTTGTGGGGTTAAGGGAGCCCAAGCTCCACAGGAGGCTGGTCAGCCAGGACGACCTGGACCTGGATAAAGTGATCCGGGAGGCCACCGCTTACGAGAAGGCCCATCAAAATCGCCATGCCAAGGCGGTCCACTGCACCCAAGCGACTGTCGGCTCCGACACCTCGGACGAGGAGGAGGTACTACAGGTCCGCCAGTGGGCATCCCAGCGCCCACATCAATCGTCCTACTAAACGAGCAAGGCTTCTACCACTTCAGCTCCGTGTGCCAGCTGTGGGGAAGACCATGAGCGCACGTCATGCCATTTCCGAAACGCGGTCTGCCGCACATGCAACAAATTGGGGCACATCGCCAGGGTTTGCCGCTCCAGAGGCCAACGCCAGAAGTCGTCAGCTCACCAGGTCACGCCGAAGCAGCACATGGACCTCCACAGCATATCAGCCCATCACCAGCAACACCTGGTATGTAACTTGACCTGAATCCTTGCATCTCTGCTCCAGACCTTGTGGAACTCTTCTCGGCTTGATCCTCTGCTTTTGACCCTCGGCTTCGTTGACCTTCGTTCATCTCTGACTCCTCTGATATCGTTGTGATTTATGGACTTGAAACTTTGGTATGTCTGACCCTGCTTCTGGACTGTGATTTAAACCTGCTTGAACCTTGCTACCTGATTTGCCCGGCTTGACCTCGGACTGTTCCTGGACTTTGGCTTACTTGCGTCACGCCCCCTGGTCCTGCCGTGACATCGGGGCGGTTCTGGGACATCGGCTGCCGGATGGCTGCGAGGTCCTGGTTGCCTATTATTCATGGACTCTGTCAGTGGCCGAGCGCAACTACGCGCAAATTGATAAAGAGGCCTTGGCTACTGTGGCGGGGGTGAAAAAAGTTCACCACTATCTGTATGGACACCCGTTCACAGTCCTCACGGACTATAAGCCGTCTCTCTAGCTACTCTGTCATGTCCCCCTTCAGTTGTCTCTTATCTAAAGTGAAAAGTCCTGGGAAGAGGCTGTGAGAGGGAGTAAAGAAGAAAAGCTGGAAGGGGGGGAAAATAAAGGTAGCTTGGCTGGGTGATGGGGAGACAAGCAGAAAAAGGGGAGAGGCTATGGGGGTTCATGGAAAAAAGCAGATAAATTAGTGGGAAAGAGGAAAATGAGATGTCCCCGTAAGTCCTTGTGGGACCCCCACTTGTATGTATTCATTTATATCCCATCTTTCTCCCCAATGGCCTTGTTCCGATGGAGACCCAAAGCAGCTTACATCATTTTCCATGTTATCTTCATAACAACCCTATCAGGTAGTTCAGACCAAGAGTGTATGACTGGCCCAAGGTCATTCAATAAATACATGTTTCTGCCATTTATGAAAGTGCTCTGTGCTTACAGGATGGATGAACATTTTATGTTTAGAAATATGTCTCCTGGCACTCATGTCTTCCAAAAACAGCATGGGAAAAGCACCCCCTCCCAACACCTTTAAAAGATGCACCCAGGAAATGTTTAGTCCCAAAAGTAATAGACTGTAGCTTTGGATTCTTTGGACATTCTGCAAATGTGTCAAGGATCTTCCACTGATTAAACCAGTCTGCCAAAATAAAATAAAATAAAATGATGTGCTAATTTAAATACTGTCCAGTCTACCGTACTTGGCAACAGAGCTATGTGGGAGAGAGTACCTGTCTTCGAGGTCCTGCCTGTCAGCTCTGCCCACGCTTTAACGCCACCTGGCTGCCTTCTTGGGCTTCCGAAAGCTTCCCAAGTATCTGCTTTCCAAATGCCTCCCCATGCTCACTATACTCAATCAAGTGGAGGAACAATCACAGGCTCTGCCAAATAATAATGCTCAGAAGCTGAAGACATTATCTTGTGAGTGATCTGAATTTAATATAATGCCATTTCACTGAAACAAATGTAACTGTGCAAAGAAAAAAAGCAACTCATTTATAATCTCCAGACAGATTCCTGACATTCAAAGTATTACAATAATTAATTCCCTTGAAATCCAGCCTCCGCTCACGTAAATCTGTTCAACTTGGGGGTTTTTTCTCTAGCAAATGTCATAAAAATGCCTCCATTCTTGCCAACTTGGATTGTGATCATAAGCTGCTTGTTGGATCTCCAAGGACACAAGAAGAAAGGGGGAAACTGATAACAAATTATTATTTGCATAGAAAGAATGCTCACTTAATTCTGAGAAAAAAAATGTAAGAATGTCTGTACAAGCTACATTGGAGAAAACATTTGCAGAATCTGCTTCAAAGCCTTATTGCTTGGAAACAATAGCCAATGTTTTTTTGGAGGGGGGGTTAGTAGCTGGAGAGAAACACCTAGAAGAGAAGAAAGATGCCATGATCTTGCTCAAGTGGAGTAGCTGAATTAGTCTGATGTTTTTTCTGCAGAGGAAGAGTCTTGTGGCATTGTAAAGACTTACAAGAGGACCCATGCTGGGTCAGATCAATGGCCTGTTTAGTCAAGCATCTAGTTTCCCTCAGACAGGGATTTATCAACTGGAAGAAAATGAACCTAGGGAATTTCAGTCAGTACATGAGAGCCCCATTCACAAGTTACAGTGAAAGCACATACAATCTGCACAGTGTACACTTGATTTTTTTTTAAATAGGTGTGTTGAGTAATTCTGATGTTACACTCAACCCAAGTACAGCTGAACATGTGATACAAGCCCCACATTTATCCAGGTACTGGTCCCTGGTTTCAGTTGTAAAGTGAAAGCACATTGGCTCTCTCTTACAAACAGATGCACTCAAACTCATGCAAGATATGTGTGTGCGTTCGGTGTAACATATGAACAGGGCTAAGAAAGTCAATAAACAGAAGTCAAACTGTGTAATCTTGTGTTGTATAGGAAACCCATAAGCATTGTCCAGTTTGGTGTAGTGGTTAAGTGTGCGGACTCTAATCTGGGAGAACTGGGTTTGATTCCCCACTCCTCCACTTGCACCTGGCTGGATGACCTTGGGCAAGCCATAGTTCTGAAAAGAGCTGTCCTCGAAAAAGAGCAGTTTCTGTCTCTCAGTCCCACCTACCTCATAGGGTGTCTGTTGTGGGGAGGGGAAAGGAGTTTGTAAGCCGCTCTGAGATTCCTTTGGGTAGTGAAGGGCGGGGTATAAATCCAATCTCTTCTCTTCTCCATTACTGTTAAAACGTGGACTGTACTTTTGACCCCTGTTCTCAAGTCTTCTAAGGGACCTGAGTGTCCTGGGTATTACAGAGACTGCTTTTTTGCTTTTTCAGTGGGATGCTTCCAGTTCTTCACAGCATGCCAGGGGTACAATTTAATACCAGGTAGCCATACCCTGGGCCCAGTTATGTCAGCTAGGCATCCTGCAGCCATCCTATAAAATACAGACAAAGAGGCCTTAACATCATAGTTTCAAAGATGTGGTTCTGTCTCCCCACATTAATTTTCAGAGTTAGAGAGCAATCAGCAACTTGCACACTGTTTAGCACTGGGGGGGGTGTATTTTGGTTTGAACCACCACAGCTATCTGCAACCTCTTTCTAACAGTGGCCATTCAGTTGTCACAGGGAAGACCACAAACAGGCCACAGACAACCGCCCTCACCTGTTGACTGTTTGCATATATAGTGCTTGTGTCAGTGCTGCTTGGGAAGAGCAAGAGAGAGAAAAAGAAGGGAGACCAGATAGGTAAGAGAAACAAGAGAATCTGCTTCAAAGCCTTATTGCTTGGACACAATAGCCAACTTTTTGGGTTTTTTTTCAGTAGCTGGAGAGAAACACCTAGAAGAGAAGAAAGATGCCATGATCTTGCTCAAGTGGAGTAGCTGAATTAGTCTGATGTTTTTGCTGCAGAGGAAGAGTCTTGTGGCATTGTAAAGACTTACAAGAGGACCCATGCTGGGTCAGATCAATGGCCTGTTTAGTCAAGCATCTAGTTTCCCTCAGACAGGGATTTAACAACTGGAAGAAAATGAACCTAGGGAATTTCAGTCAGTACATGAGAGCCCCATTCACAAGTTACAGTGAAAGCACATACAATCTGCACAGTGTACACTTGATTTTTTTTTAAATAGGTGTGTTGAGTAATTCTGATGTTACACTCAACCCAAGTACAGCTGAACATGTGATACAAGCCCCACATTTATCCAGGTACTGGTCCCTGGTTTCAGTTGTAAAGTGAAAGCATATTGGCTCTCTCTTACAAACAGATGCACTCAAAGTCATGCAAGATATGTGTGTGCGTTCAGTGTAACATATGAACAGGGCTAAGAAAGTCAATAAACAGAAGTCAAACTGTGTAATCCTATCTTGTGTTGTATAGGAAACCCATAAGCATTGTCCAGTTTGGTGTAGTGGTTAAGTGCGCGGACTCTAATCTGGGAGAACCGGGTTTGATTCCCCACTCCTCCACTTGCACAGGGTGGATTACCTTGGGCAAGCCATAGTTCTGGCACAGCTGTTCTTGAAAAAGAGCAGTTTTTGTCAGAGCTCTCCCAGCCCCACCTACCTCACAGGGTGTCTGTTGTGTGTAGGGGAAGGGAAAGGAGTTTGTAAGCCGCTCTGAGACTCCTTTGGGTAGTGAAGGGCGGGGTATAAATCCAATCTCTTCTCTCTTCTCCAATACTGTTTAAACGTGGACTGTACATTTGACCTCTGCTCTCAAGTCTTCTAAGGGACCTGAGTGTCCTGGGTGTTACAGAGACTGCTGTTTTTTTGCTTTTTCAGGGGGATGCTTCCAGTTCTTCCCAGCATGCCAAGGGTACAATTTAATACCAGGTAGCCATACCCCGGGCCCAGTTATGTCAGCTAGGCATCCTGCAGACATCCTATGGAATACAGACAAAGAGGCCTTAACATCGTAGTTTCAAAGATGTGGTTTTGTCTCCCCACATTAATATTCAGAGTTAGAGAGCACTCAGCAACTTGCACACTGTTTAGCACTGGGGGGGGGGTTGTATTTTGGTTTGAACCACCACAGCTATCTGTGACCTCTTTCTAACAGTGGCCATTCAGGCCTGTTTACATCTTGAGAAGGTTGCTCTTTTGACGGCGATGGCGATGGGGGAAAGTCAAAATCAATTCCCAGTGCCGAAAGGAGTTTGGATCCTGACGCTAAGTCGTTTGCAGTTAAGCGTTGGCCTTGATGGACGACTAAAATTTCAACGGGAGAAGACCAGCGGTAACGTACTTTGTTTTCTAGCAGCTTTTGAGTTAGTGGTCTTAGTTGTCGTCTATGTTGTAATGTCTCTTGTGAGAGGTCTAGCAGGACCGAAATTTTTGTATTTTGAAATGAAAGGCCTCTCTTTTCCCTTGATAGTCTCAGGATCTTTTCCCTTGTTCGGCTGTCGGGGAAAGATGCAATAATATCCCTTGGGTATTTAGCGGTTTTCCTGGAGGCTGGACCAACGCGGTAAGCTCTGTCGATGAGTGGGGCCACGTTGTCTTCTAAATTTAAAAGTTTAGCTAGCCAGGAAGCGATAAAGATTTTAAGGTCAGACTCTCCTTCTGCGTCCTCAGGCATATTGCGAAACTTTAAATTAGGCTCTCGCAGTTTATTTTCTATCATTATTATTTTAGTAGCGGCCCATTCTTCTGACTTCTTGTAAGTCCTGAATTTCGTCTTGGGCCGTTATAGCTGCTTCAAGGGCCGAATCCGCCGCTTGCGATACTTCTGACAAAGTTGCAGTTATAGATTTCAGCTCGTCTGTGAGCGGTTGAATAGCCAAACGGACCTGGTCAGCAATTGTAGATTCTAGTTGCTGGATCGTTGCTAGGAATTCAAATCGTGATAGTGCTGAGCCGTCGTCCTCAGCATTCACGGGGTCTCGAGCGTCTGCCATTTTAGGATCCCGTTCTGTTGTGCAAAAAGCAATTCTTGGTGACGTTTCTTTCACCAGAAATTTAGTCAGTTGCTGTGGATTCGCCGCTTTTTTAGCTGCCCTCGTCACTCCTGATTTTCCCATTTGCTTTTTCAATTAAGAAGAGTTATTTTTAAAGGTTATTAATGGTGTATAGATGGGTGAGGTGGCGGAGACAGTCCTCTATGCGTCCACCATTACTGGCTGCCAAGCTCCGCCCACAAGTGGCCATTCAGTTGCCACAGGGAAGACCACAAACGGGCCACAGACAACCGCCCTTACCTGTTGACTGTTTGCATATATGGTGCTTGTGTCTGTGCTGCTTGGGAAGAGCAAGAGGGAGACCAGATAGGTAAGAGAAACAAGAAAAGTGTTAGGAAATGTGCAAGGTATTCTTGTGTTTACAGGTGACAGCAAGTAAAACCCAGTGACTTAGAGTTTTGTTCCAGATAAGGATCAGTGTCAACTCACTCATTGTCTCCTCCATACCTCCATCACTTTGTGGGAGGAAGCACTGCTCACCTGACATCCATGGCTAGTGCCACGGCTAGTAGTGCTGCAGGGACCGCTCAGCTTTGGTTTATTCCCAGAAATCAGCAAATACCATGCTACAGACAATTACAAGGTATCTCAAGTAATTTTTATATTTTTTTCATTTTTATATTTTTTAATTTTTTCTTATAAATTATTCACCATTATATTAATTGTCACATAAACATTATCACATAGAAAGAATCATATATCCAAAATTTTAGTAGTGTCTTTTTATATAACAAAATATATTGCACAACCCCTTTATTAATACCAGTCCTCCTTAATTGTACAAACGTTTTAAGAAGGACGACTCCTTTAAGTCTACTTTGAATTAGTGTTCATTCTTCCTCCAACAGAGGTCCAGATGTCCTCCTGTTTCAGGGTCTTCCTCAGGGAGTTCAACAGATATTTCCAAACACAAGGTTGCCAAATACCAAGGTATTTATCCAAATTTCACCAATGAACACTGCACGTGCTTTTCACTTTGGAGGAAGCCTTGAGCTCATATATACACACACACACACACACACACACACACTAATAAATGTATAAAATTACTTGAGATACCTTGCAATTGTCTGTAGCACGGTATTTGCTGATTTTTGGTATTGACAATGGTACAGCATACTTATGATGCATTCTTCTCTCTCAGTCCATAATGTACAGCTTCCCTTAGTTTGTGACATGTCACATCACACTGTTGCCTGAGTCTGGTTCTAATTCTTCCAGGTTTCAGAACAAATCATAAAGCCCCTTGACCTTTACAGTTTGATCCAATGCAGAGTTACTCCCATCCAAGTCCTTTGAAATAATTTGATTTAGGCAGGAGTAACTCTACAAAGGATGGCAGTATTAGGGTGTGAACCTTTTCTATATCCCTTAAGACAATTTTCTCGAAGGTCTGTATACTATAATTGGTAACTTGTGGAATAAATGAAGATTTAGGACGTAATGATTTTCTATCAAACTCAGTATCATCACCAAAAAAGTTTTTCAATTTCAATAAACGCACAAGTTTAAAAATATCAGTCCTGGTCTGAAATGGATCATATCTAGGGTTAGGCACAAAACTCAGGCCATAATTTAAAACCCTACATTCAATGGGGCTAATCAGAGAGATTAAATATTATATTTTGCATTGATTCCGCCTGTAAGGGCGGAACTTTGAAAAATTCTGCTGTTCTCTTTGTTCCCTTAGTCTTCTTTTTGAAGAGCGATCTAAAAAAGGTGTAGTCGAGGGACCCTTATCACTAGAGGTATTCCCAAATTCACCCAATGAATCACCTGTATCCCCATCCGAAGATGTATAGGTGGTATCAGCCCAAGGTACTCTTTTTCTAATTTCTGGCTTAAAGTTCCAAAAATAAACCCTTGCTCCTGAATAGTCACGAGCATCCCTGTCAATTTTTTTCATTTTGAAATCTTTAATTTTTGCCTCCAATTGTTTAATGGAATTATCCATTTCTGCCATTCTGGACTCAAAATCCTTACTATTAGTTTCAGTTTTGAGCTTATCCTCTAGGTTGTTAATTTCCCTTTAACAGTCTCGATTTCCTTATCAGATCTTTGTATAATCAATATCATAAGATCCAATGAACGTTTATTCATAATAGCCATCCATTGTGATTTAAATTCAGCACCATCATCGAACAAGGCAGGAGCCTTTTGGATTCTCAGACCCCTAGGGATCCTTTCTGCTTTAACATACTCAGTTAAAGATACTGCATGTAGAAATATCTTTTTAAACTTCTCTTTCAAAAATAATAATTGAGACCATTCTGTTTTGCTGTCATTAGACATTTCAAACATTGTAGGAAAGCCAGAAAGTATTCTTTATCAGCCTCAGAGAAAGCAAGGGCATTTTAACTTGTCAGTCCATCCTGCCTTGAGCAGATCTGGAAAGGCAGTATACAAAAAAAAAAGGACTACTTTTGGTGTGGGAAAGGAGGATTGGATCAAAAACTCTGCTACTTAAAGTCAATCCTTCTTTTTAGAAACATGGTAGTTAATGAAGGTGTCCTTTCACTCAACTCAGTTCCAATGGATAGCAAGGTGCAGTTGGTCACTCTTCCCCAAATATTCCCAACTACCCTCCCCTGCATTTTGTCAACAGTAAAGATCCTATAGCATAGATTAAAAATATATTCACTTTCCCCCTATTAAGTATGTACTTACGATAGCTAGTAAAATTCTCGCCTCCCTAAAAACAATCCTCACTATTGGTTCCCTCCATCAGACTAGTTTTTCTTTGCTTTCATTGCTCAAAATGGATTACATATAGTCTTAACCCATTTCCTCTTCACTACTCAAGTCGCCTAAGTATATAATAAGTAACATCTACTCTATACAATACTGCATCTCATCTCATCCCCCGCTTCTCCAGATCTGTAAGGGCTGAAGAAGGGATTGTACGTTCTGAGCAACAACGATACTTCACAGCCTTCCCCACACATTTTGTAGCAAAAGTTATACCAAGAAATCCTACTCCCATCATTATTTATGATACTGTTGCTCTGTTAGGAGCTGCGGGGGCCAGAATCTGGAACTCACAGCCAATGCTCCCTCTAAGCCATGGTGTCTTGTGAGCAAAAATCCTACTTTGCGAGCTCCTGGCATTAAAGTTGTGAGCGAGTGATTTGGCTACTGCATAAATGAGTTTGTTCTGGAGCCCTCCTTCCTGAGCTAAGACAAAAATGTGTGAGCCGGAGGCTAAAAATCCACGTGCTAGCTCACACGAACTCAACTTAGAGGGAACACTGCTCACAGCTCTATGTGTTGCTGACCACATGGGTGGGCTGTTGGAGCTACAGGACAGAATGTTTTTTGGGCAGCAAATAGTTCTAAGATGGAGTGACTCCACCCACCCAGTCATTGGCTCACCACTGAGTAGAAAGCACCACCCATACTTCCAAATCAAGTTGAGGAGGATGCCTCAGCGGTAACAGAGTCTGTTATGTTCGATGTTGATTCTTGGATCTTGCTCTGCATTTGACTAAGGTGCAGTACTGATGCTATGCATATACTGTCCATATACTGACGAAGACGTTGCATGTGACAAAAATCAAGGTAAAATGGCAAAGAAAGGAAACTGGAAGTCCCTCTTTCCCCCCTGAAACCAAATGCAGCAAGAGAAAGATTTCAAGGTAAGTTCGCCATGTGTGACAGGGAGTCAGGTAGGGCACCCATGTCTCACCTTGCATCATACCTAATATCCAGTTTGACTCTGACAAAGGGAGGACCAATGCTGCATGGGGTCATTGAATAAGCTTTTAAGCCCTCCTGAAGCATGAACTGGTCCAGAAGCATGAGATGAAGGGACAGAGACAATGTGTTCTTAAATTCCCTTTGGCTAGTAGCTTGCGCCCCTGCCAGCTGGGAGCCATTGAAAAATGGATGGTCAGAAGAGACGTGCATCTGACGTGCAAACCATCTGGTAAGAGAAGGAGCGTGACAGACCTGAACGGGCTTCTGAGTGGCCCTGGGGACTGTATGACCATTTGCATTGCCTGAGTGGCACCTAGGAAGCAGGAGCCATGGACATCTGAGCCGGATGAAAGAACTATGCACCATTTTGGCTCTAAGGAGCACAATTTAGAGGACCTTCCCCCTCTGCTTAAATAACTTATACTTGATTTAGGTTGTTTATTGTATTTTGGTAAGCTTCTTTGATTTCTCACTGTGTGTGGAGAAAAACTGGGTCAAAGTGCCCAAATAAGTAAATATATACCCGAAGTTGTAGGTCACTTAAGGTGACCAGCCCAGTCAGCTCTTGAACTGATATTGGACTTTGGTGTAACTGTTAATCTCACTATTGGGCTCCATGGATACATATACCAGATTTCACTATAGGTTGGACCTTGGAGATACATTCCACTGATGGTAGCACTTCCCCCAATGCAAGAGACTTGTGCCAGAGGGAAAGCTCCATGAACTGAAGGCTGCGATGCCATTTGTGGGATGGATCTGTGGGCTCCAATCCAAAAAACCCTCCAATATTTAGTAGTCATGAACGGACAAGTAGCAATTTGCAGGTTTTATAAACTGTGTTTGCAGGCAGAAAATGTTTTGGACATTTTAAAAATAAATCAATAAATGGAGAAATATCTCAGATATCAAGGGAATACCAATCTTTCCCCAGAGACTTCATTGTCCAAAATGAAATGTCAAGGCCACTGGCCCCTACTTGAAGTGATCATACTAGCTAGCTAATCCCAGATTATAATCTAATTTCTAAAAATTTGACATGAGTGAGGATTACAAAAATCTTATTTTTTGTTGTTGTAACATGTTCTGCTGTATTTTATTGCCCTTTAAGATCTCCTACAAAACAAACAGCTGTTTCAGGTAGTTGTCAAGATAAAGTACGCATATTTTGAACTGTCATTTGGCCTCCAAAATTAATTTCATATTTATTGGCCAAGTGACAATGATGTTCTTAGTGTCTGGAGATCCCAGATCTTATCCACGGAACACAGACATTGCAAAAGTTTACAGCACTGGCTTCTACACTCCCAGCTGAATTAAGAAACCGAAAAACTGGCCAGATTTTTCAGAAGCACATTGGTAGCGATCCAGGGGGGTGCAGACAGCTCTAGAGAACTCTGGTCTCTTTTCTCTGGCAAAATATTACTCTCTGATTCATTGCAGTCAAAATGTCCTTTGTGTCATGTCACAGACTATTTCAGGCCTTTCACAATTATGAGCCAAAATAACAGTATTGCCTCTATTTTCCTTTTTGGGTTGAGAAACCAAGATTAAATAAGAATATTCAAGCAGGCAATTAAATTCTCTGGAAGCTTTGAGTCGTCCACTAGTATTCAGATACTAGTACCATGTTTGATATTAAAGCCAGGGAGTTAAGGTCGGGCTACTGCAAAAGGAAGCCACTTGATTCCCATGGGAACTCTGACCCTCCTTAATCAAAGGATGTCTTCTGTATCCCTTTGAGACACCTCAACTTTCTGGCTGTGATAAATGACCAGAGCTTGCAGGACAATAATCTTCCCTCACAGGCCACTCATGAATCTCACTAACAATGCAGAACCTCTTTTTTTGAGGGGGGGACGACTAATCAAAGGGGCTGACCTTGGAGCTGTCATTCACTCTCGGCCTAACCCACCTCACAGGGCATTGTGAAGATAAAATGGAGGAAAGACTGATGTACAACACTTTGAATCCCCATTGGGGAGAAAGGTGGGGTACAAATGAATCCAGTAAATAAATGAACCTACTACCCATTGCCTGACCCACTGGTGCCAGGTATTAGTCATGTGCTGCCCAGGTCATTCAGTCATGGCCAGACTCTTCTCCATTTACATCACTGGGATGTAACCCCAATTAGAATATCCCTCAAAGAAACATCCATATTTTGCAATTTGTATCTTCCAATAACAGCTCAGATTCTGGTATTTCCCCCAAAGACCTAACAGATCCTTAATATTTTCCTGATCACAAAATATCCACAAATTCTCCAAGACAGGCTGGATCCCACCCAATACCACAGCAGATCCAAATTTGGCCCCAGTAGTAAATGCCCAAGTAAAGCAGCCCAAGGGCATCCCTTGAACTAGCAAATTGGATTCAGTATCCCCCCAGATAGTTCCTCTGCCACTTCAGGATATGAGGCAAAGCTTAGTGGTCTGGGTTTAGTCCCATCCCCAGGATTGCTCCCTCACCACTTCATCCAAGATAAGGAAGGATTCCCACCCGGATTGTTCCCTTGCCATTTTGTAAATGCAATGCCATATTCAAGCTGCAGGATTAGGCAACACATACAAACTGTCTGCTTTCATTCGTTCATCTGTTCCTTCTCCCCAAATTCCTTGCCTTCTTCTCCAGCTCCCTCTATTTGCTGAGTCTTGCTCAAAAAGAACCTCGATCCCAAACCCTGTTCCTCCTCCCAATCTCTGCTCCCCTCCCCCCCTTCTTGCTCAATGGGGATACTAAACACATATAAACACAACACAGAGTTTCCCATTTGCAATTAGACATGGGTTCCACCTTATAAAAAACCCCATTTTCACTAGGAACTGATTTGCCAATTAATTTCCTATTCCTCCAAATGTTTTGTGATTTGGCATTTATTCTTTGACACTGTATATTCCCAAAAAAAGTGTACTGCACTGTCTCTCCAATCCGTGTACTCTTTTACTTTTTCTGTTCTTTTATATGTTCAATAAAGACTAAAATCCACTTTCTGCCTCTGTCTTTTCCCATGGCTTAAACCTGAGATATCCTTCTCAGTTTGTGCTCATGTAAAATTAGACTCAGGGGTCCCTTACCCTTTGGATCTGAGGGGGTGCACCTATAAAGGTCATGCATGAATGAGAAGCCACTCTCGCTCCCCTGGTAACAGGAGAGGGAGAAAAACTTGGCTTATGGAGCTGAGGCTTCAAAGCCTTCTCTTAGCCATGAAGATGGTCTTTGAGCTCTCTGTTCAATATAAGAGCAAGGGTAAAATGTACACTTCTTGGATGAAGATGAGAGCATTTGATACATTGGGTGAAAACAAAACAGACACACAGTACTGAGGCAATGTTGAAATGAGGTGCTTGGGGAAAAAACAGTGCCAAGAACAACCTGCATTGAAGTAGGTATGAATTTTGTACCGTTCAAGAAAGGAAAAATGGGTGTGTTGAGTACAGTGCAACTCTGGGTCACACAATAACAGGAACATCAAGGGCCATCACAAACCATTTGCATACTGTTGCTGCTTCATATATAGACAAAACTAGAATTCTGGCATGTTTTGTATGTTTGTATATTAATTACCAGAGTGGTGCACATGTCGTAGGTTTGAAGATTCAGTGCATAAACATGCAACCTAATATTTGGCACATCTCAGCAGGTAGCCTGGAAATGTGTAGACCATGGGTCCTCAACATGGTGTCCATGGATACCTTTCCTGGAGCCCTCCCCAAGTGTTTTTAGAAAGTGGGTGGGGTCAGATGGGGCTTCTAATTGACCACTGGAGATTTGATTGACCATGCAGATTAGCATGTTGTTGTTTTCAGAGGCAACGGTCACCGGTGTTGGTTTCATTCTCTCTCACTCAGTTTCCCTGGTATATTTTTTTTTAAATCGCTCCTCTTGTCTCCTACTCTTAGGCTTCCTCTGTGTTTGTCTCCACCTTCTGTGATGGCCATTTTGTGATTGGCTCCATCTTCTCTGGTGCCTATTTTGTGGCTGCCAAAATTCCACAGGTGTCCACAGGCTCAAAGCATTAGGAACCCGATACTGACAATACTGAGAGAAGGAGAGAAGTGTATACCTGTGTGTGTTGAGCAGAACTCCCGGAAGGCCAGGAGGCTGAGCTTCAGTGTCCTGCACAACTCCTGCAGCTGTATCTGCTGCCTCTCCTGTACTCTGGATTAAATATGGTCCCTAAATTTATATTAGGAAATGATTATTCCATGGTTGTGGACCACAAGAGTTCCACCTGTTGACCATGAGGACACCAGAACTTTAAGAATGTCACCTCTGTCACTGCCAAACAAACCTGGAAGGTACAACATATATAATAATATCTATTGTGGGACCTTACTGGCCACTGGAACCGTCTCTGTGTGTCTTTCCCGTCCATCTGCTGCAGATTCAAAGTTTTCAATTTACAGAGCACAGAATTTTAATTTCTGTGAAATGTCACGCACAGTTTTGCCAATACCCCACATCCCTATTTCCACGACAAAGAACAACAAATCCCCTCCTCACCCCGTATATTGGGAAAATCTAGATTTCATAACAGCAGCCAAGAATTTTATTGGCACTCTGTCATGTTGAATTAGGTTTTTATAGGGAAAAAAGTCATGTTTGTGAAAGTGCACACAAAGAAAGAATGACCACAGGCATGAGGAAATGTCCCTTTTATTATAGATAATTTGTTTACACAGAAGATTTGAATGAGAAATATGTACACACTTATCCTCATACTGATGTTTTAAGAATTCCACAAAATCAAGTAGAGAAATGGAACAAATACCTAGCATGATATCCCATCCAGTCTAGTGTAAGGAAAATTCTACAATTTAAACATGGCTAGGAGGTCTACTCCAGAGAAAATGACCACTGTCCTACAAAAATGTGCAGCAGGAAAGTTAGAAGATAATGCACTGATTTAAGCAACTAATTTGGGAAACATTATTTGCCCAGCTGGGCTTTTCAAAGTGAATATCAAGTCATATAAAAGCTGCTGGGGACACAGACAGCTCAGCCCCACCCAAAGCCCTTTCTATCAGTGAACCGGGCTGGAGGGAGAGTTACCCCAGTACCCCCACTTCTTTCACCATGTGACCATTCTGACAATTTCTCACAATCCTTTTGAGCATCTTCTGGAACGTACTAATCAAACCAGCAATGGGCTCAGAAGAGTGTAACTCTGCTTAAGACCACACTACAAATGGATGAAATGGAGCTATTAGACAGAGGGCCCTGTGCCTCCTTCAATCAGACGAAGTGTCCCTCATGATGCAAATTTGCACTTTGACATTGGCACAGGCCACTCCCAAGTGCATGGGGTGGCCTGAAGGCTCTTATTTCCTTCATGTGGCCTGCAAAACAGCAAAATGGATGAAATGGAGCTATTAGACAGAGAACCCTGTATCCTTCAATCAGACGAAGTGTCCCTCATGATGCAAATTTGCACTTTGACATTTGCACAGGCCACTCCCAAGTGCATGAAGGCTCTTATTTCCTTCATGTGGCCTGCAAAACAGCAAACTTCCTAATGGCAGGAATTGGTTTGCCTTCATTAGTCTATTCTATTTGTACCCTTCAAAGGAACTCCAAGAGTATCATACCTAATTGACTCTCTTCCCATTTTATTCCTACAACCACCATGTGAGGCAGGCTACAGTGAGAGATAGTGACCGGCCCCTGGTTACCTAATGAACGTGATGACTGAGCTGTGATTTGAACCCAGATCTCATCACTATAGCTCACTCAAATACTTTCAATATGAAGTTACTGGCCTTTAAACAGATGAGTGTTTATTCCATACTGGAAAAAAACTAGTAACCAAAATGCAGCACCTGGGAAAGCTGAGAAAAATCAGACTCTGGCTGGTGGGAATTATGGAAATTAAACTGCTCTTATTTTGCATAATGTATTTGGTCCAGCTTGCAGTAATCACAGGAAAGAGCAACGGATCGGATCTGAAGCTGTCAGGATACAACAAGGGCTACGACCCATCAGATCAACTGTCCCTGTAGAGTCCAGCATCCTGTTTCCCACAATGGACAGCCATATGCAACATGTCTTCAAGCAGGGCATGAAGCCCAAAGCCTTCCCTCTACTGCTACCAACCGGCAACTGGCATTTAAAGATGCACTGCCTCTGAACACAGAGGTTCCAATTATCCCTCATGGTCAATAGCCACTGAGGGATCTATCCTCCATGAACTGGTTCAATCCCCTTTTACAGTCATCTAAGCCAGTGGCCATCCCAAAGCCTTCCCTCTACTGCTACCAACTGGCAACTGGCATTTAAAGATGCACTGTCTCTGAACACGGAGGTTCCAATTATCCCTCATGGTTAATAGCCACTGAGGGACCTATCCTCCATGAACTGGTTTAATCCCCTTTATAGTCATCTAAGCCAGTGGCCGTCACTGTGGCCTGTAGCAGTGAGTTCCACAGATTAATTATGTTATAAGAAGGAGTGTTTATTCCAACTCCAACTGCGTCACGTGCCCATTCCAGGGCAATACAATACTGTCTTATTTCCTCACCTGTTTCCTAACAATCCTTAGTACTAAATTCACCGTTTTTCACTCCTGTCACAGAGTCGACATTTTCACTGACCTTCACACCTTGATGCCAAGGTCTTTTTCCCTGTTGCTAACCAACAGTTCAGCCTCTATCAGCGGGCATCACTTTTATGCATACTTACACTGACCCTCATTTGCTAAACTCTTACCCACTTTGTACTGATCTTCTTGCTGCCCTTCATAAACGTTGGTTTTCACCTCCCTGAACAGAGTGGTGTTGTCTGCACTCTCAGGCCATTTTATTGCTCTCCCCTGCCCCCAATTCACTGACGAAACAACACTAGCCCCTAACAGTGGGAGGGCTTCTAATGTCCTGGCCCCACTGGTGGACCTCCTGATGGCACTGGTATTTCTGGCCACTGGGTGATACAGAGTGTTGGACTGGATGGGCCTTTGGCCTGATCCAACATTGGCATCTCTTATGTTCTTAATAAAGACCCCTAGGAAACCCCACTGCTTTATTCACTGGAAACCTTGTTCAGTGATACCTTTGCTTTCACCAGTCGTTTCCCCCCCACACTCAGCATACCTAGACATTACCATGGTTAGAGGACCAGACGAGGACCAAGGAAACATGGGTTCATCTCCTCCCCACTGTCACACAGAACTCACTGGGTGACCTTGGCTCAGTCACCAGCTCTCAGCCTGGCCTATCTCACATGGAAGAGAGACTTGTATGGTGCCTTCAGATCCTCGGAGGAAGGGGAGGATAAAAACTGGGATGGCTTTTCACAGCCATAAGGGCTAGAGACTTGCTTTAAAAAAAAAACCACCCTGTGATTTTTAATACACCGATTTATGCAACCAGGACCACAGTCTGCAGCTGCACTGTGAAAGCCTGGCACTCGCCCTCCCCTGGAGCAGAATCAATGCTCTAGGGAAGGTGTCTACACCGTTCTTTGGAATGCGGAGTATGTATTCCAAGGGCAAGCTCTGCAGGGGTACGTGATTGATCCAGCTTTCAAATATTTCCAAATAGCAACTCCCCTCCTCCACAAAGCATTGTTTGCACAAAGCCGGCTTACCGAGTGCCAACACGAAACTGTTGCTTCTGGCAGCAGGTTTTGAGGGCTTGCTGCTTTCCTCCTGCCTCTTAAATCTCTACCTCCCCAGAGAGCTTACGAAAGAAAAAGGGCCAAGTCCCAAGCAGTGGGTGGCATATCATTTTGCTATATTTGCATCAGGAGTCAAAATATTCAAGACCTGCACTGTTTGTGTAGAATCAAAACAACTAGAACACTCTCCCTCACCTTCACCATAATCCAAAAAGTGAAAGAGGGAGAGAGATTTAAAGGAGAGAGATTCAGGTGGGTAGCTGAAGAAGTGTGCCTGCACACAAAACCTTATACCCAGAATTAAACTTCGTTGGTCATAAAGGTGCCACTGGACTCAGACTTTGTTCTATTGTTTTTAAAAGAATGAGAGACAGAAATCAAATGTTTTCATATTATAAATATAACAGTATTTGATTTTAAAAAAAACCCACACCAAAGCATCACATCTACACGTGCAAGAAGCACTATTATTGTTCAAAGGGAGTACTTCACACATTTTATCAGGGAACAGGTATAGCCTAGTGGCTATGAGACTGAAATCCTGATTGAGAAATCCTGAGTTTGAATCTCACCACTGCCATTCACTAGGTAATGTTAAGCATATCACTATCTTTCAGGCCCCCACCTGCCATGGGCCTACCTTATGGGCTTGTTGTAAGGACACACAGCAAAACAACACAGGTGACGTGTTTTGAACACTTTGTAGTGCTATAGAAATGCTCAATATTGTTAACAACAAGCATGGACATTAAGAAATGAATCCTTTGAAGAGTGATTTCAAATGCAAACAAGAGGAACTAGTAATTTCACAGTAAAGTTGATACTCACACACACACAGACACATTTTTTTTCCTGCTGGAAATTTACAGAGAGTTCTATGAGCAAAGATCCAACTGGAAGAGAAAGTTTATTTCAGCACCTGCATCATGTTGTGTCTGGCCCTACAAGAGCTGTAATTCCAAGCAAGTTCCCATGGGGGGGAAAACCTTTCACAGTTTTGGATACTAAGGCGTACTTATTATTTTCTTCTACACTGCACAACTCAAAGGATGCATGGCATAATCTTAAAAAAAAAAAGACAACCCAGAGTGATCACTAGCCACACGAAGTGAACCGTTTTAAAAACTGCCATTTGGAAAGGTTTAAGCACATGTTGGACTGTGAAATCAGCAGGATTTAAAAGTGCTTCACTTTGCCTGGCTTGAGCCCATTGTTTGCAAAATGCTGGAATGGGGTTGTATAAGAAGGCGTCACCAGAAACTTGGCAGTATTCAAAACAAATCATATTCAGACATGAAACATGAACCTTGATTCATTAGTAGATCAGCGACTATGCTCATTTTGTACTTACAAATCCCACTTGCCATAATAAGGGTGGTTGTATTTACCCCCTAACTACACTGAAATATACAATTTCCCATTCAAGATGAGAAGGGCAGGGGGGTCATGCTTCTGTGTCTCTGCTTCCCATGATACCTTTAAGGGCTCCTTTGCACATTTTGTACTCGTTTGCCATCATAGCCAAGATTCCCTGGAGGATGTACCTGTCAAAAAGATACCATATGCCTGCAGGTGAAAGGATACACCTCTCCTTCCCCACCCTGCATTTTCAAACACAAATGTTTACAATGCACTTCCTAAAAACAGCATGTTTGAAGTCTTATTGGGGGCTGGGGAACAGAGGTTAACAGACTCCCTCGCTGCTGAGAAAAACTGCTGTGTCACAGAGGATACTGGAAGAACAAAACTGCTGTGTCACAGAGGATACTGGCAGAACTGTAATATTTCCAATGTTCAACAGAGCAATCCAGCCCAGCAGGATCAAGATTTGGAGAGCAGATTTAAAAGAGGGCTGGGCCACAGAAAATTCGATCAAGGCCCCAGCAAGAAGGAAGGAAAAACAAAGGGGGCAATGGGCTTGGAGGAGGAGGAGAAGAAGAAGAAAAGAAGAAGAGGAGGAGAAGAGGATACCCAAAGGTGTCTTAGAGCGGCTTACAAACTCCGTTCCCTTCCCTTCCCCACAACAGACACCCTGTAAGGTGGGTGGGGCTGAGAGAGCTCTGACAGAAACTGCTCTTTTTTCAAGAACAGCTCTTATCAGAACTATGGCTTGTCCAAGGTCATCCAGCCAGGTGCAAGTGGAGGAGTGGGGAATCAAACCCGGTTCTCCCAGATTAGAGTCCGCGCACTTAACCACTACACCAAACTGGCTCTCCAGCATCTATGAAAAACATCTTGGATTTTTATTGTTGTTTACAACAAAGTGGGCTTCGCATCTGAGTACATCTCCTTGTTTTAACTGACAAATGAGTGACAGCTTGTGACATGAAGGATCATTTCAGAAACTCGTTCCTATTGATTGGGACGCTTTATAGATAGCAAACAAACAAATAAAAAACTGATCCACATGCTAGAATTGCTGAGGATATAAAATCAGGTACAGTTTTGTCTAGAACTGCATGACACGGTGTGACAAACCAAGCCTACGCTGGGAACTACGCAACTGTAGCTAATAAAAAATGGTTCTGAAGCCAATTCGACACTTTGTTAGGCAAAAAAAGTGTTTAAAATTTATCTACAGAAAAACAGCAATAAATACACGTTTGGAGCTGATATATCCATTCTGGAAATGAAAGAAAGAATCTATTGCTCAGGTGTTTGAAAAGTAAAGCTATTTGTTCCTTAGGTACGTTTTTCGCATGCTCTCCTTATGCCGACACATAAGGTGGTGGTGGATCCTTAGCAGCAGTGCCATTTGTGGGATCATCATACGGGGGCAACAGCACCTGAGGAGAACAAAAAGAACAGTAAGTTTTGAACCTGTAAAGGCTGAATCATTTATAGCCCAGCTTTCTTCCTCCGAGCTGCGGTGGCTCAAGTGGTTAAGACGGTCAGTAGTTCAGCAGTTCGAGACCCGAGTGTGCCACATGATAGAGTGAGCTCCCGTCTCTAGTTCCAGCTCCTGCCAACCTAGCAGTTCGAAAGCAAGAAATTGCAAGTAGATAAATAGGTACCACTTCGGTGGGAAGGTAACAGCATTCCGTGCGCCTTGGTGTTTAGTCATGCCGGCCACATGACCACGGAAACGTCTTTGGACAGCGCTGGCTCTTCGGCTTTGAAACGGAGATGAGCACCGCAACCCTAGAGTCGGACTCGACTGGCTTTCGAGCAAGGGAACCTTTACCTTTACCTTTCTTCCTCCAAGAAGATCAGGGTAGTGTGCATGGATTGTCTAGTCTAATATGCATAGACTGTGAAACAATGAATGGTGAAATTCATAGCTAAACAAAGATTTGAACCAGAGCTTCCAAGTTCCACTTGAAGTCTATCCACTACACTAGGAACAGGCAGAAGGCAGACAAGGATCTACTGCAGGGGACTATTAGCCACAAGGTATAGATAGGGGCTCTGGGGCAAGTGATGCTCTGTCTTCTTGGTGCTTGGGAGGGGTCAACAGTGGGAGGGCTTCTAGTGTCCTGGCCCCACTGGTGGACCTCCTGATGGCACTGGTATTTCTGGCCACTGTGTGACACAGAGTGTTGGACTGGATGGGCCTTTGGCCTGATCCATCATTGGCGTCTCTTATGTTCTTATGGGACAACAGCATGGCGCCTGTGGGCATCACGAGGCCCACCAACACCTTTCTTGGTGCCGAGTGTTTTTAAAAGAAGGTGGGGCCACATGGGACTTTTGCCCAGCATAGCTTTGATTGGCCTCTGGAAATCTGATCAGCTGGGCAGATTAAAAAAACACACACACACACAATACATTGTTTTGGCAGCAGCTGCCACCACAAGTTCACTTCAAAACAATACCTTCATTTACTGTTGCCGTCATTGTATCTATGCTCTTACTCATTAAATTATGAGCTAGACTCATTTATGTCTGTTTCTAAGACATGTTCTCTCACACACACCGTGGAATGGGAGCTGCTTCCCCATGGTATGATGCCATGCCACTGAGCAGTGTATTTGGCTCTTGCAGTCATGCGGCTGGTGATGATCAGGTGGGAAAACTCACATGATTACCACCCACCGGTGGTATTGTAATAGCCATACGAACTCCTCAACAGCATAGGGTCTTGATGCAGGAAAGCAGCTCCACTTCTATAGCTGCATGTGTGAAGGGCAGCCTAGCAAAAGGACAGTTATACTGGGATATTGGCCATCACCACCGTCTCCAACTCTAAACCCCATCAAGTGACAAATACAAGGCATCTATAAATGGTCTGGAAATCACATCCACAAATGGACCACAGTCAGTGATATCTGCTGTTGCCTCCCCAGAATCCAACCTCTTCCTCATCATGGGGATTGTGAGAGGGAAACGAACAGGGAAAGGGTAAGGGGATATGGGACTAGGTGTGTTAATATTTCCATAATTTAAAAAAAGAAGTTGGGTAGCATGAGTTGTCCTAACCATTATTTGCTAAACACCACCATATATATTTTACATTGCACAACCAAAAGTACAGCACAGACCTCTTCTATACAAGGTGAATTTTACCTTCCAAGGACTGTCCCCCACTAATAACAAAGCTGAATCAAGCAAAAAGCAGCCTGGTGCTGTATACATGTTCAGACCTACAGATGCTGCCTAAACAAGACTGCTGGTTGGTTTTTAAACTGATTGTACTCTGCTTCCCTCGTGGTCATGGGAGACATTCCTTCCACACCAGCACAGCTGTTAAGAGCTATTAGCAGCAGCCACAAAACCAAGATTGTCCTTAGCCAAGCATTGTGATGAAGTGAACAGCCAATTTAGGAGAAAGATGAGCGGCCAGGTCATTAAACTGACCACCTGCTTGACCGAAGGTTTCCCCCCCGAAAGCTCTATTATGTTGCTGTGTTTGTGACTACACAAACATGTTAAAGACCACCCAGGGGCCTCAGCAGATTAGTTCAGGATGATGAATGGCTGTATCATGCAGAAGACTTCATAGGGAATTACAAGACACGAGGCAAGAAAACAGAAGTGTTGTTGCCTCTGCTCTTCCACCACACAGTTTTAGCAAATCACTTATTTCCATACCAAGTTTGCTCAATCACTCAGAGGATAGGTGGGAGAGAGATGAAATGAAAAGCAGTACCAAAATCATGCTTCATTAACAGAAGCAACAAAAAGCTCCTCCATTTGCCTCTGAGACTATATTTATTATAAAATGTATCTTAAGTATTCCACAAGTTATCAAACGATTTTGGTCCTTAAGGGCATTTTCACACATACTGAATAAAGCATTTTCAATCCACTTTCAATGCACGTTAGCAAGCGTCTGCAACTGGATTTTGCCTTTTTTGCACCATAAATTCTGTGTCAGTGAAAAGTGAAATTTATTTATTTATTTAGAATGTGTTTATGCCTCCTCTCCAAAGAACCTGCTTGAAGCGGCTTACACAATAAAATACATATATTTTAAAAAGTCTGTTAATTAAAAATAACATATACATTGAGCAGTTTAAAATAAGTCTCAGGACATTTCCCAGGCTAGAAGCAGACTATAAATGATGGTAAAAGATCAACCATTGAGATAAAAGCTTGGATAAAAAGAAACATTCTGCCCTGGCTTCTAAATAAGAGTAGGGATGGTGAATCTTAAGAGGAAGGGCGTTTCCCAGGCAAGGTGCCACTACTGAAGAAACCCTGTCTCTAGTTTATTTTGTTTATTTGATTTGTTCGTTTGATTTATACCCCGCCCTGCCCACCAAGGCAGTTGCCCCCTGTCTCACTTCTGAATGCAAGGGCACAGACTGCAGGGCTTGGGAGGCAGATCTTAGCCGGCAGGCTGGATGGTATAGAGGGTGGGAGGATTAAATCATGGATCTCGAATGTATCCAAGATAGCAGAGATCTATGATGAGGCCCAACACAGTATTTTCGTAATATGGACCCAATGCCGGATCCAGTTGAGCCCCCCCCCTGCTGGGGTGGCCCACCTGTCTGTCGCCGGGTTGCACACAGCCCGGGTGGCTACGTGCATGCGGGTGAGGACGGCAGCAGCAGGATTGGGCTGAGCCCTCCCACGCCGGAGCGGGCGGCCCGTTTGTTGTCGGGTCACATGCAGACTGGCTGGCTATGCACACACAGGAGAGGATGCCCACAGCAGCGGGGCACTGGGGCTGAGCCCCCCACCCGCTGGAGCATCCAACCCAACCGTCCACTTGAAGAAGAGTGAGGGCAAGATGCCGGGTGCCGCCTTTGTGGGCAGGACGACACCCACAGAGGCAGCAATGCAGTCAGTGAAGACAGATGCCTTGTGACTGACACCAGGGCGTCAACCAATTCGGAAGCGTGTCGAATGTTCTGGGGAGTGCCACCACCAGAACAATTTTATTATATAGAGAGATGATGAAAACCAAGGATGACTGTGAGCAGCTCCAAGAAGATCTCCACAAATTGGGTGAGCAGGTGTCAATGTGGCAGATGAAGTTTGGTGTTGGTAAATATAAGGTGATGCACACTGGAACAAAAAATCCCAACTTCAAGTATAGGCTAATGGGGTCTGAACTTGTTGATACTGAGAGGGAAAAAAGATCTAGGAGATCATAGTAGATAACTCAATGAAAATGTCAAGACAGTGTGCTGCAGTGGTAAAAAAAAAAGGCAAACTCTATGTTGGGGATTATTAGGAAAGGGATTGAAAATAAAACAGCCAATATTATAATGCCCTATGGTGTGGCTTCATTTGGAATGTTGTGTACAGTTCTGGCCACTGTATCTTAAAAAGGTAATCACAGAGCTGGAAAAGTACAGAAGAGGACAACCAAGATGATTTAGGAGGCTGGAGCAACCTCCCCTATGAGGAAAGGCTGAAGTGTCTGGGACTTTTCAGTTTAAAAGAGACAACTAAGAGGGGACACGATAGAGGGTTATAAAACTATACATGAGGTGGAGAGAGTTGACAAAGAGAACTCTTCCTTCCTCTACCAAAATACTAGAAATTGAGGGCATCTCATGAAGGTGATGGGCAACAGATTCAGGACAGGCAAAAGGAAATACTTTTTATACAACAAGTGATTAAAATGTAGAATTCACTGCCATAGTGATGGCCATACGCAAAGACAGCTTTAAAAGGGTACTAGACAGATTCATGAAGCTACTATCAGCAGCTACTAGCCATGGCAACTAAAAGGAAACTCCATGTTCAGAAGTAGTAAACCTCTGATTACCCGTGCCAGGAGTCAACATCAGGGGAAGGCCTTAGCCTCTGTGCCCTACTGCTGGACCTTCAGAGGAACTGTGTGAGACAAGATGCTGGATTAGATGCACCACTGGTCTGATCCAGCAGGCCTTATGTTCTCTCCTTATCCCCTCGTGCCTACCATATCCACCTACCTCACGAGTTGTAGGCATTCTGCCAGCTTTTTTTTTTTTTAAATCACAAGCTGCTTAATATGGCTCTTTTTGTAGCAGGTACTCATTTGCATATTAAGCGACAGCCTTATGTTCTCTCCTTATCCCCTCGTGTCCACCATATCCACCTACCTTACGAGTTGTAGGCATTCTGCCAGCTTTGTTTTTTTTAAATCACAAGCTGCTATATTGTTATAGCTTCACTCAATCTTTTAAAAAAGCTAGCAAAAATCCCTCTAGCACCAAGGTGGGGGGAGGAATGGTGGGCACAAGGGGATACCGAGGAAAACACCCCCTGTGGGTACTTCATTATTGCTGCAAATTCCTCTGTATTCACATCAGCAATGAGTGCATCATGGAGAACTGTCACCATGTGGAAGCGGCCATAATTGCATCCAGAGCTTCCCCCCTCCCTGCTCTACTTCACTGGCCGCCACTTGTGAGGGAAAATGGGGAAAATGAATCTGAAGATGTCACATTCCTGTTACCAGGACATGGCAGACTGTGCCGGCTGTGCATTTTTTCTAACACATTGTTCAGGCATCAGAGATACTTCCCTGAGCTGTCATTGGGATTTCTGGGTCAATAAGGTTCACATGAGCCAACTATAGAGAATATGGATTCCAACTAAAATGGGGTGTGCAGCTACAAGAATCTCTATGTGCAGCTACAAGAATCCCAGCACATGCTTTGCATATACAAGATTCTAGGCTCAGTTTGTGGTAAAGTGTCTCAGATAGGAAGTCTGGGAAAGTCCTTTGTCCAAGTCCTTGGAAACCACTGCCAAGAGGGCTGGCGAGACCGATTACAAGGTGACTCCTTGTAGGAAACAAAACATGCCCAGATGACCCATCTCTTTTGTGCAGCATGCCTGCAACACAGCTATGCATTCTGCACGGGGATGGCACAGAGAGGGAAGTGTCCTGTGCACAAGCTGCATGTGGCCAACTGGCCACACAATGTGCACCTATGTGGACATAGGCCTCTGTACCTGTGAATGCCACATTATGATTAGTATGGGAAGATCGACTTAATTTTTCCTCTCCCAGTTTAAACACTACTGTGTTTTTCCTGCAAACCAGAACATGATTTGGAACTTGAGTATAACACACTGGCAGCTTGCCATTGGCTTAAGCATTCCTTAATGCATTATCATCGGTCACATAAGTTCCAGGGTGCTTCCCTCCTTGCCTGAGCAGGAAGCAACCTAAATGTTTATCTATGAGCGTTTTCATTAGAAACCACTCTGGGGTGATTACAGTAGAAGGCAGGACCGCCCTGAGATAATTTATAACTCTGAATTCTCAGAGCTGCCAACATGTGCTGAAGAATACATTTATTCATTTTCTTTCTCTCTCTCTGTGTATATAGCTCCTCAATCATCCAAGCTATAAATTATTTTTAGACCATCTTTCCTTTAAAAGGGAAAACAGCATGAGTTTAAACTGATGAAGTCACTCAAAATATATATTTGTGCTACAGCAAGATCATCTGGGACTCCTTGGGAAGATATCCACAAGAAACTGCCCAATAGGACCTTATTCAATGGGGTTAAAGTCTACATTTTGGAGTCTTTGGGGACAATGGGTCCAGCAAGCTTCTGGGAGAAGTGACCTTTGCTGCTGCATCGTATTTCAGAATATTTTGAGTTTTTAAAGCAGAGTTTCATCACTGTAACACATCAGGTTCATTGTAACACATTGTCCAGGACTGGTGTATTTATTCTGAAATGCTCTAAAAGCCACCTGTCTCCCAAAAACTACTCTCAAAGCTGGTTACAGTAATAATAATTATATTGAATTAAGAGCTCAACAGAAACTAACAAACACATCCTTAAAAATTAGGTGGCAGTGTCAAAAGCCTTCCTGAATATTTCTGCCTTGCATGATTTGTGGAAACGCAACAAAGAAGGAGTGATCTTAGCAACATGAAGCTGCCTTATACTGAATCAGAAATAAAGATGTACGCATACACACTATGGAAATTGCACATACTCCGGTTTCACATAACAGCTTTTTGATGGTGTGCTGCGTAAATAACATTAATTTACACGTCAACAATTCTAATCTGTGAATTAACACTCAAACATTCTTCCCACTCCAATGAAACAGATTATTTCCACAGCACACCGTGAAAAAGCTGTTATGTGAAACCGGAGTATATGCAATTTCTGTAGTGTGTACGTGTACATCTTTATTACCTGTTGAAGAAACACTACTCATTGCAAAACACCACATTCATGTGAATCACCTCAGATATACGTTGGCTCTAGTGGAGATATTGCTTTATCCAGATAACTGCTTGATCCAAAGCTCTACTCTGAAATTACCCGAGACCCATTCACTTTCAACCATGCTTACCGCTGTATCATTAGTGGTAATATAGACGAGCACGTCGGAGCTGTTTCGGTTATTGATGTATCGATAACAATTCCATACACAACTGATCAGGTAAGCCTAGAAAGATACAAAAGTCATTTATTAGGATGTTTAAGAAATGTCTGTTTTTCTGACAGAAGAATGGCATTAGTCTTTTGTAGCAAACACAACAAAGAGCACTGTGACAATTTAAACTTAACCATTAGTCACTTGCCTGGTGGCCAGCAGTGAGGAAGAAGTGAACTCATGAAGCGGCTTTATACCGAATGAGACCACTGGTCTGTCGTGGCCAATATTATGTACTTGGACTGGCAGCAGCTTTTCAGGTTCTCAGGCTGAGGTCTTTCACATCACCTATTACCTGTTCCTTTTGGCTGGGGACTGAACCTGGGACTGTCTGCATGTAAAGCAGAAACTCTGCCACTGAGACACAGCCCCATTACATCTCAGTAGGAAAATTTCATCAGGCACAAGTCATGTGCAATGGAAAGATCCAAGTGTATTCACTCACTGGTCTAATTCATTATGAACAGAAAAATCAAACACATGGGTGAAGGGAGCAAAACTCTGCCCACAAAGCCTTGCTGCATTCTATAGCTTTAACTTTTTTTTTTTTTGTCCAGCACCGCTCACTTCTGGTATCAGATCTGGGCTGGGAGGAAAATGCTTCAAAACAATGGAAAAGGGAAGGTAAACAAGGTAAAAAGGGAACAGGGCTAACTTTGCATCATCTATCCACTCTTTCAATAAAAGTACATGACATTCCTGTCTTGTCTAGTCTGATCCGCAGTTAAAGGAGAATTGTTTTCTTTTTTTTATTTTTCCATTCCAGGCTGCAATAGGCCACAGATTTCTAAAATGCATAAAGACATAAATGGTTTGAGCTGTAAGGCATTGTGGAAGAATACATGTTATGCTGTGTAAAAGACATCAGTTATTTGATTCAGAACAAAATTAATTCAGCCAGTTTGCAGTCGACGCCAGCTGAGCACTACACAGATTGGCCAGCGCTTGCAATTTCACAAACTCACCATTTCTGGAGCAATTTTTAAAGTTCTTTTTAACTGAATCTTTTTAAAATGCTACATACAGGCTGAGAGTAAGCCTTAAGGCTGCAGAAAAAGAATAAAAAATGACCAAAGTTAACATCTGAATCTCTGACAACTAGCTGCTATGAAAGTGTATATGGAAGGGAGGCACCAACATTGCTCCCCAAGAGCAAAAGCTGCTGAGCATCCCCCTATTTATCTACTTGCAATTTCTTGCTTTCAAACTGCTAGGTTGGCAAGAGCTGGAACTAGAGATGGGAGCTCACTCCGTCATGCGGCACACTTGGGTCTCGAACTGCTGAACTACTGACCTTCCACAGCCTGCAGTTCAGCGTCTTAACCACTTGAGCCACCGCAGCTCCTAAGAATAAGACTAATAATAATTTGGTGAGCTAGTAACATCAGCAGGTTTCATTCCAAATGCACCTTACAGACTTAACAGGTGATGTGACAGACTTCCCCAGAGAAAAGTGGGAATAAATACCTCATATGAAAAGGTATTCTGCACTATTCGAATGCCACAAAACCAGATGGGGCATTATTATTTAGGGAACCCAAACACTGACAGGAATCCATGCCACTTCAGCTCTTCTTCCTGGAAATACCCATGTGGGTTTCAGCTGTGGTCTGGCAACTTTTCAGCCCCAGCAGCAATTCTTGACTGGATAATTTGAATTTACAACCAACACTTGTCACTGTTCTGCAGAATTTTTTAATCTGCTTATTGTTCAAGTTACAAGCACGACCCCCGCACACTGGCTCTTGTGTCTTCTTCCTGATAAGCTTTCGTTACTGAAAGGCAGGAGCAATTTCCTTTTGGGGCTGGTTTACAGTGGCTTCCTAATTAAAGAGGTCACCAGCTTGCCCACAACAGGAGTTATCGCCTACACATTTGGGAACATGAGCTGCTCAAATCAGCTGGCTAGCCAAGAGCCTTTGGACACACATGCTGAGAGTTTGTAATGGAATGGAAATTCATTTTTGCCCAGCAACTTTCCTGCAGATTTGTCCTTAAAAACCTCTCGTATATTTCTGCTGAAATGTCATTAGATTGAGTCACTGACCTATTTAACAGTTTATACCATTTCTACCCAAATAGGCAGGAGTGAAATTTCAAAGGGGCCCCTGAAACTTCAGTCATTTGTTTGAGTAGAATAGTAAGTTAATTCTTCAAGCTCTCTTTCTAATGATTTAATATCACACATCTCTTAACAGGTGACAAAGATAAGAGAATCGAGCAATGTAAGCCTTATTTTAGTTACCTGGGTGGGTGCCTTTGTGAATTTCACACATTAATACAAGCAGCTCCCAGGGAGTGGCTCAGGCCCTCATGTGTGCGGAATTATTTATTCAGCAAAATCATTTGCATTCTGAATGCAATTTAAGCAGCAAACAACTCATTAAAACATCTCTATCAAACAATCAACAAAATAAACTAAAATTACTTGGGGGGAGGGGACAATGAACCAGCTGTAAAAATCTGACAAAATCAAAGTAGGATAAAACAAATGAAAGAAATAAAACATTTCTATACTGTCTTCCCCCCCAAATAGGGTCTCCAGGGCGTGAACATCAAAACATTTCAACACTAAAACAGCATTTAAAATAAAGCATATATAAAGTATTTCAATACAAACATATATACACACAGACTACACCAAAACAAGGAAGCCAGCCAATAACAGTTAATAGATGAGTGTCAAACAGAACAAAAATGTCTTTACATGCTGGCTAACAACAATAGAGGGAGACATACTGCCTACTCAGGCTAGCAGTCTATCACGGTCAGGCATAACCAAAGACGGAGGTCCTGTACCTGGGTCATGGGGGTATGGAGGTGGGCACTAGGCTTCCCACATGGGAAGGGGCATCTTTGGTGCCAGCCCAGTCAGTGAAAAGCCTGTGAGTAATGCTGGATTCCTCCTTATCTATGGAGGCCCAGGTTGCTGCAGTGGCCAGATCTGCATTCTTCCATCTTAGACAGACAAGGCTACTGAAGCCCTATCTCTTCCCCCAGGACTTAGCTACAGTGACCCATGCAATGGTCACTTCCAGGCTTGATTACTGCAGCTTGCTCTACGCAGGCTTACCACTGAAGTGGATCCGGAAATTACAGCTAGTACAAAATGCAGCGGCGCACCCGCTGACGTCGACGCCTCTGCAGCCTCACATTTGGCATGTGCTTTGTCAGCTGCATTGGTTGCTGGTTGAGTACCGGATCCAAGGCACTGGTAATCACCTTCAAAGCCTTATACAGGCTGGGACCAACATGCCTAAGGGACCACCTCTTCCCATATATGCCTCAAAGAGCGTTACGCTTTGAGAGCCAACATTTCCTGGTGATCCCTGGCCCAAAGGATGTCCGCCTAGCCTCGACCAGGGCTTTTTCTGCCCTGGCCCCCACCTGGTGGAACATGCTCCCTATTGAGATCAGGGCCCTGCGGGATCTCATTCAATTCTGCAGGGCCTGCAAGACAGAGCTGTTCTACCAGGCTTTTGCCTGAGGCAGGGGAAGTCCACACATGGCCCCCCGAGGTTGCTGTCTCCCACCCACTGATAACCGGCCATACCTACCTACATCAATGGGCTGGATCTTCCCTACGGCAAGCTACGATTATTGACTTTATATGTTTATAATGTGTTTTAAAATTTTATTGTACTTATGGAAATGTTGTAACCTGCCCTGAGCCTGTTTATAGGATGGGCGGGATATAAATGCGATAAATAAATAAATAATAGGCAAGAGTTGTGGGAGTCCAACTGAGCCATCACGGTTCCACAATGGGAACACGTCTTAAATAGCGCCTTCAAATCCATGGGACCAAAAAGACAACCCCCAGAGAGACATCAAAGCAAAACTTACAAAGACCAACAGATCTACCACATGTCTAAATAACTCCTATCTTTTAGAACCAAAGAGCAAAAGAGAGAGACATCCTTCTTCACTGGTGGTGAAGGAAGAACTGAGACAGGGAGGTACACTCCCCCTTTTATAGGTGGTTTGGGCCGGAAACCTTGCCAAAGGGTGGATAAGCACCTAACACTGCCAACCAACTATGCATCAAGGGAGGCCGAGTAGGATAAAACAAATGAAAGAAATAAAAACGTTCTTGGCCAGGCACTGGCATTACATGCCAGTATTTATTTATTTAAAACATTTCTATACTGTCTTCCCCCCCAAATAGGGTCCCCAGGGTGTGAACATCAAAACATTTCAACACTAAAACAGCATTTAAAATAAAGCATATATAAAGTATTTCAATATACACAGACTACACCAAAACAAGGAAGCCAGCCAATAACAGTTAATAGATGAGTGTCAAACAGAACAAAAATGTCTTTACATGCTGGCTGACAACAATAGAGGGAGACATATGAGTCTCCCTGGGGAGGGAGTTCCAACTTTTCTGTGCCACGACTAAAAAGGCCTTTTCTTGGGTGTCAGACCACCGATTGGTCATACTGCCTACTCAGACTAGCAGTCTATCACGGTCAGGCATAACCAAAGACGGAGGTCCTGTACCTGGGTCATGGGGGTATGGAGGTGGGCACCAGGCTTCCCACAAGGGAAGGGGCACCTTTGGTGCCGGCCCAGTCAGTGAAGAGCCTGTGAGTAATGCTGGATTCCTCCTTATCTATGGAGGCCCAGGTTGCTGCAGTGGCCAGATCTGCATTCTTCCATCTTAGACAGACCAGGCTACTGAAGCCCTATCTCTTCCCCCAGGACTTAGCTACAGTGACTCATGCAATGGTCACTTCCAGGCTTGATTACTGCAGCTTGCTCTATGCAGGCTTACCACTGAAGTGGATCCGGAAATTACAGCTAGTACAAAATGCAGCGGCACACCCGCTGACGTCAACGCCTCTGCGAGCTCACATTCGGCATGTGCTTTATCAGCTGCATTGGTTGCTGGTTGAGTACCGGATCTGCTTCAAGGTACTGGTAATCACCTTCAAAGCCTTATACAGGCTGGGACCAACATACCTAAGGGACCACCTCTTCCCATATACGCCTCAAAGAGCGTTACGCTTTGAGAGTCAACATTTCCTGGTGGTGAGGACTTCCGGCGGAAATGGCGCTGCGCTAGGGTGATTCCCTCGGAGCTCCGGGGGACGCCTGACTCCTATGCGCTTTTTCGGGGGCCCCCGAAGTTCGGGGGAGCCCCGCTTGGGTCTCCCAGAGGGAGCCCAAGGCATGAGGCTTACCGGCCCTCCCCCTTTTTTCCTTGGCAAGGACAGGGGGGGTGAACCGGCGTGCCCTGAAGCGGGAGCGCTAGGCAGCACAGGAACTCGGCTTCCAGGTTTTTCTGGTTAGCAGCGGCCATCCGTGCTTTTGAACACTTTTTTCTTTTTGGGTGTTGTCTATTTCATGTCTCTATTCCACACGGAGCAAAGACTATTTTTTGTAGCACACCGAAGGACACCGTCCAGTGAATAAGACTGTCTTAAAGAATAGATTCTCAACCCCCTCCCTACGGACTTCCCACCCGGTTTAAGAACGGCGGCTGAGAACATCTTGGGGACTGAAGAAGGAACGATTTTGAGGGGGTAAGAGACTAATTTTCGATGGGAATTACTATCCTCTACTTTACATGTAAATTGATAAAAATATAAAAAACTGTGCCTTAAAGACGAGGGGAAAAAAAGTGGAACTAAGTAGCGGGGAAAAATGGTGGCGGCCCTCATATGCGAGGCAGTTAAAGCGGCAGTTAAAGCGGAATGTCAATCAGAACGCTTTAAAATAACTTTAAGAGACGAACTGGATAAAAATCTCCAGCAGTTATGGGACAAACTATTTAGTAAATCGCAAAGCCCCCCAGCAGAGAATAAGAACAATAAGCCAGTGGAAGAGCAGC
>NW_015165235.1:107072-108683 GCF_001447785.1 Gekko japonicus
CAGGAATTGCAGCATCACAGACAGCACCTGGTAACTAAAGAGGAAGAGTCAAAAGGAGTTGACTCTCTAAAAGATATTTTTCGAAGAGGGAATAAACTAAAAACAGAAAAGACAACAAAGAGGCAAGTTAAGGCATTCCAGAGAATTAAGAAATCATCAAGGAGGACCAGAGTAAAGAAAAGTGTAAGGAAGACGAGACAATTTAAACATGTAAAGGAGGACCCAAATAAGCAGGGAAGAGACTTTCTGGAAACTCTGCTAAAGGAGTACAAAAACCTACGACATCTTCAAGAAAACAGAGAAAATGAAGCCAAGAAGGTACTGAAGTACAGTGCCGCGGAATGGAGGGAGACGGACAGATATAATGTATTACTTAGCCAGCCATAAATACAACAGGTTGGATTGTTTTGGTTAGGAGCACCTTTGTGAAACAGACTTTTTGAGATAGTAGTGGAAGGCTACATGAATAAATAAATGTGATTATGGTGTGTAGATATTTCTAAAAGGTTGGAAATGGTGGGTTAGGAGCACCTCTATAAAGTAGACCTCTAGAGACAACAGTATATATGCAAGGCTATATGATTAAATAAATGTGATTATTGTATGAAGGTATGAGCACGATGTGATTATGGCTGAGGTAGGAGTCGATGAAAATATGAATCTCCGTTCTCCAAGATGCTGAAAATGTTTTTATTTATTCATAATGTGTAGGTGGAGTTATAAGTACGGATGAAATTTAAAGGTGCTGAAACTATAAACTTTGTTTTCTCGGCTGCTGCAAAAGCCTTTTATTTATTTAATATGAATTTCCCCTGGATAGAGGCTGAATGATGAAACTACAGATTGTAATTTCGAGGCTAAGATGAAATCGGGAATTGATGAAGAGGTGTATAGTCCAGGTGATTATTAGTTGTATGATATAACCTTATTAAGTTCAGTATGAATGGACATAAGAGATTTGGATGATTAATTATTATAGGAGAGGAAATTTAGGTTAAGAAATAATTAATTGTGTTGTAAAATGTTGAAGAGAATATATTTAATTTACGTTATTTATTCATTGTGCTACAGAGGGACAATAGTTGTGAGAGCGGTGGGGGGACTGGGGGTGGTGATATTATCTGTATGTTCTGTATGTGTTTGTTGTTGTTAAAAATCAATAAAAAATTATAATTTAAAAAAAAAAGGCCCTGTTTGTGTTGGATCCCCAAGCATCGAGAATAAATCCACGTTTTCAAGAAAAGCAAAATTTATTTCAAAGCGTTGAAGACATACTCAAACACGTTCTTTGTTAGAACTGGGGATACACAGGTAGGGCGAGCATAATAAAGGAAATTCAAACAGATACATATCCAATGAATAACATTCCCGCTGGCGGGCTAATGAAACGGTTGCGCGCCCAGTCCATGGGAACCAGGCAGAACATCAGACAAAACACAGGTGCAGTTCTCATGAGATAGCAATAGGCAAGCATTACAGCATCTTCTCCCCCACACATCCACCAGTAGTTATCTTATGCATTCCAGCACAGAAGCAGGATAGTAGAAACAAGCCGGGTGCAACAGGGTAAGGATATGTACACAGAGGTCACAGAAAACAGAATGGCAGCTT
>NW_015165235.1:111123-202029 GCF_001447785.1 Gekko japonicus
GGAAAAAGTGCAGAAAAGGGCAACTCGAATGATAAAAGGGTTGGAACACTTTCCCTATGAGGAAAGGTTAAAGCGCTTAGGGCTCTTTAGCTTGGAGAAAAGACGACTGAGGGGTGACATGATCGAGGTTTATAAGATTATGCATGGGAAAGAGCAGGTAAAGAAAGAGGTACTTTTCTCCCTTTCTCACAATACAAGAACTCGTGGGCACTCCATGAAACTGCAGAGCGGTCGGGTTAGAACGGATAAAAGGAAGTACTTCTTCACCCAAAGAGTGATTAACACATGGAATTCACTGCCACAGGAAGTGGTGGCGGCTACAAGCATGGACGGCTTCAAAAGGGAATTAGATAAGCATATGGAGCAGAGGTCCATCAGTGGCTATTAGCCACAAGGTATAGCTAGGGGCTCTGGGGCAAGAAGGACGTCCTTCTTCACCCAAAGAGTGATTAACACTTGGAATTCACTGCCACAGGAAGTGGTGGGTGCTACAAGCATGGACGGCTTCAAAAGGGAATTAGATAAGCATATGGAGCAGAGGTCCATCAGTGGCTATTAGCCACAAGGTATAGCTAGGGGCTCTGGGGCAAGTGATGCTCTGTCTTCTTGGTGCTTGGGGGGGGTCAACAGTGGGAGGGCTTCTAATGTCCTGGCCCCACTGCTGGACCTCCTGATGGCACTGGTATTTCTGGCCACTGTGTGACACAGAGTGTTGGACTGGATGGGCCTTTGGCCTGATCCAACATTGCCGTGTCTTATGTTCTTATGTTCTTAGGACCACATAGTACCTCATGAGCCTTCAACTCGACCTACCTACCCAGTAAGGAGCCAAAGTAAAAGCATAAAGGTTTGGAAATCCTTAAAATTTCCTGGTGGCAGCCAGATATACCCAGTAGAACAAAACATAAAGAACACCTTTAAAGGGAAACCAGTCCTCCCCATATAAGGGGTCGTCACACCATCCCTAATCATGAGTGTTGGAAAACTAGCCACCATATTAAATATGGTCAGTTAGGGTCCAAATCAGATTCTGAAGAGAGAATGTGAAGTTGGTTGATTAGCTGAAGTTAGTCTTAGCTATGGTTTTGAGTGCTGTCTGAATGCAGGCATCCTGGCTTGATGCTAGCTAGTCCTCTGGAGATACTCTCCCAACACAGAGAAAGACATAAAAATGTTAGTATCTGTGAATCTTGGATTCACAAACTTTTTTTTTTGGCTATCAAGTTACGACTGATTTATGGCACTCCTATAAAGTACACCAAAAATAAAGGGGGAGGAATACAAACCCAACCTCCCCCGCAAAATAAGGGATTTTGTTTTAACACTTTTTCTGCTCAGCCTTTGTGGTACATGACCCTATCAGGTTCTCAGGGCAAGAGATGTTCACAGGTGGTTTGCCATTGCCTGCCTCTGTGTTGTGACCCTGGATTTCCTTGATGGTCTCCGATCCAAACCCTAACCAGGGGGCAACCCTGCTTAGCTTCTGAGATCTGACAAGATTGGGCTAGCCTGGGCTATTCACACATTAATCACAATTAAACTAAACTATAGTGTCCCACTATGTCTGAACTGGGCTAGTATTTTAAAAGTATACATCTAAAGCATGAAAATGGTGCTCACTATCATCTTCCTCATTTTTAAAAAAAGAACAGTCTTCATGGTTTGTATATCCTAGACCTTCTCAGACACAACAGTCATGAGTACCAAAAGCCAACCAACTATGCATCAAGGGAGGCCGCTGTAGCCATGATTCTCCCAATAGCCATAGTCACCATGTTAAGTGAAGAGTGGCAGTGAGTATATTTACTATGTACACAAAGCTTCAATGCACATGCACTGACCACTGGATTATTCAGTATTCATGGTCACGGGTACCAAGGCTGCACACACATGGCAAATATACACATTGCCCTTGTTCAAACAGCAGGGAGGAGCAAAGATGGTGTATGTTCCTATTATGAGTGACTGGCAGACTCCCAATATGCATAATTGTAATGTCCAACAAGAACATCTCTGACTCTCGTCAGATCTCAGAAGCTTAGTGTTTGTATGGGAGACCTCAAAAGAATACCAGGGTTGGGAAGCAGAGGCAGGCTATCAAGCCACTTCTCTGAACATCCTCCATGCTCCAGTAGGAGTCGCCAGAGGTCGCCATGACTTCCAGGCAGGGGCACACATGCACAAGAATGCAAAAATACAAACAAAAAAGAACATCTCTTCGAAGCTATAAATCATATGGTCTCTCAAGGAAGAGAAAACAAAGTTTACAGAACATTAAAAATTACACAACTCATTTAACTGCAAACTAATACCCGTTTTACTAGCATCCTTCTTTTTATCATTTGTCAGAATAGCTATCTCACATGCATGATGGTTATGGAAGATGATTTAGCCATGTATGGTCTTAATTGTTTCTGGGTCTTGAGATTAAATGTAAAAGCAGGAGGCATTTCCTCTGGATTTAAGCAAATGTAAGCTATCTGGTGCGTATATTAAAAAAAATACTACATCAGAAGAGAGTAAAGATGGCCAAACATAAAAGCTCTCCATGTACAGGAAACCACAAAAGCCGTGTTGCATGGCCTGCCAAAGATTAATGGGATCCAGTGGTTTGCTTTTACGAGGTTTTAAAGGGCCATTGACATAGAGAAGGGCTTCATTGTTTGGCTCACAAAGAGTGACAAAACTAAAGTGCATCCTTCGTAAAAGTAACCCAGGCATACTTTCCAGAAATTCTCACCCTTTTTTCTGAACTCCTCATGTAAATGCTTTCCACCAAACATTCTAACAATTGAGAACTTGTACCTACCTAATGCAAAAGAAAATTTCAGCTTGTAAGCCTTGTGAAATTTGCCTACAGTAGAAAGTTGAGAGGGATCGGGAAAAATGAAACTCCAGGCCACCATGTATAAAATTAGGGGTTAAATGGTTTAAAAATATCCCTGCTGAGAAACTGAGCTAAGGATAATACTTCACCACAAACGTTATGAGTCAGCAGTGCGTAATGGTTGCAATGAAACCTAATCCCATTTCAGGTTGCTTCAGCAGAACCATTATATCTGAGACAAGAAACTATATTACTATTTTACTTAGTTCTGAAAAGATATTTTGGAACAGCACGCCTGAAACACTGGTACCAAGAATTTACTGGAAAGATAAGGGGCTAGATTCTGTAGATTCATTCTATTAATGGCAGTGTGTTGGGGCTCCAAGAATGTCAGCGGAAGGCTCCGTGTGCCAGTGAAAAGTGCTACCACTAGAACAACAGGTCTGTAAGATCCAACCTGAGAAGAATAACCAAGGAAGCGGGATCCAGACCAATGTTCCCTCTAAGCGGTGGAGTCTTGTGAGCAAAAATTCTACTTTGTGAGCTCCTGGCATTAAAGTTGTGAGCGAGCGATTTGGCTACTGCATAAATTAGTTTGCTCTGGAGCCATCCCTTCCTGAGCGAAGACAAAAATATGTGAGCCGGAAGCTAAAAAACTGTGAGCTAGCTCACACTAACTCAGCTTAGAGGGAACAGTGAGATTCCAGACTAAACCTGCCAACAGCAGAATTAAGCTTTCCTGTCTCCCTCCTTCGACTTCAGCCTACTGATCTCCATGAAATGCTGCTCCTGGGGTACGGGGACCTGAGGTATGACACGTGGCGGATGGGACTCTAGCAGGAAAGGGTAATTGGTAGAGACTGCCAATTTAGTTTTGATGCAACCAAGTGTCCATTATAATTAATGTAAATTGTGTAAGCAAAATCTGAAGAACATCAAAAGGTTCTTCTTCGAGAAAAGATTACCAAAGTGAGGAAAATAAATTATTATAATTCTAATTATCTAAAAGGCAGTTCATAAGTAGGATAAAAGGCAATGACTTTAGAAGTTGTAGGTTGCCATGTTGGTCCACTGTAAAAAGGCCAAACACAACAGTAAGTTTACATTTACTAGTACCAGCCAAAATGTCATAAAGTAGTTAGCAAGATCTTAGGGCTACTCACAGAGGACACACACACACACACACACACAGAGTGAGAAATGAAAAGTCTCTCACACACTGTTGGTCTTCACTTTTTGTTCTGCTGGCAAACTGGAATTGCCATTCAGCACATACTCTACTGAAAATACCGCTGCCTCTCTGCAGTAGTTTCTCAGATATGCCTTTCCGACTAACAAGTGTCTTCCATAAACAGAAATCCAAAAATATTAAAAGAGCAATTCAAAATGCTTTGTTGATCTGGATTCCATGAGCTGAAATAGTTCATGGATCAGCTCTTCCTGCCAGCCGCTGAAAAGTTGCTCCAGAAGTCTAGGGGTCCCTCAGGAAAAAGGGAAATGGTACACAGTGGCCTGCTGTAGGAAGTGGGAAATGGAAAAAATCATCTCCCCCTCTTGGGTGAAGGCTCGCACAAGGGTAGATGGAGTGTTGCTGCTGATTCCCTCTTGCTACATTCTGCTCTGTTCACGAGTGGCTTTTTGGAAGGTAGTCAGAACTAATTTTGCAAGTGCTGCTGGGGCATAATTTGCATCATGGCTATGGTACGGGGTGGGGGGAGGTGGGACAAGTGGCTTCAGCCCTCCCCCATGCCAATTTCTCAACCTGAAACAACAGCTCTGAGGGGTGTATTTACTATTTTTATTAAATTTTCTCCCCTCAAGGCTGTTTTGGTTCAGGAAAATGGCGGAAAAAGAAGGCTAAAGCTAAAGCCCTTTCTCTCCTGGATCTTAACTGGGTCCCTGTGGTACTTGGGAAATTAATTCCCAGCCGTTGCCACCTGACTGAGGGGAATAAGTCAGTTTGGGGCAACCCTGGGCCAACTCATTAAAAAAAGGTAGCGTCTAGTTAGGCCCTTCATTTTGACATGTGGTGCGGTGCTATCTACCATATCAATGATAAATGATCCAGTGAACTTAAGCTATGCCTTCATTCCAGAAATCTGCCAAGTGGATCTTTTCTGTAGGAATTCATATCAAAGACTAAGCAGCTGTCTGGACTTATGATCTTGTACTGTTCACATAACAAATGTGAACAGCGATGGCGGACGCTCTCCTCACAACGGAGGAGGGTGAATCGCACACCAGCGGCCTGGAGGAGCATTCTGCACATACTCAGAGATGCATATTCCTTCACATAGGCAAGTTGTAATAAATATGGCTTGCAGCAAATGACTAAAATCAGATACCAGACTGAGTGAAACTGGGTGTTCAGTTTTCTCCTCCTCTAAATTTCCCACTGCAAATAGAGGATTTGACCCCAAAATAGTATCTCAAAATAGTATAAATCTTCCTCCAGTTCTTTGCCCAGCATTCTTACTTGTCACTGTGAACATTAAAGAGGAGAGAAACAAGCAAGGAAAAAGCAAAGGGCCCAGGGGACTGAGCAGATGAGGATCAGTAAGGGATAACTGACACAGCTCCAGCCACTTTTCTTCCCAGGCAATACAGGATAAAAGCATGCATATTTCCTCTTGTATCTCTGCAACAAAAAGGGCTAGAAAAGTACTCATTTAAAAATGAAAGCTGGGAATTCAGAGGTTGGGCATGACATATTTCAGGCATTGAAATTCAGGCATTGTCTCCCCAAATCCCCCCTGTAGCTACAGGACTGATCACTGCTACACACACAGGGGATGAATGAAAGCATTCAAACAACATTCTGAATTGATAATGGTAGATTTTTAATGGGTGCACACTTACCTTGAAAGCTAAAATGATACTTATAAAAAGAAGAATAATCACAATTAGGCAGGTAGAATTTACTGACATAATCTCCTCTTTGTAGGGAAAACGGAGACAGCCTATAGGGCTTACTCCAACTATATTAAAAAAATAGCCTACCTGGAGAAATAGTGGTCAAGTTTTCAAGAAGACAAACCAGAGATGCCATTTTAAAAGCAACTTCAGCAACTCCACTGTAAATGGGAAATGTAACCATTAAAACTTTAAAGGACATTCCATTTGAAATTAGACAAAAGAGGAAAAATCACAAGGAATTAATTTCATTTCTTCAAACTAATGGAATATCGTACAGATGGGCGGTTCCGGAAGGTGTCATCTTTAAGATCAACGATAGAAGGGAGAAGATAGACTCCACTTTTAAAGCTAAAGAATTTTTGAAATGTCAGCTGGAGACAGATGATGAGTCTAAAGAGGGAGAATCGAAGTCGAGTGACTCTGCTACCTTGGGAATGGAAGAGGATTCTGCAGCAGAAAAGGGTGCAGAGTGGTATACGATTTTAGAGACAGAAAGCCGAAGTAAAGGCAGAAGGACTTGGAAAATGGCCTTTTGAAGCAAAGAATAAGAAGATGATCAGAGACTTCTCTCATAACAACTAACAAAATAACATACAAAAAGCGAATTGTTATAAGCAAGAACTCAACAAGTATATTGTGATAATAAAACTAATGGTACTAACATATTTACTAACAGTGAAAAGATCTCCTTCTCTTGGGTTTTAGTCTAGTGTGGTTTGCTTTTCTTTATCCCGTTGTAGTCCCTCCCCTATATTTCTTTGTAGTTTGTAGTATATGCAAAATAAAAAATATCCCTACGGGGATTTAAAAAGAAGAAGAAGAGAGATGCACAAGACTACTGCAGCAGAAAAGAGCAAGAGTCCAGTAGCACCTTAAAAACTAACAAAATCTGTGGCAGGGTATGAGCTTCTGTGAGTCACTGCTCACTTCTTCAGATACCTAAGACTAATGCAGACACATTATACTAGTCTACCACTGATACCCCCCACAAAAAAAACCCCTAGCCTGGGATTTGCGTTATCCAAAACACACAGATGAAACCTTTAAATGAAATAATCTCAACCAGTTTTTGGCCTGAATAGAAAACAAATTGAGACATAAAACTATCATTTAAGCTAGCTCAGTTCTCTTGAAATAAATGGGACTAAAATCCAACCCCACAAGTTTAGCCAGTGTAGAGCACAACTCAGTGCTTCATTCTGGAGGACTGACAGAGCAACTGCGCATATACCAAGCGAGCTGCTAAAGCAAGGGCAATTCTGCATCTAGCATTCGCTCCACATTTTCTCAACTGGGAGGAAAAGGTGCAGCTCAAAACCGCATTAAAATACCTTGGGGTAATGTCGTACTGACTGTGAAGTCACCCCTGAACAGTCATAAATCTATGCAGAAACATGATTATCAGAGAAAGTGAAAGTGACATTCAGTGTAGAGGGTACCATAAAATCCGATGATCAAAGAAAGTGACAGCAGCATGCAATGCAGAGGGGAATTTCTGTTCCAACATAGGTTTTGTAAAACAACACAGGGAAAAGCCAATGCAGAATCGCCCCAAGTGTACATGGGGCACAGAAGGAGAAGCTTCTCACGTTCCTGGCTGACCTCTTCTGTGGGAGACACTGGGCAATTCTGCATTGACTTTTCCCTCCATTGTTATAGCAAACCCACCTCGGAACAGAAATTCCCCACTGCATTGCATGCTGCTGTCACTTTCTTTGATCATCAGATTTTATGGTACCCTCTACACTGCATGCCGCTTTCACTTTCTTGGATCGTTGGGTTTTATGGTACCTTCTGCACAGATTTATGGCCATTCAGGGGTGACTTTGCAGTAAGTATGGCATTTGAATGTGGTTTTGAGCTGCACCTTTTCCATTCCAACATGGGTTTGATAAAACAAGGGAGGGAAAAGCCAGTGCTGAATCAGCCAAAGACAGCAGCTCATCAGAGAAAAGTATCTTTCTGCACGGGGCCAACCCTCTCTTCCATTTCATGCTCACTGTAGGGAGACGATAATCTATCCTCTTTCAACAGCAGAACATGCTCTTGAGCCAGACTTCCACCCTTAATGCTTTGCTTAAAGGAGCAGCATCATGAATCCAAAGAGCTGCACAGTGCATTTCACAAGCGTAATGAGGCGCTTCGTAATGTCTGAATTCCCCGGACCAGATTTTGACTGACACACTCAGATGTCAGGTGTGATGGATCTCATTTCCCAAGCATTCGGCAGTCTCAATTCGATCCAGACTGCAGTCTTGGGGGAGAAGGGGCTTCATTCTCCCCACCCTCCCGTAACAATCTGGCCCTATTTCCCTCACAGATGGGGCTGCATGTGTACTGAATGATCATACTAGGGAGTCCCTTGCTGATTCAGCGTACCTACATTTCTCTTGAGGGAGATGTTTCTCTTGAGAGAGATGTTACAGGGCCTAAAGACTATGAGGAAGGATTCAAAACTGCTGGGAAAGCTACTAAGAACTACGTCCCATGTTATTCAATGGGGCGTACTTCCAGGTGAGTGTCCTTCGGATCCCTGCCTTTATTGCCAAGCCTGGCTGCAAATCACTTCTTACAACATACCCCCTGATATGAGGTAGATAAATGTGTGTGGTTACTGTGCAGTGAGGAAAAAGCATTCCACACATGTGCAGAGTGCTTGCAGTCTCAGCATTCAGAGAATTGATCATTCTTGGCATAGATTTACTTAGACCACAAATACCGACTTTTTTTCTGTAGAGGGAAGTGACGTGGCTTAAGACTGTGGGGATATTATGCCCTCAGCTCTTTGGCCTTTTTCTGCTGTGAAAGGTTATGGAGTTTAAACCTGCCTGGGCAGTTTCCATCCTTTAGCACTACTTCCAGATTTTTTTTCTGATAGGGAGGAGGCAGGAGCTGTCTATGGTTCTTCACTGGTGAGTAAAAGGCATTCTGCACATACTCAGAGATGCATATTCCTTCACATAGGCAAGTTGTAATAAATATGGCTTGCAGCAAATGACTAAAATCAGATACCAGACTGAGTGAAACTGGGTGTTCAGTTTTCTCCTCCTCTAAATTTCCCACTGCAAATAGAGGATTTGACCCCAAAATAGTATCTCAAAATAGTATAAATCTTCCTCCAGTTCTTTGCCCAGCATTCTTACTTGTCACTGTGAACATTAAAGAGGAGAGAAACAAGCAAGGAAAAAGCAAAGGGCCCAGGGGACTGAGCAGATGAGGATCAGTAAGGGATAACTGACACAGCTCCAGCCACTTTTCTTCCCAGGCAATACAGGATAAAAGCATGCATATTTCCTCTTGTATCTCTGCAACAAAAAGGGCTAGAAAAGTACTCATTTAAAAATGAAAGCTGGGAATTCAGAGGTTGGGCATGACATATTTCAGGCACTGTAATATTTCAATGCCTGACATATTTCAGGCATTGAAATTCAGGTATTGTCTCCCCAAATCCCCCCTGTAGCTACAGGACTGATCACTGCTACACACACAGGGGATGAATGAAAGCATTCAAACAACATTCTGAATTGATAATGGTAGATTTTTAATGGGTGCACACTTACCTTGAAAGCTAAAATGATACTTATAAAAAGAAGAATAATCACAATTAGGCAGGTAGAATTTACTGACATAATCTCCTCTTTGTAGTGAAAGGTGGCAGGCTGCAGAAAGACAAAAGAAACATTATAAATAAGCCTTGACAAAGGGCAGAGATAATTTTTTTTGCTACTGAATAATTTACAGAAGAAAGGCAGTCCACTTTTTGTGGCATTGACATTCAGAGGTATTCAGGGCAGAATTCCAGCTTACCAGCAAGCCCGCAAAACAGGTCAGACCTAAGGTAGTAACTTGCCCAATGACATCCAGCAAGCTGAACTGAGATGTGAAATTGTGTCCCCAGTACCCAAGCTCAACCCTGCACCAGACTGGTTTTTCACAACACAAAATATTCCTCATTAGGGAACCCCCAAGCTCTAGTTTCCTTCACGAAAAGCAGTTTGGGTAAGCAAATAAGACCAACGTTTTTGATCAGAACCAGGATCTGCATTTCATCAGAATTCAATACGCAATTTAATTTTTTTTTAAAAAAATAGCCATATATGGTTATTTTCCTTCTCCTGTCTGCAAGGTTATCAGATACAAAAGAGGGAAAGCTCCTTTCTATTGAACAGAAGGATTTGGGGCAGGGATTGCTCATCACACATGGTGGAATAAAATATGCCTTTTCTTAAACTACCACTGGTGCTGCTACTACTACTACTATTGCCGTTGCACAATTATTCGAGATAAAAGGAAACCCGCACCGTCACACATTTCTGTCTCCATTCTTTTCTCTTTAAAAAGAAACCTCAGAAAATAAGAAAAAAATAGCAGGACCACTGACATGGTCCACTTTAGGCTAAGGTATGAACCCATTTCTAGAAGCATTAGACCATTGATCCCCAACATGCTCATTGATATGTCAGCCTTCTTTGCAAGTTATACTTAACACATGTACAACCTATGTACAGCTGTACACTTGATTTTTATTTATCTATTTTCTTTGATTTCTATCCTGCCCTCTCCACAAGCGGGCTCAGGGTGGGTCACAGGTCACATAAAACATCATCATTAATAGACGACAGATCAAGTTCAGATAATATATTACATTTTTAGAGAGTTAAAAATTTAAAATTTAGCACCAGAAAAAAACACAACAGTGAAAATATGTCTTGGTAGTGATGCTCAGATGGAACCTTCTGCATGGTGTTGTTGGCTATCAAGCTGCTAACCAAAAGGCCAGGGCTATCATCAGGGGAGGCCAGGAACAGAAAACTGGATGCCCACTGCCTCAACTGAAAGCCCAATGGAACAGCTCCGTTTTACAGGCCCTGTGCAATTGTAACAAATCCCACAGGGCCCTGATCTCAGTTGGGAGCTTGTTCCACCAGGCTGGGGCCAGGGCTAAAAAGGCCCTGGCACTAGTTGAGGCTAGCTGGACATCCTTCAGGCAACAATCAGAAGATGTTGATTAGTTAAGCACAAAGGTCTGTGGGGCACATATGGGGACCGACAGTCCTGGAGATACGCAGGTCCCTGGAATCATAGGACTTTAAAAGTCAGCACTAGAACCAGTACTTTATAGGCAGCCAGTGGAGTTGGTGGAGCACCAGCTGAATGCGTGCCCGCACAGGCGTCACCATCAGCATGTGTGCCGCCGCATTCTGCACCAGCTGCAGTTTCCGTGTCAAGTTAACGGGCAGCCCTACGTAGAGTGAGTTACTATAATCTAACCAAGAAGTGAACACTGCATGGATCATTCTAGCCAGGCCCTAGGAAGTGAGATAGGGAACCCAGTTGCATGACCAGCCAAAGATGATAAAAAGCTGATCTAGCAATGGTGGCAACCTGGGCCACCATAGGAATCCAAGATAACCCCTAGAGTCTTCACCCTCAGCGCCAGGACCAAAGGCATCCTGTCGAGGGTTGGGAGCAGGATTCCCAGTCCCAAATCCCCACAACTCAGGCACAGGGCCTATGTTTTCATTGGCTTTAGTTTCAGTTGGCTCTGTTTAAGTCATCCTGCCACAGCCTGTAGTGCCCTGGCCAATACGTCTGGGGCGGAGTCCAGCTGGCCATCCATCAACAGATAGTGCTGGGTATCATCAGCATACTGATGACAGCCAAGCCCATACCCCTGGACCTGCTGGGCAAGGGGATGCATATAGATGTTAAACAACATCGGGCAGAGGATTGCACCCTGCTGCACACCACATTCGAGTGGATGTCGCTGGGACAACTCCTCCCCGAGCACCACACTCTCTCCACAGCCATAAAGGAAGGAGGAGAGCCACTGCAAGGCAGTTCCCCGTATCCCAACGTCGGCAAGGTGGTGGGTTAGAAGATCATAAATGACCGTGTCGAACGTCGCTGTTAAATCAAGAAGCAACAGTAGTGCCAACCTGCCTCGATCCAGATGTCTCCGGAGGCCATCTGTGAGGGCAGCTAGTATAGTCTCCATCCCGTGGCCAGGGCAAAAGCCGGACTGGAATGGGTCTAGAATAGCAGTAGCATCCAAGAAAACCTAGAGTTGCTCCGCCACCGCTCTCTCGACCACCTTGCCCAGGAACGTTAAGTTCAAAAGCAGGCAATAGTTGGCAAGGACCATAGGGTCCAATGATGGCTTCCTCAAGAGAAGACCCTCCACTGCCTCTTTTAAGCCAGCTGGGAATGTCCCTAATGATAGGGGTAGGTTGATGGTATCTCCTTGATGATAGTTCGCACACTCTCCTGGCAGACCTTGACCAGCCAGGAAGGGCACGGATGAAAGAGGCAAGTGGTGGGCTTCACAGCTGCCAGGATCTTGTCAACTTCTTTCTGGGTCCAAAACTGGACCTGAAGATGAACAAGGGGCTTCCATTGTATCAATTGTGGCCAGGAGGTCCTGGTGGAGTGACAAGACTTTATCTGCAAAGAAGCCCGCGAATGCCTCACAGCCTTTTCGTTTGGTTTGCCTTCAGGCAAAGAAGTTAAGAATTTAATTGTTCAAAACAATTGGGCCGAGCGAGAGCTAGCAGACACAATGGAGGTCACGTAGAATGTTTTCTTAGCAGCCTTTAGTGCCACCTCATAAGCTTTTATAGACGTTCTATCATATGTTCTTGAAGCTTCATCACAAGCACACCACCACACTCGCTCTAGTCGTCTCAGCTCTCGTTTCATCCTCCATAGCTCCAGGGTATATCATGGAGGTAGCTTGGTATGATGGCAGAGAGGGCACTGGGGAGTGATTTCGTCGATGGCGTCAGAACATCTTTACACATGGGCTGAGTAATTCTCATGTTAAGTATGTACAGCTGAATGTGTAACTGAAGCCCCACATTTATCCATATACTTCTAGCAAAATAAAAGGACTTGCCTGGACATCAACACTTACTCTAAGCTTCCTTGCTTATGTTACAAAGCACATGCACATTTGTGATGGTATATTACATATCATCATCACTATTGTTAGACTAGGAAAAAGACCCGTTGTGGAAATAAATACAACGTTCTCTATAAAGAGGCTCTGGGCAGGTGCCCTGGCCTTGGACACTCAGTGTCAATTTGCTGTGGCGACCTCAGCAGGGTATAATGACACTGAGTCCACCATTTTCTCCAGAGGAACTGATCTCTGCTACCTAAAGAACAGTTGTAATTTTGAGTGATCTCCAGCCCTCACCTGGAGATTGGCAACGATGGTTCCCCAGAAGGGAATAGTTGGTTTGGAGGGTGGAGTCTATGGCTTTGTACCTGTCCGAGGTCCCACGCCTCCTGAAACCTCACCCTCTCCAGGCTCCATCCCTCACATCTCCAGGAATTTCCCACCTGGAGTTGGCAACCCTATCTCCTTACCAGCCAATCATCAACCTACCTTTATTCCCCCCTCACTCTTCAGCTTTCCACCCCACACACACCTGCAGCCTCTCCCGTGCTCTGAAGCCCTAACTGCTACGTCACATTGGCTGTCATACGGGGGCCACCTCAGCAGCATATAAGGATACAGAGCCCACCATTTTCTCCAGGGGAACTGATCTCTGCCATCTGGAAAGCAGTTGTAATTCTGAGTGATCTCCAGCCCTCACCTGGAGATTGGACACATTACCTCAGTACAGCAAACTGTTTAGGATGTTAGAGGCAAAAGCCAATCAAGTTGCATATGCAAATGACCTCTGTGTTCTGAGGCAAAGGCCAATGAGGCTGCATATGCAAATAACCTCTGTGCTCTGACTGGCTATTGGGGGGGGGGAGAGGAACAGCAAACTGTTTAGAATGTTGGAGGCGAGACTCAAGCAATGCAGCCAGTGGATAGGGACAGATTCTGAGTGACACACCAGGACGCCAACCAATTCCGGAGCGTGTGGAATGTTCTAGAGAAGTGCCACCACCATTCGGCTTTTATATATAAGGGAGATACTTAAACCTCTGGCATGAAAGGCTTTAGAAATCACAAATGTTCTTTCCAGAGATTCTTAAAGTACAATTAATTCTTTGGCATTAATTCTTTGGGTTTATTCAGGCATAACAGAGACACATATACTCTGTTGCTGCATAAATTTCCTTTTTGCCAGCTGCCGGCAAAAGATTTTCTTCATCTGGAATCCCACCAAAGTGTTCTGATTGCTTAATCTAATCAGATGGTATGTAACAGATTGGAGATAAGTGTTATGCAACTATGTTTTGTACTCCTTTATATAAAACCTCCTCTATTATTACGTTGAATTTCAGGACTGGTTTTGATCACTGTTTGTTTTACTGCAAATGTATGTCTGCCTCAGCAGAACAGCAATTATCCCTCTTTGTTCACAAAGCATCAAAATTGAACTATGTCTAATAGTTGCTGGAAGTGTAAAAAACATGTAGGTACGTTTTACCATATGGGGTGGACATGCAAAATTGTATGTAAGTTCTGGGTTATGGTGCATACATTTATACAGACAGTTCTGCAGACTTCAATACCTTTTTGACCATAATTGTTTTTATTGAATTGTATACCAGATGATTTTGACAAAAATCAAAGATATTTTATAATTCATGTAGTAACAATAGCTAGAATTTTATTTGCAACTTTTTGGAAACTTCCAACAAAACCCTCTAAACAAGACCTAATAACGAAGACCATGGAAAGTGCGGAAATGGACAAACTTACTTTGATCTTAAAAGGGCAAATGGAAGAAGATTTTGTTGGACTATGGACTCCTTTTTATGATTGGATAAGAAATATAAAGATATGAACTTTTTGATAATATAATATGAAGAAGCCTTTATGAACTTTTAAAATCTCACAGTCTATCTTTTTGTAGTGTGAAATATGTGGAGAAGTTATATGCAAAAGACTTATTACTTTGTTTCCCTTTCTCCGCTTACCCCTGTATATACTAAAGATCTAATAAAGTCTATATAAAAACAAAACACTGAACTATGTCTGTGCTTTCTCCATCCCTCATCTCCTGCAGCTCTAATCTAATAAATGTTGATTACTACACACTGAATACAATTACCTTGGGACAGGATGTGTTAAGGATACGCCAGTATGAAATTCAAACTAAAGATTAATTCAACCAATCAAATGTGGCAAGTTGAATGATACAATGTGACTCACTTATAGCTTGGTTGTACTGTTTAGACTGCATCTGAAAAAGTCAAGTTTCAACACTGCCAAAAACTGGTGCACTCACATTTACAAGTTCAATTATAACAGATATTTTAGAAGGGCATGGGCGGGGGATTGGTCTCTTAGCCATTTGGAGGAGAATTTTGGGTACAATGAGCCTACTATTTATTTATTTTATTTGTTTAAAACATTTATTAGCCACCTTTCTTCCTTATGGGGCTCCAAGAGGCTTACTATATATTGGAAGAGAAGCAGTGGTTCAAACCAGGTCTTTAACCCTACAATCAGTGAACCAGGATAAGGCCGGAGCTACTCATTGTTGGTTTATAACATTCTAAAGGAAGTCCTAACTGTTGGAAATATGTGTGTTGCAAGGTCTAAAATTCAATCATTATAGCGTTAATGTGTGTTTACCTTGTGTGCTATTGTCCAGAGATTCCCAAACTTATTTGGCCTACCGCCCCCTTTTCAGGAAAAAAATTACTCAGCACCTCTCTGGAAATCTACCTTCAAAAAGTGGACAAAAAGATGCAGTGACAAATTTGCAACCAAGGCTCCTACTGGCCACCTGGATCGCTCCAGCACCCCTCAGGGGGCGGTATTGCCCACTTTGGGAACCAGTGGTTTAGACTGACCTGGAAGGGAACCTGGCACAGAGCCAATGGGAAGAAAGCCCGGGAAACTGAAGCCTATTTACTAACAATCATTGGTCAATGCATTCGGGTGATTTCCTTCTAGGAGTCAAGAAGAAGAAGAATCTCCATTGTTGTAGACTGTCTGGTCAAAGTGTAAAGATGTAGTCTTGGGTGTTTTTGTTGTTTTGTAGATTTCCTGTGAACCCTTCCCTTAGAAATAAAGATTTTTACATAAAAGAAAATGCCTTCTTTCCAGTGAAGCAAAGATCCACTGCAATCTCTGAATATTTAACTATTTGCCAATTTTCCCAACACTAGCAAGTATGTTCTTGGGAGTTACTCCTGCAGCAATGATTAAAGATATTTTTAAAAAAATCTTTGAGCAACAAGAATCAAAATCTGGAATTCTTTTGGGATTCTCACCTTGAATGATAGCTACTTTCCAAGACAACAGCTCTACCATCACATCCTTCTCACTATTCAGACACAGATATGCCTTCTGAGATCTCATATCTTTTTGAGAATGTATATCTTTTTGCAAGTAACATGAGCCCAAGTTTGTTCTACTTTGTGAAACATCCCAGTCTAAACATTCACTCTTCCATCAACAGACAGGAAACAGGGCTGTATTTTCCATTATATAAAATATCAGCAGTTTACCTTAGAAGCTGGGGCCCCCATCATCATGGAGTAGGGGAAAGAGAAAAACAATTTTGAAATTTATCCCCCACCTCACACACCAAGTCTATAAGTTCTCATGGGAAAGCACTAGTAGGTAGGAGTCACTTTTTTTCCAAGTTATCTGACACTTGAGCATTATAGAACTCGGAGCTACCGATCCAAATCTGGAAGCATCCCAGATAAGGATATTGTTCCTACTTTTTTTAAACATTCCAAGTCCCTTAAAGTATGGCCAGTTGTTTTCAGGCTGTTTTTAGCGTCATCCCCCCCCCTTTGGGTTAATCTATGGGATGTGATTGAATTTAAAAATCTGTCTGCTTTTGTTTTTAATACCCCCACACCTTTGATTCCATCTCTGCCTTGTAAAAAATGAACTCATTTGCCTTTATTTTCACATTAATTACTCCTTCACACTGAATTTTTTTCCCTGGTAAAATGAATACATTTTCTCAGTGTTGTTTTTGTGTTAACTGCATATAAGCAGTACAAACCATTTGTAAAAGCAAAATAAATGAATACCCACCTGCAACAGCAACGAAAGGTGAACTAAAACTGATGACAATTCCAGCATACAACATTTAAAAATTATCATCTTGATTAAACCCTAGTCAGTTCACAAAGCCATATCCTTTGGCATACCTGGGGAGTCCTCTAAGCATGTAGAAACCCCTATCTTGTCTGTAGCTGGCCTGGCTTTCCTGCTTTCATGACCGCCATGAGACATCCCAATCTTCTACAGAGGGATGCTAATTTTTGTACCACTGCATATTTTCACAAACCATTCATAGCAGGGAGAGAGAAGTCTGGAAAACATCTCTTCCCTCTGTTTCTTCCTCTGATACAGGTATTTAAACCTAGAAAAGTCCAAAGGCTCTTTTAGCAGGGGAGGGGGGATTTTGGGGAAACATATCTGAAAGCTTGAGTTCAGTGGCACCTTTAAGAGCAACAAAGTTTAATTTAGAAGAAGTGTGCGTGCACGGAAAAGGTTATACCCAGAATTAAACTTTGTTGGTCTTAAAGGTGCCGCTGGACTCAAACGTTGTTCTGTTGCTTCAGACTAACACGGCTACCCACCTGAATACATCTGACAGCTGAATGAGATCTGAGCTGAACTTCTGTTTTCCTTGTTACGTGTGTTTAAGCCTAGATATGACCAAAGTTGTAAGCCAAAGGGCAAGAGTCAAAGGAGTCCTGGCCCCATGGCTAGCAACCTGTGGGCCTGAGTGAGCCTAAGTGAATCCAGGACCTTTCTAGGAGTTGGAGTCAATATCTGTTTGCTTAAATTATACTTGGGCTTTTTGCCTGTACCACCACTGTGACAAAGTCTCAAATTAAACAGACTAACGGGTAATTCCCATGAACTCTTTACACAACAGCAAAGCACTAGTAGGTAGGAGTCACTTTTTTCCCCAAGTTATCTGACACTTGGGCATTATAGAACTCGGAGCCACCAATCCAAATCTGGAAGCATCCCAGATCAGGATATTGTTCCTACTTTAATAACACATTCCTAGATACAGAAGCATCTTCATATTAACTTGTTCTCTTGAATGGGGATGGAGAGGTGGGAGAAGGAAAGCAAATGACTAATGAAGTTCTTAAAGGTAAAGGTTTTCCTTGCTCGAAAGCTAGTCGAATCCGACTCTAGGGGGCGGTGCTCATCTCCGTTTTCAATCCGAAGAGCCAGTGCTGTCTGAAGACTTCTCCGTGGTCAGCTTGATGTAGTGGTTAAGTGCGCGGACTCTAATCTGGGAGAACCGGGTTTGATTCCCCACTCCTCCACTTGCACCTGCTGGATGACCTTGGGCAAGCCATAGTTCTGACAAGAGCTGTCCTTGAAAAAGAGCACCAGAGATGGGAGCTCACTCCGTCACGCGGCACTCGGATCTCGAACTGCCGAACTACTGATCTTCTGATCTGCAACTCAGCTTCTTAACCTCTGAACCACTCCGCTAGTCCGCTTTAAAGAACAGGAACATCTGTTGCAGTCACAGACAGCTACCAAGCACTATCCAACAGAAACAGGTGCTGAAGATTAGAACAAGATTCCTTTCTTGATCTCACAACTGCTAGGACACATGGACATCATTCAGCAAGTTTGTTTTAAATGCCTTAAAAAAGCTGGTAATTTTTAAAACCTCACTGGCAACTCCGTACCGGTTTGGAAATGAGGGCAGGGAACAGCAGGGAATGTTTCTTAAGTGACTTAAAATGAAAATGGATTGCCCCTGCGTCTAAAGGTTTGTTAAGATTTTATGGAGGAGCCAAAAATACATGTGTATCACAGGCCCTATTAATGTAGGTTTGGATCTTATGGAATTGCAAACCGAGTGCTTTTTCATACGGGTTCTTTAACCCGCCTTGGTTTCTGAAGCCAAACAGATTCTTTTTAAAGGTTTCATACACCTTAACAGTAAATCATTGTCCTCCTGAAATTAATGAAGTACTCTTAACCTGTTTTTTCCCCCAAACCAGGGTTTTTTTTTGTCGCGCTGTTAACTGGTGGCAGACTGTCCGTTGAAAGGTCTGCAGCGTGGAGTTCTCTCCCTTTCTCCTGCCATTTCCCCCCTACTGTGGCCATTTCTACACAATGACAAATGGCCTAATCAACAAATAATCTTCTTCCAGTCACAGCAGATGTTGGATCTTTCCACAGAAGTGTTAAAATTTGTATTGCAATCTACTGAGAAGCAAATGAACATGTCTTCAGATGACTACCTGAATGAGGCGAGAGGGATATTGTGGAGGGAAACAGAAACACTGACCTTTTAGCGCAGGGCACTGCTGGTCTGAGCAGCCAATAGTATGATTCAATATATGGCAGCTTCATGTGTGATCCCATTTAGTCCAGCCTCCTATTTTACGAAGTGGCCAAACAGATGTCCCCAGAAGGCCTACAAGCAGGTCACGGAAACCAAGGCCCACCATTCTCCTGAAGCTCTCTGATAGTCAGAAGACACAAAACAGGAAACTGTGCCATGGTCTCAGAAGGAAATAGCAATTTGAAGCCACCTACAAAATGTATTTAAATGCTGTCTGAAATCACCATTCCGACCATGCATCAGAGAAAAATGAGGCAACAATGGATAAAAACTGGGATAAAAGTCGTGGTGAGACAGGGACCTCAGTAAATTTGAAGGATGGGGCTTTTGCCACTGCAGCACCTTGGGTCCCCAAAAAGCCATTCCAGAAGTTTCAGAGAACTTGTGGCAATGGTATGGAAGATGGGAGGGGGAGACTGAAGGCAGAAGGGGGACTTGGCAAAAATGTCTCCCTCCCAACTCTTGTGGAAGTTCTTCTGTGAGTTGTAAAAAAAGTGACTTGTACCAACTCCCTCTTCTGACAATAGCTCCTGCACTGCATCCCATACTGTAAGAGCAGTCATGCTGGATCAGACCAGTAGCCCCGAAGGGAGGGGCTGTGGCTTGGTGGGAGAGCCTCTATTCTGCATGCTGAAGGCCCCAGGTTCAATCTCCACCATCAGTTGAAAGTATCAGGTGGTAAGTGAAAGACCTCAACTTGAGACCCTGGAGAGGCACTGCTGGTTTGAGCAGCCAATACTGACCTTGATGGACCCAGGGCTTTTTTTTTTGTAGAAAAAGCCCAGCAGGAACTCATTAGCATAATAGGCCATACCCAACAGCAGGAACTCATTAGCATATTAGGCCACACCCCTGACAGCACAGCTCATTAGCATATTAGGCCACACCCCAGCACAGCTCATTCACATATTAGGCCGCACCCACACGTTACCAGAAGTGTGGTCATCCAGCCACACCCACCTTTTGCTTCTTATTCTCTTTACAAGACCACACACCCCGAATGTAGCCAATCCTAATGAGTTCCTGCTGTTGGGTGTGGCCTATTATGCTAATGAGTTCCTGCTGGCCGTGGTCAACTTGGGAGCCAGCCGGAACTCCGTTCCTGTGCGTTCCTGCCCCAAAATAGCCCTGGATGGACCAATAGTATGATTCAATATATGGCAGCTTCATGTGTGATCCCATTTAGTCCAGCCTCCTATTTTACGAAGTGGCCAAACAGATGTCCCCAGAAGGCCTACAAGCAGGTCACGGAAACCAAGGCCCACCATTCTCCTGAAGCTCTCTGATAGTCAGGTTTTTTAAAGAGAAGCTGTGGAGCGGGGGGAGTGGAAAGCATAATCTGCAAAAATCCTTTCCATACATTTGCTCTGTTTGTGATTTCATAGGATCCAGACCACAGTTATTTCAGCTTAGAAAACTTTAGTATTATTTTCAATGCAGAGGATATTTGCCACCTGGTAGCAGATCTAAGCATACTGATACTTTGAGCTGCCAGAGCTGAAAATAGACTCTTTCTAAAAAAAGGTCTTTTTCATTTGTTTGTTTGTTTACAAAGGGCAATAATCACACAATTATTCCATGGCTGTCAATATTTTTTCACCAGTCTCTGCTCTCAGGTCATTAAAAGTAGTTTAAATTACAGAGATTAGGGTGCCAAGAAAAACACACCTCTTGAGTTCTTCTGATCAATCACCAGTTGCAGCCCTAACAGCTGCCAAAAGCCTGCACTTGCCTCAGGGCTCAGCAAGTACTGGGCTAGGCGGAAGTGAGCATTAAAAAAGGGATGCCTGTTCAAGGAGGTGAGGTATCTGGCAGGAAGTGGGTGGCAACTTGCAGGTTTGTCAAGGGTATAAGAAGGCATTTAATACACATTAAGACTATACTGAGGAACCCCTCTAGAGTCTTCTGAGAACCCAAGTTAAGGGAGAAAGGAGGGGAAGAGGAAAAAATACAGAGGAGGAGACTTCCCTTCTAATCTGAGGCCAACCCCAAAGTTGGTGGGAGAACCCAAGCAGGGGACAGCAGAAAGCATCAAGAGGGACTCTGTGTATCCCAGGGGCAGTGTGTGAGGTATCCCATATTTACATACCTCAACACCCCTGCCTCAATGAAGTCATGTTATCTCAATGGGACTTAGCTGTGAGGGACTTGCCTTTCAGGACCCTATAAATGAATCCTTAGTGGCATCTATGGTGGCCCAGACATTAGGTTTCTTGATGCAGTGAGATATATAGGATGCCTTACATTTGTTCTGCTCAAGTGGTTAAGGCGCTGAACTGCAGATTGTGGAAGGTCGGTAGTTCAGCAGTTCGAGACCCGAGTGTGCCGCAAGACGGAGTGAGCTCCCGTCTGTAGTTCCCGCTCCTGCCAACCTAGCAGTTCAAAAGCAAGAAATTGCAAGTAGATAAATAGGTACCACTTCGGTGGGAAGGTAACAGCGTTCCGTGTGCCTTGGTGTTTAGTCATGCCGGCCACATGACCATGGAAATGTCTTCGGACAGCGCTGGCTCTTCGGCTTTGAAACGGAGATGAGCACCGCAACCCTAGAGTCGGATTCGACTGGCTTTCAAGCTAGGGAACCTTTACCTTTACCTTAGAGATGCTTAATTTTTAGGCAGTTCTTATGTTACTTCCTCAGGAATCTTCGGACATGGGTATGACTCACTGATGTGCTTTCAGAGGGCACATGAAATGTGAGGTTAAAAAAAACCCAGCCCTCAGGATCATTTCCTCTCAGATGACATGGCTATGAAGTCTCAGAACGGACTCCCCAAAAGATAACCGCTCATATATTCCCAGACTTCAATTTGAACTTCCTAGCACCTGTCAAATCCTGTTTTCTCAGACTTTTGCGGTTAGCATGGCACGAGCCTTGCTGCTGTGTATGGAAAAGTCACTGAAGAGGAAGGCTGGACTTATAACTCAAGGTCACTGGGGGCACAGGGAAAAGAAAAACAAGTTGTTAAACTGCTCCTGTTGAATTGGCATGAGCCACCTAGCTGGCTTAGAAGAAGGAAGGGGGAAAAAAGATTCCCACTCTCTTTTGTCACAAACACACATTGAAGGGTGTTTTTCTAATCACAACACTGTGAAGCAGGCAAGAAGAGATCCTGTTAAGAAGTAGATTAACCTTTGACTGCACACTCAAGTGACGGAAAGAAGAAAATCAGCAAATGCTACAAAATCCAGTGGGGTTATTGGCCAGTCCCCACTGTATAGCTCTAGAGGGCCAGTTGTGTTTTTATCAAAACTTTATCAAGGACCTCCTTGCCAAAACCCGACAATTCTGATGCAGAATTTTTACGCTGTCCCTATAGCTGTATACAAAGTAGCAATTGCACTAAGATCCAGAATCTAAAATATTAAACAATTGCCATATCTCACTTTTTGTGATAAATATCTGGCTCTGATCAGAAAGAACAACAAGTCCTTAATCTATACTCCAGGTGAATCTGTGAATTATTTGCAGCTGGATATTTGGGGAGTCCAGATGGGCAGCCGGCCCACATGTTAAACACATGAAAAAAATATTTATTGACGCAGTTGTTACTGGCAGAACTATACAGCTAAATGTGGAATTTCTTGAACCAGATTATATAAAAGCATTCATTCAGTTGGAAACAAACAAAAAAAATCCAAAGAACTGAACCATGAGTATAACTCTATATGCTTTTAAAGTTATATTAGTTAGACCATAATGGGTTCCAGCCCTGTGGGGTCATTGCGGGTCAGGAAAATGATATTTTGAGGCAAAGGGGGGGGCATAAACTCACCCCCCATGCCATAACCCAGATAGGTATCCTGCATAGCAATTATATAAGGAAAAAAACAGCTGGGAATTCTGTAAACAGAACTCCCAACATCTTGTGTGGTTTGGCCCCCAAAGATTAACAAATTAATTGTGAGCAGATTGCAAGCTAGAGCCCACATTGTTTCAGAACATACCCAGATTGAAATCTGAACTGCCCACTTAACAAAATCCCACAGTGCCATCCTAAGAACAGTATCCTAAACCTCACTGAATAGACTTCAGAAAGATTCCTCTATTTGTGTCTATAGTGTAAAGTCACAAAAACCAACACAGGTAATTTTCAGACATGAAACAACATCTTTGATTTGGACATTGGAATCATTCACTGATTGAAGCAACAAAAACCCAAGAGAACAGCACCAGTGCTGGATAAAGAGGCAATCTGCTCACAGTGAGTTTAGTTTGTGACAGGACATTCCAGCTGTAAGAACAAGTGGACCATTATGCCTTCCAAGCTTGGCGATCTCACAGAGGTTGCCCTAAGGCAAACCTCTTTTCATTCTTGCTAAAAGCTTTGCTACATCTTTCCAAACCACAGCATTAAACTCTTAATTTGCTATCACTAAATACAGAATACATAATGAATTAAGCCAGAGGCATGGAAACATTCCATTCCAAAAATAACTTCTGCAAAAATTTGCATTCTTTGGGGGAAATGCTGGTATAGGAGAATGTTCAGTTTCCTGAACAGAAAAAAAAATTCTTGAGAATCTTTGGTTATGGAAATATTAAGTCAGACAGGACTTAATATGATCAGATGTATATACATAGCAAACAATCCACATTACATTAGGGTTGCCATCCCCCAGTTCGAAGCAGGGGTTCCCCTGCTTTGGGGGGCTCTGGGGGAAGCCCCACCTCCAAACAGGGATGTTGCACATCCCAGATGTGATGACATCACTTCTAAATTTTGGGGCAAACTCTATGGTTTTGAGGGCAAAAAACTATAGAGTTTTGCCCAAAAACTAGAACGTCAGCCCTCATGCCCCTGATGTTTTGACATCACTTCCGGGTGACATCATCATGTCTGAGACGCTGGCTGGAGCAGAGGCTGGATCCCCCCCACCAGCAGCCAGGTTGGACCTAGGGTTGCCAAATGAATTTTGGCCGGGAGCGGGGGGCTCCCAGCCGGCGTCCAACTCGTGTGCGCGTCACCCGGAAGTGACGTCGCACGCTGGGGGCATGGCCCCGCCCCCAGCGTGCGACGTCACTTCCGGGTGACGCACGTGCGGGGGGGTGGGGTTTCCCTCGGGCCCGATTCCGCGCAGGGCGGAAGTCGGGCCTTGAAAGCGGGGGGAAATCCGCCCCCCGGGGGGATTTGGAACCCTAGTTGGACCTGGCAACCCTACATTACATTGATGGAGCCTGCACTCCAACATCACAATATGCTGTGGTTTGTTTAAATCCACGTGGTGTGCAAACCCTGGTTAGTCTACCAGTTGTGCACAACCAGCCACAGCTGGCTTGTAGATCCAAGCTGATCTGCTGCTTCCCTCTATTCTTCCACCACCGACCAGAATCCCCAGATGCTATCCCAAGCTCCCTTGCATTATCAGATATCTAGCAAGGTCTCTATAGCTATGCAGCCAGTTTGCTACTGGTCAGCTGCAGTAAGTTGGAGGGAATTTGGGGCTGCGGAAGAAACCTATCACAAACCAAGCCCCCTTTTCTTCCTAAGAATAGTCAGTCTTCTTCCCTAGCTGCTTCATGGAGTTCATGTAAGACGTCTTTTACAGCTCTTCCTCCTCTTTTTCTGTTGCTGGTTGTCAGCCCATCTGCCTCAGGATGGAATTTCTGCTCAGGAGGGACTGAAGTCTATGATTAGCATTCCCACTTGGCAAGTCATCACTGAGGGGGGGGGGGCTAGGGCAGAGGGTAGGAAAGAGGAAGCGTCCTGAGAAAGCACCATTGATAGCTGAAGAATGCAACAGAAGGTGCAAAGTTTTCAGTTGGTTTACACTTCCATCTCTGTATGCTGGTGGCTTAGAAGAGAAGTGCTACTGAACAAATGAGAATTCCCATCATGGCAAAGTGCAATTAGTGTAGTGCAGTGTTTTTATGTTTTTGTTGTATGTTTATGCACTTAAGTTTTTTAGGTTATTTTAGATCTGGTTTTCATTATGTTTTTGGTTGGTTTTAAAGATGTGACTTTATTATGTTTTTAATTTTTCAGGTACCTTGGTTGGCCCTTACAAGAGCAGAAAGGTGGGATATAAATTTTATAAAATAAATGAATAATGCAAACCATGGCTTAGAGTCTCAGTTTAGTACAAACCAACAAACAAAACTTGTTGAGCAGCCTATAGCTAGACATCATACTGAACTGGAGTTCAATCAACCAATGGTCTTACAAGCTACTATTTATTGTGATGTCAGAATGCAGGCAATGTTGATAGGATCAGGGAAAACCATAGATGCATAACAATTGTATGGAAGCTACAATTAGCAAAGACAACCAGCTCCTAATGATGTTCAGTCATCCAGAACATATTACAAAATGGATGACATAAAACCTATGTCTAATCAGGAGCATCATAAAGAAGATGGGAATCTGACATATGTAGAATTTGATGCAGGAGTGGGACTTGCCAGTGTCGCTTTACCATTAGTACAAGTGCTCTCAGCAATTCATTTACTGGGCAATCATATTGGGAGTAACTGCACTCTAAGTTCTTTGATTTCAGTAGGCTTATACTGGAGTCACTTGGAACAGATTTACACTGTCCATGCACTGATGGTAACAAAACAAAAATAATTATAAACATATAAATACTTTCACCAAAAGGAACATGATCAGGATCTAAGCTCAGCAAAACTTTATATTCTTCCTGTAATTTGGGAAATAAGGTTATTTCCCCTTTTAAAAAAATGGTTTATTGAAGAAAATCTTTTGATATAAAGTGTTTTAAAAGGATCCCTGCACCCAAGTTCAGCATTGAATGCAACATCACTGTGAACACGATGCAGTACTTCCATTTCCCAAAAACACTTGATTAAGCTTTCACTGTTACAATTTAACACCCCCCCTTCCAAAAATGTAAAAGGGATGGGTTTTAAAGGGGAGAGAATAATGTAGGGCTGAGACTGCATCTGTAAGAAATAGAAAGTAAATCTAGCACTGTGTGAGTTTTGGTTTTGGCAAGGTATTTCTGCTCTTGTTCTATTTTCTACTTGCAGTTTTTATTCTTGCAAATCCACATATGGGGAGCAGGCAGCCAGTTAAGTCTCAGGGCAAAGCTAGAGTTGTAAAGGAGCAGTTGAGCTACCACCACCCTGCTCCCCCCCACCCTCTTTCTTATAAAATCTGTTTTAATACAATGTTATTTGCCTGCCCCAGCCAACAATGAGAGATTGAAGCATATAATGTTATTAAATTAAATTAGACATTATACGGCAGAGAAGGAAAGAGAGATATGAACCCACTTCACGTCTCCTGTAATAGCTAGTTCTGCCCTCTGCCTGCTACCTCCTTCTGTATGATATGTATTCCCTAATCGCCAGCTTTGAAAGTCCTTTGGTCAACTACAATGGCACAGGGCTGGAAAGATCTGACCTTGGCCCTCCTGCAACACGGGGGTCCATAGCTACATGCATTCAACTCAACTTACATACCGTAGGTGGGTAGCCATGAAAACATCAAGCGAGGGTAGGGATAAAAAGAAATCTGGCTTTTATCATCACAGAGAAAGAATGAACTCTGGGCACACCCATCTGAGCACTTCGCAGCTGGCATGAAGGGTTTCACGCTTCATTAATGCTGGAATAAGCATTTCAAGATGAAAAAGAAACTCACAGGACAGACTTTTCAAAGGGCCAGGGAAGTCCAGGTGAACCGCAATTTTAAGGGGGAAGGAACATTTAATTCTCCCCCTGCCCCCTTCCTTGCCATCACTTCCCTTCTGCCTCCGCCTCCTGCTTGCCACCTTCCACCTACCTATCTTGGCTTCTTTCCCCCTCCTACTGGACTCTCTGCCCAGGCCAGCAGGGCAAGGTGACAGAAGCAGCAGGCAGGCAGAAGGGGAGAAGAAAACCAGAGTTGCCTTCTTGACTACTGACGCATTTTCATGAGCCATTATGACTTGCTACAGCAACCCAATATGCTGCCAGAACTCCAGCACAATTTTTTCTTTCTTGGAAACATCTTTTTTAATGGACGGTGTTGATATCTTGACTGATTAATGGGTTGTATTTTCCATGTGTTTTTTTTAAAAAACCCTGTAACTACTGTTTCTATTGGCTCATATTGTAAGTTTCATTAAGTAATTGTTTTAAAATAGTTGGTGGGATACAAGTTCCTTAAGCACACACGCACTCTTCCAAGGGTAGCCTGAGATTCTGCCACGAAACCCTTGTTAGGGCAAAAAAGCTGCTTTCCCTTGCTTTCTCGAGGACCACAGTGAAAGAGAAGCGATTTACCAGTTGTCGCAGGTAATCCTGGACTGTGTGCGGATAAACAAGCACACTGATAGCCACTAACGTGTTGAGTGCAAAATCAAAGATCTGGTAGCAGAAGAATGGGATGATCCAGGCTGCATGTTGCTGTTGAAAAATAAGAGAGAAGAAATCACTAGTCAACAGTAGCTATAAAATCTGCAATGAGTATTTAGCTCTTCTCTATATCCAAGGATGCAAGAGAAGACAAACATAAGCTGTACTGATAAACAGTGGCTTGCTTAAACTGCGGTTTGTTGCCCAAACCCTGGTTAGCTACCAGATGTGAAACAGATCACAGTAATCCTAATCGGTCTGTTGACTGCCTGCTTTCCCACTTGTGTTGCCTGGCTGCTGGCAAAGTCTCAGTGCACATGCAGCCCACTTGTTATTAATCAGCTGCAATAAACAGGAGAGAGAGCCAAACCTCCTCCTCCATACTCTGCTAAAGATCATCATTCTCCCTCCCACTCTTCCTTTAGCTGCTAAACTGAATTCTCCAGACAAATGCTTCAAAACAAAATAGATTATTTAACCGTCCTGCATTATCACTTTCTCTTTTGCCCACTTGCTGCTTTTCAAGCTGCCCCTTGGGAGAAGCTGAAACTTCTAACGCTCATCCTTGAGATTTGTGTGTTCAGCTGTCACAGTTAGCACAAACCATAGTTAACATGCCAGGTATAAACCATAGGCTTGGATCCACTGTTAAGTTCCATGAATGGGAGGGATTTCTGAAGTAAGACTTCCTTGCCTCCCCTTTTCCTATGCAGCTATGAATCCCCCCCCTCCCGAAATGCTGCTCCTTTGCCCAGCCCATGTTATATATTAAGTTCTCCACCAATGTGGAATTGCTTTGCCTCAACTGAAGTTTGTGAAAGAGAAACGCAGAAACTGGAAAGGACGAAAAGTTTTCCCATGTCTAGAAGTACAGGTACTTGATTATTATTATGGATTGTCACAGTCAGATATTTGACTGGTAAATGGTGTTCTGCCATTTGAGATCCAACAAGTTCTTGGGAACTGAAGATGTATCTTCACAGGATTCTTGCTGTTCCAAGCAACACTGTCTTCTGGAGCCGAGCTGGTGTTATCTGCTCTATGCCCAGAATGCCCTGGTGTTTCTTGAGACTTCTAGGCACTGCTCCGAGGGTGGTGGCAACAACAACAACACTGCACCAGCAATATTATGTTAATATCATGGGGAGGAACTGAGGCAAACATTTAGAAACAGAAATGCCTGTATACTTGGAAGCTTCCATTTTGTGAGGACTGAGTACACAGCACATTTAAGTGCATCCTTCAAATAAAGTGTCCCTGAAATGTTTCTGAGAACGTGGCTATGTACTAACATGCACTGATTCTCAGAAAAGATGTCTGTGGAGTGTGCTAAGTTATCATCTGCAATGACAAGACATGTCAGAATGTCCCATGAGGAACCACCAGAGGTCAATTTGAGGGGGATTGCAGTTCCCCCAGGTGAGGTGCGGGGCACATGATGAAGCCCCGCCGCCTGCTTCCGGCCGCCCCGCTTCCGGCCCTCATTCAGCCAGGAGGAGGCAGGAGAAGAGGGAGGGTAAGTTGCTTCCTCCCCGCCTCTCCCCACCCCTGCCTGCCTGGGGCCAGGGAGGGCCTTGGAGGGGGTTCCTCGCACTCCCGCTGGCCTTGCAGGTCCACCGCCGGGCCCCTGATGTCAGGGGGTGTGGCATATGCTAATGAGTTATGCTAATGAGTTCCCCTAGCTCTTTTTCTACGAAACGACCCCTGGGAACCACTCAAAATTGGTTTCCCTCTGGCTGAGTTCTTTATACACCCCTTCCCTGCTGAAATATTTAGAATGGCTTTCCTTTAGAATGCCCAAGTTTCCATTCCCCACAATGGGGGAATATGGGAGATATTGTTTTCCCCTGATGGTAGCCACCTGCACGTTTTTAGTTATTTATTTTTTGCTGTCAATTTGCAGCTGACTAATGGCGACCCCCCAAGGGTTTTCAAGGCAAGAGACCTTCCAAGGTGGTTAACCCTAACCCTGCCTCTGTGTTGTGACCCTGTGTAGTGACCCTGAATTTCCTTGGTGGTTTCCATCCAAATACTAACCAGAGGTGACCCTGCTTAGCTTTTGAGATCTGGTGAAATTGGGCTAGCCTGGGCTATCCAGGTCAGGATACCTGTTACAACACTTTAAATGCTATAGCGCTGTGTGTATGTGTATGCATGCATTCATATGTACACATAAATAAGTTTACACACATGTGTGTGACCATGTATAAGCTTTTTGCAGCCACATCAACAATTCTGAATATGAAGCTGACTGAAATTGAAATGAAACTAAAATAAAAATTATTTTCCCATGCAGACCGTGGCTGGACTATGAAAGCTTTTTATCCTAAGTAAATTATTAAGACAAAAAAATAAAGATGTTTTAAATCTCATGTTACCTTGTATGCACCGTACGTGGCCATTGCACAGATCAGAATCATGAGAAGAGAGATTGCAGTGGCAATGCACATATCTGAGAAGGAAAAAAACAAAACAAGGTGTGAAGACCTGATTTTTCAGTATTGATAATTTCTTTTTTAACCATATCATTACAATGTCAGTCTTTTTGGAATAGCCTTGAAATGCCAGGGCTGCTATCAACTACTAAACGCAATATGATGCACACCTCTTGCACTAACAGAGGGAAGTAATATTTTAAACAAAACATGGCAATATCACAAGAAAGGGAATCTTTCCCACTAAAGAACGACTCTTCTAAATCCTGGCTGCAAGAATTCACCTGGGAGAAAACAGATGACCTTTTGCCTGATACTGATGGCTTTTTACCTTAAACTAGCTACAACAATCTTCGCTGATTCTCTCTGAGTTGAGAACGATATCTGTACATGTCTAATGCATGGGCGACCTCTACTGGAAGATGAGACACAAGGGAACATCCAACTTTGTTGAAGTCAAGTTACTGCAGGACACCCAGAAGCCACTGATCTCAGCACTATAAACATTCTGGCCTGAGTGACATTACCCACGCTGTAATCAGCACTCTTAGCAGTGCAATCCTAGGCAGAGTTACTCCCTTCTAAGACAATTCCTTGCACTCCAAACCAGGTAAGGTAGAGAACTAATTCAGCATAAACGATACCTCATAATCACTAAATGTACAACCATTTACTTATGATTGATGTTTCAATCTTATACGCCTGTAGCCATACGGATATGTTAACGAATACTGCAGTTCTTGCTTTGTTGTTATTATAGTTCTTTCTCTTTTATGTAAATTATTAATGGTCTGCTCTGAACACTCAGGATTGTGTAGGCTACATATTAAAATCTTTGAAGCAACTCGGAGAGTGTCTCAGAAATCAAAGCACAAATTGTTTTAAAATGGGAGGGGGTTCTATTCTAAAGGGGGGGGGGGGGGGGGAGAGAGATGGAAGTACCAAATACAGAAAGCAAAAAGTGCTGTTTCACCAGCATACACAGATGGGCAACAACCTACAGTCTAACCCATCAGACTGTAATTATTCACCTAATTTTTCATTTTCATACTTACAGTAGACACTTTAATTTTAAAAACGGCATTATTTATCCATTAACCTTTCCAAGGCATCAGCATTCAGGGAATGAAGGAAAGGCACAAAAGAATCTGATACATGGAAATCGTGAATCACTCAAGGGATACATTATTGATAGCTGCTCTGATTAACTCAAGAAGAATAGTCAAGACTGACTGAGAAACTCTCACCTTCCCACTGTTTAAGAAAATAATTCCAGCTGCAGACAGGCTACATTTTGCCCAGGGTGTCCAAAGTGGCAAAACAGAGGACCCCTGTTGCCTCTTTCATTACCGTTTCAGGCTAAATAGGACTTGCAAGTTTTTGTGTTTCTTGAGAAACTTGCAGAGCTCATTCTGCCCTGAGACAAGAGAAGGGCAAAAGATATGAGTGCATTTAACACAGCCACGTGACTACTGTATTGCCTTCAGCACTTTTAAAACATTAATTTTATTTTTTAAATTTCATTTTGTTTACTTCATCTATTATACCCCACCTTTCTCCCCCCAAGGGGACACAAAGTGGCCGATACTGTTCTCCTCTCCTCCATTCTATCATCACAACAACCCTGCGAGGAAGATTAAGCTGAGAGTATGTGACTGACTCAGGGTCACCCAGCCGGCTTCCATGGCACAGTGGGGATTTGAGCCTGCGTCTCCAGATCGTAGTCGGAACCTAGTTTGGTGTAGTGGTTAAGTGCGTGGACTCTAATCTGGGAGAACCGGGTTTGATTCCCCACTCCTTCACTTGCACCTGGCTGGATGACCTTGGGCAAGCCATAGTTCTGATAAGAGCTGTTCTTGAAAAAGAGCAGTTTCTGTCAAGAGCTCTCTCAGCCCCACCTACCTCACAGGGTGTCTGTTGTGGGGAGGGGAAGGGAAAGGAGTTTGTAAACTGCTCTGAGACACCTTTGGATTGTGAAGGGCGGGATATAAATCCAATCTCTTCTCTTCTTCTTCTTCGACACTACACTGCTTGTCCTGTTTCACAGATCACGTATCTCCAGCAACAAAATTAATGAAAATTAGTTTAAATTATAAGTGTCATAAATGTTTATTTCTACCTTTTTTGAAAGAGACTGTCAACTCTTTATCCAGCCTTTCCCACACATTTCCCAGAGAGCACTGCGATCAGGTTTGCAAAACCACTTGGCCCTCCCTGGGCCAAAGGATGCCAGACTGACATCAACAAGGACGAGGGCGTTCTCTTTGGCGGCTCCGACCTATTGGAATGAACTTCCCGGCGAGATTAGGGCCCTGTGGGACCTGTCACAGTTCCACAGAGCTGTGAAAATGGAGCTTTTCCGGCAGGCATTCTGATAAGAGCTACATCTTATCAGCCATGCCCTGTGTCGACCTAGAGCTAGAAGTTACCTAGAGTGGTAGCACCGCTGAATGTGTTCTTAAATGCACTTTAGTATATCGCACTGCCATCGTTATATCAACTGTTTTAAATTGTTTATTATGGATTTTATATTGAAATGTATATTGTTTTATTGGTTTTATGTGAGCCGCCCTGAGCCTGCTTCTGCGGGGAAAAAGTTAAATAAATAAATAAATAAATAAATTTCTATCATCTGTTGTTTTGGGCCAGAAATAATAATTCTTTTTACAAATCATAAGAAAATACAGCAGAGATAACCATCTAAAAACTGCTTCCATGGTAGTATTTGGAAACCCGATTAGGGGGGTTTCTGCCATGGTTCAGTTAGATATATTTACTAAACGAATTAACTGACTTTTCATTCAAATAGGAATGAGAAACTAAACCTGACCTTCTAGTGTCCCTTTCCTGCATGTACCGACGACTTTGGGTGGCAAACTTATGTGTCAAGACTCTAAAGTGTTAAACAGTGCCGGATTTACGCATAAGCTAAATAAGCTACAGTTTAGGGCCTCGCAATCTGCTGGGGCCTCGAATAAAAACACAATATAAAAAATAATTTCAAATATTAAAAAGGCGTATATATTTTAAATTTTTCTGAGACCAGCTGCTGTAATTTAAAACAGTAGGGGGCCTATGGGTTTTGTATAGCTTAGGGCCTCAGCAAGTCTAAATCCGGCCCTGGTGTTAAAGCACTATTTGCCAGAAGACAGAAACAGAACAAGACACATAAGAAATCAAGAAAGCTGAATGGGATGGCCCTCTGGTCTGATCCAGCAGGACTTACATTAACTACTTTTTAAAACACAAGGCAGTTTCTGAAGTCTCATCACAACTGAAACACCTGAAAACATATCTATTTTGATCATATGCAATCCTAATTTTTACTTACACATACATAGTATTTCTTCTTTCCATTTTTTGCATCTCTAAACTCAGCTGAGTTCAAGAAAGTTCCAATTGGTTTCAGCTTCTGTAAGCTCTACTGGTCAAAATTAATCAGGTTAGAAAACATGAACTGGAATTCTGCCCTTTACCTTTGGTTGATTTGGGGGTAGCAATGGAATAAGTGTTGCATGTTTTTAAGAGCTTGGATCCAGCGATGCTCAAGGGAAAACATAAATGGAGTTAGTGCAGTTCTGTTTGGATAAGATCTTTTGCAATACCTAGAGCTTCCTTCCCTGTATATTATGTGTGTGTAAAGAGCCATCAGGTTGAGTCAACTTATGGCAACCTCAACAAAGGGCTTTCAAGGCAAGCAAGAAACACAGGTGGTTTGCCACTGCCTTCATCCGCTGTGTCTTCCTTGGTGATCTCCTTTCCAAACACTGACCCTGCTTAGCTTCTGAAATCTAATGAGATCAGGCTATAACCATGCCATCTCCCATCCTCCTACACATTATAGTGCCCCAAAATTGGTTGCACAAGATCTTTCACAAGCAGAAACTCCAGTGGGGACACAATTTATTATTTTATTTCTTAATTAGATTTCTGACTCGCCCTCCGTTGCTATAGCAGGCCTCAGGGCAAGTAACAAATGCATTTATTTCCTTTCTGTAGCGCCTCGATTTCTATTTACCTGGCTTAACTTGGTTCCCTTTCTGTTAATTTAATAAATTTTTCTTATTTAAGAAGCTTATTCCCCTTCATTTTTTTCCAGTGTTGGTTTGTATCTTGACTCCCGTATACACAGGTTATGATCTCGGTAATTAATACCCCACAATAAATGTGTTTCTCTTTGCTATCAGAAGGACACTTTTGCTAGCTACAGTGGTGCACTTGTACGAGTCATTTGGGTAACAAGGTCCTAAACACTAAGCACAGTTAAAGTGCCACCCTTGTCTCGGGACCACTTTGCATAAGATCGGCATCTAGATTCAAGTCCAGTAGCACCTTAACAACCAATAAGATTTTCAGTGTATGAGTTTTGAGAGTCAGAGCTCCATTCAGTAGAGAGCTCTGACTCTCAAAAGCCCAGACCTCAAAAATCTTGTTGGTCTCTAAAGTGCTCTTGGACTCAAATCTGGCTGTTCTACTGCAGACTAACATGGCTACTCTCTGCAGAGGTCATTTCGGGGGGATCGCGTGGGATCGCAGTTCCCCCGGGTGAGGTACGGGGGGCGGGGCACATGACGAAGCCCCGCCCCCTGCTTATTGTGGGGTATTAATTACCGAGATCATAACCTGTGTATACGGGCTGAAAGAGCTCTTTCCAGAACTGTCCTTGAGAGAACAGCTCTGACAGATCTATGACTTGCCCAAGATCATCCAGCACCTGCAAGTGGAGAAGTGGGGAATCAAACCTGGTTCTCTCAGTTTAGTGTCCATGAGCTTAACCACTACCCAAACGTGCAGTTGGGGTAACAGAGTGGGGACCAAAAATTCAAAACCTGCTACGAATTGGATGCCGTGAAGGATGGCTTATTATACATTTTTACTAAGATTGAGGAGGGGAAAAGGTGTCGGCACTTGAATGTGGGAGTGATAAAAAGTTCATCTCTCTGGAGATGAGCTAATTAGAAAAGGGGTTTTTTTTTGGTGTGTGTGCATTACAGGTAAGTGTATCAAGGAGAAGTGTTCCTTTAGGGAGATTTGAGAGTTTAGATGGCTGAGTACTTTACATGATGGAGTGGATGTAGAAATCTTCCTGTTCAGCACTTAAGATAAGGAGGAAATGACTGGGGCTGGCCCATTGCTCATTGTCTTGATTATCTGGGTTGTTATTAAGACCAGATTATCAGGGAGGGGAACTCCTTGGGGAAATGGCTTTCGCATGAGTTGCTTCACATTCCTTGTACGCCCTCAGACTCCATTTTTCATTGCTAGGTTCATGCTAAGATGTGCAAGTGTACAGGGATCAAAAACAGAGGTCCCCTGTGAGGGGGAATCCCGTGGCATCAATGTGGACCAAAAGACTGACAGAGAGACACTTTGTGTGCATGTGATTTACTTAGCTGTTCAACACCAGATTCCTCATTCACTGATGGCTACTTTGGTGGTTGCACAGGCAGAATCCCATTTACATTCTAAGTTGGCAAACAGCTTCTCTGGGAAGCAGCTGTCAGTCTGTAAAACCTCCGAGCATTATGACAGGGACTAATTGTGTCATTATGAAATATGCCAACATTGTGAACTTGAACTCATAAATTCTCCTTTGGGACCTTCCTGAGGATACAACCTACAGAAACAAGCCAGTGCATAAAAACATTTAGTAGCCTTGGACAATGTTTTAGTGGCGTGTATCCTACCACACCACTGAGCGAAGTTTGAAGCCTTTCTCCAGCTTAAGGAGTTTTCCATGGTGGTTCTTCCTCCAACAGAAGAGCTACTTAAGTTGGAGGATGTTTGGTAAGTTTCAGAAGAGAAGGGGGGTGAAAGAGGGGGATGAATAAGTGATGTGATTGGTTGGTGGCTGAGAGTGTATGGGCGGAGCTAAGATGTGTGTGCGGAGAGAGAGAGAAGACAGAAGTTATTGGTCTGTCAGCAGTTATCAGTAGGGATGGGAACGGACTGGAAAAACGGAGGTCCATGGAGGTTCATGAATTTCACGAACCATGAACTTCCACGAACTTTCCTGGTTTACAAACCAGTTTGTGGTCGTTGAGGTCCGTGATGGGTACAATCTGGAAGTGAGCTCACTTCCTTTTGTGCCGACTTCTGTGTCGCACTGCTGTGGTGGCACACTGCCAGTCAGCTCAGGAAGTATTTTTTAAAAATTGCCTTAAAAATGGCAGTCCATGGACAGTCAGTCAAAACCACAAATGCACGGACTGGGCAAATGGACCATGAACTGGGCCCCAGTCTGTCACAAAATAAGGTCCATGGACTGGTCAGTGCCCATCCCTAGTTAACAGTCAGCTGTGGTCAGTCAGCAGTCTACAGAGTCTGGAAAAAATAGTCTTCTGATTAGAATCCCATGTAGTGCTCTGAAAAGCATTTAGATTCTAAAGAGGAAAGTAGAATACTTATAGAGGGCATATTAGGGACTAGAGAGATTCAATTCCTAATATTGTCAATTATAAGAGTGTGAGAGAAAGAAGCTGCCAGAAACCTGAGCTAAAAAGGGAAAGCATTTAACTGAGCAAAACACAATCAAGATCGAACAATGTACATTATGAAGAGAAAAGAGGCGTTTGAGAGAGAGGAGTGACTGTGAGGAGAACGAGTGTGACTCCTCAGTCAGAAGTTATTTACATATACTGTTTAATTTACTAAAGAAAAGTTGTTACAACATCCTGAAACCCATAGCTTCTTGTACAAATAAAGTTTTAATTTGTTTTATGAAAACCTATAGTTATATGCTATTACAATACAACAGTCTCATCTTCAGGACCACATAGTTCCACGAAGGAGCCTTAGAGCTTGGGCACAATACTAAGGGAGAAGTTGAATAATAAGATTTGGAATTAAATTCCTGGTGGCAACGTTACATACCCAGAAATAAAGAAATATATAACAAGAACGTTAAAGGCACACCATACCTAACCACATGGAAAAAGAGTAGTCGTTACCCTTACTCTTTTAGAATGAGTGAAATCAGGGGTCATTTCGTAGAAAAAGAGCTAGGGGGACTCATTAGCATAACGCATTAGCATATGCCACACCCCCTGACATCACCGGAAGAGTGTCCTCCCCACAGCCGGTGGTGACCTCCAGCGGGCACCAGCAGGGAGCTCCAGACCCCATCCTCCCGCACCTCACCCGGGGGGATGGCGTCCCCCCGCGTCCCCCCCCAATGACCCCTGAGTGAAATGCTTCTCAAAGCAAGGTTTTCCACTCTCAAAATGATTAGCAAGAAAAAGTCCTCAAACACTTTTAATCTTTCTAAGGGAAAATCTGGGAAATATTAGGGAGTACTGAAAACAAAACCTCCTAGGAAATATTTTCATTTTTGAGAAAAACCTGTCCTAAAAAGCATTTTACTCCTTCCAAATAGCATGGAAAAGTCTGAGGACTTTCTCAATGGAAAAAATGGAAAATTTGGGGAACGCTAAAAAGCTCCTATGATTCTCTTTTCCTTTTGGAATGAGAACAATGAAATACAAGGTTTACTAAAAACATGTAGTGTGAAATTTTTTTATTTAAGATAATATACAGCATGACATAATGAAAATTTCAAGAATTTAAAAAAATGTAAATAATTTCAACAAAATATATCTTAATATGTTACGACAGCTTAATATTCAAGTATGCTGGTAGTCCTAACTACTGCATTTGTATGAGAGCATTTCTGTCCCAATTATATGCTTTCTTTTTGTTAGCTACAGAATTGGTTTTCTACTGTTCAGCTTCTCTTTCCCCCCACTTCTAATATCACAATAATTAAAGATACAGTGTAATGATATCATAGGGTGTACCAGTTTGTAAGTATTTCTCAAGTACTGGGTACATCTGCAATTTTTCTTATAAAAAATGAAGATACTTACACTTTTGAATTCTATAAATATGTAAATAGTACATTTTAATATTATAATTAAGTTAAAATCATGCATTTTATATTGTCCAATTAGTAGGAGACATTTTGCCGTGATAGGAAAGTACATATTGGTCTTATTTCAATTTCCACCCAAATTTCCATGAGGAGGGGAAGAAGGAAGAATCCCCTCCATGGCTTGAAAATTTCCAGAAATTTTACATCTCTAGTTGTTGGTTAATTAGTTGACTAGCAAAAGGACTGATGGGACAACATTCCGTAGGACTTCTTTGCTCCTTCCAAAGAAAGATGGAATTCCAGAAGCATTTGACAGAAGAGCTGCAGTGCTACAGAACAGGCTTGTTCTTTGAAGGCAGATTTCTAATACAAACCACTGCTATATAAAACCTATGCCAATAGACCTTGTCAAGGTTAATCTCTGGGAATTATGGTAAGACAGCCAGCTGCAGTCCTCTCTGTAAGCCTCGCCTTTAACACACACACTTCTTCATTGAAAGATTCTTCCGGGAGGTTTTTTAAAAAAAATAATAATAATGAATTCTAGGTCTGCCCTTTAAAGTGCTGTACTGGCACAATACCAGTTCAATTCAATAGGGATCAGGTTATAAATTACTAATGAATGTTTGTAATTAAATGATATGGACTTACTGGCATCATCCATAAATTCAAAGTCACCCCCCAATTCAGCAGTCGTCAAGTGGTACTGGCCAGGGTCTGTCAGGGCACTCAGTACAATCAGCAATACTATCGAGTTGATGATCTGGAAATGAAAGAAAAGTCACAATGTACAAATCCTGATCATAAGAACAGAAGAAGCACACTGCTGGAATGGATCAGTGGTCCATCTAGTCCAGCATCCTGTTTCATACAGCGGCCAACCAGATTCTCTGGAAGGCCAACAAAAGGGACACAGATGCCAAAGTCTCTCCCTCCCCCCCAGTTAATGTTGCCTACCAGCACTGGTATACAGAGATTTACTTGCTTTTGACATGGTAGTTCCCTTTCATGTATCAGCCATTGACAGAGTTCTGTTTAAAGTAATCTATGCTTGGGAAACATCATCATGTCCACTAGCAGTGAATCCCACAATTTAATTGCACCTTGATTAAAGAAGTATTTTCTTTTGTCTGTCTGACATCACTGGATGCCCCCAAGTGCTAGTGTTTTATGGGAGGAGAGAAAAAGTTATCTCTCTACTTTCTGTACCTGGCACATAATTTTAAAAAGCCTCTATAATGTCCCCTCCCCAACTTCATCCTTTTTTTCTAGAATGAAAAGTCCCAGACTCCTTAGCCTTCAAACTATTCTGAAGGCACGTGTGATTAATACTGAATGGAAACTACCAAAGAGAATACAATCTGATTGTCGCACCATAAAAGCCACCGAGATCAGACTATATTTTCCCATCTTATTTTCCCTACTCCTTAAAGGGAGGTATGATGGTACCTGTGCATCTCACCTATTGGACATCTTCTTTTCAGTGTAATGTCCAAATAAACATACGTGCATAAAATCCAACAGGTGTAGGCTGGACCTGTGTGATGAGGTTCACAGATAAAATAGGGAGAACTGACTATGAGCAGTTCTCAAACTTTGTGAAGTGGGACTCATTTCTAAATTTATTCTGCCTTTTGGAACCCACCACCGCAGTACTGCAGGCAGCTGGTAGTGTGGGTCCAGGAGGCAGTGGGTACACCCATCACCTCCTTTACTACTGCAGGCATAGACTTAACTGAGTGGGGACATACAATAAAATGTTGCAGACTGTTTTCAGCTTACTTGAAGGGGGCTGCAGAGGTGAGACTGTTCCCAACTTCACTGCCATCCTTGAGGCCTAGAAAGCAAGTGCTGCCAGAACAATCCCAGCAGATGCTCTTTTTAATCTCAAGGACTGCTGTAAAGGGTAGACCCATGTGGGCTCATGGGGGAATGAAAGTCCCACTGCCTCCCCATACCGCCCCCCTTCACTTTGTCAGCTTTGGCCACTATGCTCATGCTACTTCCCCCATTACCCATCATACCATTTCTTTTCTCCACATCCCTTGCACCACATACCCAACACTTCTTCCTTGTTGCTGCATGCTCCACACTCCCCCCCCATCAGATTTCTCCCCACCTCGCTTCCTCTTACTATTGGGCACCAGTTTGGGTTGTCCTGACAACCCAAAATGCTGCCCAGAACGGTTTTTCCTCAGCATCATCTAAGCATGCACTTTTATGGCTTCAGGGTGTTTTTTTAGCCCCACAACTTTTTAAACACTTTTCAGATTTTCAGAAATATGTCTCCTATCTGTACATGGCCTCCTTACCCAGATATTTTGATCCATACTCTGGGACCCAGTTTGTAATTGCTGGAATCCGACTGATTTTATGGAGAAGAAAGGTGGAATATATATTTAATAACCCAACAACAAAGTGCAGAACCAGGAACAAAAACATCAGTGAGGAACTGGAAAGCTGAAATTCAGCACTTGGAAAATAATACAGATCTCATACTGAAAACTTTTGATCTGAAAGTTGATATTCTGATATGGAACACTGAGAAAGAGTTCAATACAGCCATACAAAGCACCCCTCAGTTTTCTTTCCTATTGCTCTGTTCTGTCTCTTTGTGTATACACTATGTTCATGTGAAAATAAACATTACATAAACTCATAAATTCCTATACATTTTAAAAAGTCAGCTCCCCCAGACAGGTTAGCTCTTAAATTTCTGTTCTGCCAACAATGGATCCTTCCTCTAATGCAAGGGGCCTTGTGTCACTGGAACACCCCTCTTCGACTGCAGCAAGACTCTCTGAGCTAGTAGATGGCCCTCTTTATAGTGGAGTGTAAATACAGGACCTCATCCCCCACTTTTAAAGCTCTAAGATTCCACCGGCAGTCTTAACATCACACCAAGACAGATTATGCATGGCGGGGTCATGAAGATGGGGGCTGGCACAAGTCTCCAATGGCTCCTTTTGCATACTAAGGTACAAAATAAAAGAGCTTCAGTCTAGAATACAAATGAGAAGGGACAGAGCTTTCCCTGAGTTCAGGGACAAGCTTAACCTGAGACTAGATTAATTAAAAGGACCGCATGTTTCCAAGATGTAATATATCCAATCAGACCGCTTGGCCGGCTAGGGCCAGCTAGGGCCGGCTCCACGCGGTCAAGCACAAATGCCGAGCTTCGTTCTTAGAGACAATAGACTATGCGGATCCTAGCCCGCACCAATCAGGGGGCTAGGTCCCGGCCGAGAGCCTATGGAACTCTCGGCCCCTGTAAATAACCTATTGGGAAGTGGGTGTGTGTTATGGGTGGTGGTTTCACGGGAAATATAAGCCGGCCTGCGAGCCGGCAAAAGCTGTCTTGTTCCTGATCGAATAGAGTACGCTTTGCTGAAATCACTCTCCGTTTGCGTACTTTTCACAAGAGAATCTGCCCAGTAATTCCAATTTCGTTTGGAAGTCCTGCTATGTATGCCCACATCTTCTGAAGGTGGATTACCACTAGAGAAGGACACTTGCAGTGCCTCCGCAGGTATGAATTACCCCTTCCTGTGGAAGAAAAAGGGGTAAGAGATATAATAAGAAATGGGATTAAAAACCTGTGGAGATTTAGGCTTCAGGTTAAAATGCTTCTGCTCACCCAGGCTTTTGGTTGACATGGTTCTCTTTCCCCACAAAGTATGTTTGATGGATACGTGCCAAGATGGTAACCCTTGACTTTTTGCTGCAGCTAAGCAAGGTCAGCCCTGGTTAATACTTGGATGGGAGACTGCCAAGGAAGTCTAGGGTTGCTATTCAGAGGAAGACAAGGGCAGACAAAAGAATAAACTGAACAGAAGCAGAAGAAGAAGCATGGACTAGAAATGCTAATGCCCAAATGCTTTACATACGTGCTCACATTTTTAAAAAAATAACTAATTTACGCCTACCTTGGGCCCACACTTTTAATATTAGAACAAGTGTTCAAAATGGAGTTGCTTGTGAGGTACAGCCAAGACAACTGGACTTCTTGTGAAAAAGGGTCCTTACTTCTTGCCAACTACATTTCCTCATAAGGACTATGTGTGATATATTTTAATTTTCTTACAGATATCATTTTAGGGTTTTTAGACACTCCCCCTCCCATCATATGCTTTCTGTAAACTTCACAGTTCACAGAAACCTTTCTTTTGCACACAGAATGAATTAAATAAATTTAGTTAGCTATTTTGGAAACCTTTTACGCTAAGAGATGGGATAAAGTAAAGGTAAAGGTTCCCTTGCTCGAAAGCCAGTAGAGTCCAACTCTAGGGTTGCAGTGCTCATCTCCGTTTTAAAGCCGAAGAGCCAGGATAGTGATCTTAAAAAACAACTTCCCATTGCAATGGTCGCTGAAAATGTACCAGTCTACTTTCTCCCATGAAAAAGAAGCTCAACTTGTAAACCCAACGTTACTGTGGCGGAAAAGCATGCTCACTGTTCCTGACTGATGTGAAATGTGCATCTGTGTCGCCCATATGTGCTGCTGACTCCTGAGTAATCTCTAGACTCTCCCCCCCAGCATACACTTGTCTGTTAGAATAACTAGCCTGTTGGTCCTTGGAGGAAAGTCACCTCTAACAGAAGACTATTATTCGATCTCAGTAATGCAGTCCACTTAGATTATTAAAAATATCTATTTATAGTTCATTCAATTCTAGGGATCTAAATGACTGAAAAATTATCCAAATTGCAACCCTTGTGAAACATTCCTCATTCACACAGCTTACTAATCAGGATAATGCTGATGAGCTGAAGTCAATGAGATCTTTTCCTGAGCCGTTGCTAGGTAACCATATATGTGCCAGTCTGTGTGAAGAGGCCTAGTGAGACCAATCGGAACTGAGGCACCCAAGCCACAGGGCTCATGGCCACAGGCCAAGGACCATTTGCAATTCCAGGATGACATCAGCTGCACACACTCCATTGCCATTGGACCCAGAGTACACAGGATAGAGGCAAACCCATTCCAATCATGTGTGTGTGCATCTACATATGTCAGTGTGTGCACATAAAGAAGAGAGCACCTGATTTTTTAAACAAAGGTTTTCAAAACAGCTGAGCTCACTTTCCTGCTTTCTCCTACTCAATCCATCGACTTCACAGGTGCTAATATTGATTCAATAAAGGGAAGGGCATTCCTACAGATATCGGGAACCATATTATGTCACTGGCCCAGAAATTCTTAGTCCACAGATTTCAGTTTGCCAGAAACATTAAAAGATTACTAGGGTATATGGCATTCACTACAGCTGCAACCCCACATGCATGGCTCTTCATGAGACTGCTCCAAAACTGGTTCCTATGAGAATTCCATCCAATCTCAGACTCACAATGGAAAAGACTTTCAATTCCCAGATTAGTCCTTCAAACCCTTACTTGGTGGACCAGATTTCCACATCTACTTAGGGGAACCACATTGGGAACCCATTCACATGAAATACAAGTCTTTGCAGATGCCTCCTTAATGGGTTGGGAGGCAAATTGTGGGGTTGATACAGCTAAGAGCCAATGGTCTGAAGCCGAAGCTAAATACATTAATGTGTTTGAGCTTAGGGCTATAAGGAATGCTTTTGCTTCTTTTACTGAATTACTTCAAGGTCAGTGAGCACTTCTGGCTACAGACAACACGACAGCCAAATTTTATATAAATAAGCAAGGGAGCACAGGATCCATCGGTTTACACACAGACACATCTCACATCTGGTGCTGGGCAACAAGGCACATTCATCTAACAGCCATACACATAGGAGGAGAACACAACACCTTAGCCAACATCCTAAGCATGGATGTGTCCATAACCCAAAAGTGGCCAATCACAATTACCTTCATCCAATGTTTCAGGAATGGGGATTCCCTGAAACAGATCTCTTTGCAACTATAGCCAACACCAAATGTCCCCAGTTTGGGGTTCAAGGCGGCAGCAGACCACAATTCACTTGGGGATGGTGTTCCAGCTATGCTGGCATGGACACCTATTTTATGCATCTCTCTCCCCCCCCCGTATTCTTCACAGGGTGGTTGTCAATGCATACTTCTCGCACCCTATTGGCTGAGACAGGACTGTTTCCCACCACTCTGGAACCTGGCAAGGGGAAATTACAAATCCCTCCCACTGGAGGAGGACCTAATATAAGTAGGCCCAATCTACCACCCTGGGCTCAGATCCTTACACCTGACAGCTTGGTTGACCAACCCCTACCACCACTGACACAGAGGGTGACAGTAGTCAAGATAGCCTTACACAGATCTATTACAAGAAATATGACTAAAAATGGAAGACCACACCAAAATGCTAAGTTGGCAAATCATGGACCTAACTGGATAAAAGTCATGTGGGACAGGAGCTATAGTAAGGAGGGGAATTGGGTGAAATTGAGGTAAAATGTTGCCGGGATCCAACCCAATTAGTGGTACCTTGCTAAGCAGACACTAAACTCTGTTTAAAGTTAAGGGTAAAAGTACATGTTGATCAGAGTTTGCCCATGGCTTGAGCTAGCATGAGGCAGTTTAGAGAAAGTCACCAAGGTCCTGTTGAAACTTTTCCTGGAGCTCAAGTGGTTTTAGAAAGTGGGCAGGGCCTGAAATGCTGGATTCATGGAACCCTCCCTCCAGGATCAGCACGGGGCACTATGTGGCATTCTGCTATGATGGTGGTGGTGCGGGAATGCCCCTCCCTCCTCCGTCAAGTATTGGCTAGAATCTAATATTATGGCGGAATCAGAGTAAGTGGATTTACAAATTGTGTCACAGAAGAAGTTCCATTTGGATATACTAAAACACACAAAAAGTTGCTCTTGCCACATTTGGGCAGCCCAACATGGATATGTTGTGGGTTGAAGTTAGAACAACAGTCTAAAGTTGTGTGGTGTCATTCACAATGCTTGGGCAAAACCTGCCCAGTGCTCCAGATAGGACACACATCTCTGTGCATCCTCAGAGGTAGGGCCGGCGTCCACATACCCTGAGATGGGGCAGCTTTTAGGAGGGCCCACTGATGCCGACACCCTATCTTACTTACTTCCTAGCACTCTACCAGCCATGATCCCAGCTGCATGTACTTTCCAGTCCCACCAGGGAAAGGGCTGCAGTTGGAACAGGCTGCTGAGAGCATGGGTGATGGGAGGTCTTGCAAGCAGGCGGGGAAAGAACACATAAGCAGGTGAGAGATGTGAGGATGGGTGGGAGGGAATGATGGTGTAAAGAGGTGGTGGGCAGGGGACGGGAGGGGGCCCCTGGGAACTCTATGCCTGGGACCTCCCAAAACATGGAACCATAGAATCATAGAATGTTAGAGTTGGAAGGGACCTTGCAGGGCATGTAGTCCAACCCCCTGCACTCTCAGACCTGCTCAGAGGCGATGTTTCTGCTGAAAGGCACTCCACCAGCTTTTGCTGCTGAGACAGAAGCACCTTGCAGGAGGTATTTACTTCCCTACAATCCTGCTTGTGATTCCTGCATTCTTGCAAGGTCCTAAGCTTGCCATTTCAAGGACAACCTGTGGTACTAGATCAAAAGTAGCTCAAGATTATGGGTAAATATTTCCATTTACCTGGAAGGAGTGCCTATCAATGAGCAGATGTACTAGACACAGCGGTGCAGGTAATTTATGTGTTGTGCTTCAGTATTTGCAATACACACATCCAAACAATGATACTGAGATGCAAAATAATGTCCCAGAAAGAAAAACAAAAATTGATCACTGGCACCAAACGGCTTAATTTTTTTGCTGGTCTTTTTCCTTTTCACATTTTAGTCCAGAAGAATATATAATGTTTCCAGATGTTGCTAGAATCAAAATTTCACTACCCAGCTTCCACTGCAGCATAGTGCAGAGTATACAGGCAATGTATACAGAGTATACAAACAATGTCTGTGAATGAAGAAAACTACCTTCCACTCTACAAGGGGTTCAAGGGATCAGAAAAATCACACAAGGACTGAAATAGCACAGACTGGCACATGGGCAACAGACAGTATTAGCAAATAATGGATTAAAGGAGGAGGACAGACGAGAAGGATGCCGAGTTGTTTTGTCTGCACGTGAGGCAAAACAAGGAGACTTCATGCAGCAGTTACATAATGGATAAAGCAGGAGTCAGTTGCTTCAGCACTTCCATTCCTGTCCCACAAAATGCTTAAGTCATACACCGAGAGCCAGTGTGGTGTAGTGGTTAAGAGCAGCAGATCTGAAGAACCAGGTTTGATTCCCCACAATAACACATGAAGCCTGCTGGGTGACCTTGGGCCAGTCACAGTTCTCTCAGAACTCTCTCAGCCCCACCTACCTCCTAAGGTACCTGTTATCGGGAGAGGAAGGGAAGCTGATTGTAAGCTGCTCTGAGAACCCTTATGGTAGAGAAAAGCGGGGTATAAAAACCAACTCTTCTTCACATCTCAGCCTAACAAATCTCATCATAAGTCACACGAGACACACCAGATAGTAATTCCAGATGTACTGTGTGACAAGTCATGACACAGACACCAGAGTGACTAGTAACAAACTTCTATGTCCTTCTAACTACACCCAGCTATGGACGAAAGCCGCACACACTTGCGTTAAGCCAGCACTGGCCAACTTCTCTTTCTCCAGATGGCAGTCCAGGGGCTGGAAGCGTTCTTGGCCACACGAGTGATCTTTGTGGTCAGGCTCCCTGAAAGTGGTGATGCCACTCAACAATGAAAGCACTGAGTTCAAAATTCAGAGAGAAAGAGCATTAGAAGGCCGATTCCATCTTATCCATATCCTTTAAACTATTTCCTTTTCCTTACAGGTAAACTGTGGACAAAGGTTTCACCACGACTTAATTAAAATCTGGTAGGACTGCCAGGAATTAAAAAAAAAAGATTGAGGGTCAAATAGGACAGTGAACAACAGCTGTCCTTCCCTTCTCTAAATCAATCATCCGGCATAATTACTGCCCTTTCCTGGATACCATTAGGGTCAGCATGCTAATCAATTAACTGACCAAATATTCTATTTCATTTTTATTCCAGCATGGTGTATAGCAGTTAGAGTGCTGGACTAGGACATGGGAGACCAAGGTTCAAAACCCCACTATACCACTGGAGCTTGATGGGCAGGGGTTGTTTCATAGAAAAAGAGCTAGGGGAACTCATTAGCATAACTCATTAGCATATGCCACACCCCCTGACATCAGGGGGTGTGTCATAAGGCCACACCCCCTGACATCACCGGAAGTGTGTCATAAGGCCACACCCCGTGCCATCACTGGAAGTGTGTCATAAGGCCACACCCCCCGCCCCCAACGGTCCCGGCCGCCGGTGCCGGCCTTGCAGCTCCACTGCCGAGCCCCATGAGGGGCCCGGCGGTGGACCTGCAAGGCCGGTGGGAGTGCAAGGAAGCCCCGCGAAGGCCCTCCCTGGCCCCAGGCAGGCAAGGGTGGGGAGAGGCAGGGAGGAAGCAACTTACCCTCCCTCTTCTCCTGCCTCCTCCTGGCTGAATGAGGGCCGGAAGCGGGGCGGCCGGAAGCAGGGGGGGGGCTTCATCATGTGCCCCGCCCCCCGTACCTCACCCGGGGGAACTGCGATCCCCCCCGAAATGACCTCTGTTGATGGGTGATTTTGGACCAGCCACACAGTCTTATATTCGCCTACCTTAAAGGACTGACGTTGTGAGGAGAAAGTGGAGGAGAGGAGCAAGATGTAAGCTGCTTTGACTCCCAACTGGGGAGAAAGTAGGGGTATAAATGAAACTCAAGGAGGGATAAATTATTCTACCGTCCCTGATTTTATTTTCATAACACCCTGTGTGTGCTCAATGCCACTCAGTGAATGAGGATTTGATTCCAGGTTTCCCAGTTCTATTTTTATCACTGTACCACTCTTGCTCTAAACATTGTCACTCAAATGCCTATTATTTGACAATCCAGTATTGTCAAATATTCCATGAAACCAAGAATGTTACTGTGTAGGCTTAGCAAGAGCAGAAGGCAAGGCCTGATTGCCCACAAACAGTTAGGAGAAGACCTAGCAGTACAGCACAGCTTCTCCCACTGACTAACATCTCCAGACAAGAAAAATCTCCCATGGTCAAAAAGGTGGGATAGAAAGCCAACCAGTCAGTACATAAAGGTTTGCTGCAACTGGGTTTAATTTCTTTTTCAGATTTTGAAAATGTGGACTGAACCAGATTATTCCCAAATGAAAGAACTGTTTTGGTGAATTATTTCCATTAAGAGAGGAAGGAGAGTGAAGGGGGATCAGAAATGAGTCGGGAGACCTTAGCTAATACTGTAATTTGTATTCCATTTTTTTTTTACAAAAACTAATTTCTTTGTTTTCAATAACCATTGTGCTAGTATAAAAATTAGTTAAGTATCAAACCTATTGATTCTCCAGATAGTTATTAAAAGCACTGTTTGTTGTTCTAATAAAGGTAATGCTCAAATTAAAGACATCTTGATGAAACCTCTTTTGAGCACTCAAGTTGACCAACACTTCCCATTCTGAATGTATGGTCAAAAAGGTGGTTAACACTGTTGGTCTAATTTTAGGGGTAGATAGGATTGCTACTTTTGAAATCCCATTTGGGGATTAAAAAGGATTCTGGTTACGCTGCTTAATTGTCCCTTATAAATAGACAAACCAATTTTCGTTTAAGCAAAAGACAGCAAGCTGAGCTTTTAAGAACATTACATCACATAGTGCAGCCAAGGTCCAATAAAGTGATAAAAAGGATGATATCCCAGAATCTTTTTTTTGGACCCGTTTTTTCAGTATGGACAATAATATTATGTGAATGTGTTAAACCTTGAACTTTCTCTCTTGACAGCCTAATTAACTAAATACAAAGGTGATAGTGAAGTAAAAGCTGCTCATCTTGCCCACCAAAGTCTCCCGTGGGCTAGGAAGAACCCTGGCAGCTTTAAGGCCAGCAACTACAAATTTCCCTAGATGATGCACATCCTGGTAGGAGGGGCCATTCTGCAGTGTGCCTTATATTAGCCACATGTCTATTTACTTCCGGCACTCAAGAGAGGCAATGACCAGGAGATTCGCTTCCAGGTCAGGTCACCGGCGGCCATCTCCACCTTTCCCAGAAGGATTTGCTCCCACATCTGCTATTGCAGTGCATTTGCATATGTCCCATAATAAAACAGGCGGACTGATTTAAATTGCCATGCTATGTGAGTGAGGAGGACAGTCCCATTTTAAATCACACTCTAAATAAAAGTCTCTTATTTTAACCCATATATTTCCAGCACAACCATGCCCCCCAGTTGACGGCTATAAGTGTTTTACTGCACTGTCCGGAACATATTTTATTTGAAAAAATAACTGAAACTTAAGAATGCTTAATCTCACCATTGATCTGGTTGTACTCATAGCTGTAATTGGTATGAAGCTGCGTGTCACCTTTGATCCTCCCAGCAATTCCTCTTATCTGTCTCAGGCTATTAAATATGTAGCTCAGCTACAGCCTGGTTTCACAGCACCATCATCCTTGCAGAACAGCCTTATAGAAGATGTTAGAAAGGCACCTATCCTGACAATTTTTAAGAAGCTACATAATACAGAACTCTTTATGAGGGAGTTCAAGGGATTCTGATTGTATTCTGATTGTATTCTGGTGACTATTATTTAGGATACTGGTGATGGAAAGTGCATCATGTCACAGGTGACTTATAGCGACCTCTAAGGGTTTTTCAAGGCAAAAGACACTCAGAAATGGTTTACCATTGACCTCCAGTTGATGGTGGCGCGCTAGCAGACTCACCTCCCGGACCTCCTGGGGGTGAAGCTGCGCTCCAGCCGAAGGAGGGGGTGCGCAGGCTTGTTAACCCCCCCAGGGACCCGGCGAAGGGACCCTGGCCATGGAACTTATAAGAGGTTGCTCTTCGATGGCGGAATGCTGGAGAATTCAGGCACCTCTTCGTGCCGACGGTTCTCCGTGCTGAGAGACGCCGACTAGGGCAAGCGCAGGAGATCGAGCGTCAGAAATGAAGCCGAAAATGAGGTCGGAAGACCAATTATGAACGTGAGTCAGTTTTAAAGCGTTTGTAAAGGAAAAAGATAGCTCCCCACCCCACCCCACTGAACGGGAAAAAGGCGAGCGGGGGAGGAACACCTCCCATGTGCATGAACTTTTGAGTGTTTGAGGGGGGGAGCGGAAGAAAATGCGAAAGGAACTGTCTAGAAGTACTTACCAAAGTGAGTTTAAGCGTTCAAGCGCACATTCAGAGACTTTTTAAAAATTTGCGAAAGTAAACAAACGTATAAAGATGGCGGGGAAGAAGGACAAAGAAAAACTTTTGAAACCGAAAGGGACTGAGAGCCCGAAACCGGAAGTTACCAGTGAGTTGGCTAAGACCATAGCAGAATCCATGCGCCCCTTGCTGGAACAGCTGAATAACTTTAAGGAACAAATGTCAACAATGACTCAATGTATCACCTCTCAGCAAAATCAGATAAATGAGACATTGCAAATGATGAAACAAAATACCTAGAAAGTGAATGAAGTGGATGCAATGACCCAAAAGGTGAAGAAAAAAGTGCAAAAGCTGGAAAGGAAACAAAGTTCCACGGAAGATCAGCTGCTGCAATTACAAATGGAAAAGGCTAATATGATTCTTCGCTTCCAGGGCATGCCAGAGAATAAGGGAGAGAATCTTAAAGAAGTGATGAGTGAATTACTAGCCCCAGTGACAGAGATGAAGGCAGAATCACTGCTAAGTGACATGGATGTGGTCTATAGATCATATTCAGGCTATATAAAGAAAAATAATCTGCCTGGGGAAATTGTCGTAAGATTCTCGAAGAGGCATGTGAGGGACACAATCCTGAAAGCAGTTTCTGGAATATCCCTGAAAGTGGGAGAGAATGCCATCAGAGTTTTAAAAGACATTCCATTTGAAATAAGACAACGGAGAAAGAAGTACAAAGATCTCGTGCTTTTTCTTCAGACACATTCAATTGGATATAAATGGCTAATTCCAGAAGGCGTCACCTTCAAAATTAAGGATAAAAAAGAAAAGATTGACTCTGTTCTGAAAGCTCGGGAATTTCTAAGGGTCCAGTCGGGAAGGCCAGAGGATGGAAAAAAAAGAAGAGGACAGCAAGTCTAGTGGCGAGCTGGACTCGGGTTCTTCCGAAGAGGACTCTCTGGCAGAGCAAGGGGCAGCAGCTCCAAAAAGTCCTTATAAGGCTGAAGGACTCTGATTTGTGCCTTTGAGAACTTTGAAATGGGATGATTGGGGGTACTGTTCTTAGACAGTTAAATTCAAGATTTAAAGAAAAGTGTAAAAAATATTATAAATGTTTGACTCAGGTTATAATGACATAAAAGAAGGGAAGACTTAATGTAATTAAGCTATTGATGATCTCCTCTCTTGGGTTTTTAGGTAGTAGTGGGTTTCTTTACTTTATCCTGTAAATGTAGCCCTCCTCCCTTTTTTTTCTGTGTTAGTTTTGTAGTCTTATAAAAATAATAAAAAATCCCCTCTGGGGGCTCAAAAAAAAGTAGTTTGCCATTGCCTGCCTCTGTGTAGTGACGCTGGAGCTCCTTGGTGGTCCCATCCAAGCATTAAGTAGGGCTGACCTTGCTTAGCTTCCGGGGTCTGATGAGACTGGACTCACCTGGGCCGTTCAGGTCAAGGACTTTAGGTTATTTCTGGAGTTGGAATTTGTTTTCCCCTTCATGTTTAGTCTTTTTTGAAATGTACTCTGAGTTGTGTTTGCCCATTGGTGAATTCTCTTTTGTTTTATTTTTTATATGCAATTTTTATTTTATTTTCTACATACATCCTACAAAACTACATACTAACTAAAATTACAGCTAAACAACGACCATATATGCTAATAATTAATATCTTAAGTCAAAGCTTTTCTCTTATTGGGGAGCTGTGGCACAGGGGGATTTATCCTCTGGTTAAAACATCTGAGCTGAACAGAACTACTGTCAGTTCGAGCCCCGTGCTGGTGTGAGCTACCAGCCTTGTCCTCAGCTCGCCGTCCACCCAGCGGTTCGAAAGCTTCAGCGAGTAGATAAAATGGGTACCACTCCTTAGAGAGGGTGGGCACACTAAACCCCCCGGTGGGGGAGGTGTTAGCCAGCGAACGGAAGGTCCAGCGCGTGAGATCAAAAAGCCTAGAAAGAACTCTTCGGCATCAAGAAAGCCTGTAATGGGCCGTCCGGCCAGGCAGTCGCAGTGCTGCGCTGCAACTGAAGCAGTCCTGGAGAATGCTGACGACATCAAGCCACGCCGAGGGAAAACTGCCGTTTGAACATGTCTGACCTTACTGCTGAACAAACTCCCCGTCGGCTGCGAACGTGTGTGATTTAAAGATTTATATGTTGTCCTCCCTTACCCCTTTGAATCATTGTCAGTCCCGTGTGTATTTGAGTAACTGTAAATCACTCAGAGTCAGCAGCTCTGCAGGATTGAGCGATTAATAAATTGAAAGATTATTATTATTTATTATTATTATTCAAGTTAAGAATAAAAATTCTATTCTGTTATTTCAAAATGTAAAAAATTAAAATTATTGACAATGCAAGATTATATAATGTAATATAAACATTTCTTCTAAAGTTTAAGCTATTTGCTGCCTTTCCTTCCTGTCTTCTTGCTTTTATCATCTCGGGCTGATTTGAGTGCTGCCGCTCCCAATTCTGATTCAGATTCTACTTCTGAGCTGCCATCTGCAGATGTTTCGTGACTTTCCAAAGCCATGCGAACTGTCCAGCTCTCCTCCCTCTTCCTCTGTGTTCTTTGTATCCTTTTTGGGTTCCTGATGTCTTTTCAAAAACTGCTTCGCTTTAGTAAAAGAGGCAATCTTTTCTTTTTTGCCTTTGTAGTTGAACATCAAATCTTCAGGTAATATCCATCGGTAGGTAGTGGTATTTTCCCGTAGATAGGTGGTTAAATTATTGTATTGTTTTCTCTTCTTCCTTATCTCAAATGGAATGTCTTTTAGTATTCTGATGTCTTCTTATAGATCTCTTAGAGAATCTGACATATATTTCACCAGGCAGGTTTTTTTCCTTAATAAATTTTGTCTGAATGGAAATGGATTAGGCCTCCATCAGCCTAAAATTAAACACAGATTTACCAAAATTAGCCATCTTCATTCTGCCAACTCAAGAGAAAAACTCATCATATCCATTTCGCTTTGTTATACTTCCGCCTTAATGCCTGTCACTGGTGCAAGCACTTCACTAAGGATTTCTTTCAGATTCTCGGATTTATCTTCTTGTACTCCTTGAAATCTCAACGCATATGAAGATTTTTCCATTTGTAGCTGCAAAAGTTGAGTTTTATTACTACTTTGGCCAAAGTATTGACAAATGGAGTTATGACGTCTGAACAAATAAATGTTGCTCCAAAGTCTTCTCCAAAAGGGACAGAGAATTTATCAAAGCCATGTTAAAAATAGCCTAAGGTGCAGTAAGTGTTGCACGGCAGAGAGTTCACTGCCCCCTCCTTCCCCAGAGCTACAGGCTCAATATGTATTGAGCTCAGGGTTGCCAAATCTGAGTTCAGAAATTCCTGGAGATTGGGGATGGAGCCTGGGGGCAGAGTTTGGGAAGGGGAGGGAACTCGACAGGGTATAATGCCAGAGAGCAGGGGTGTCAAACATAAGGCATGGGGGCCAGAACTTGTGCAAGGGAGGAAACAGGAGGCTGCTTGGGGGGTGGGGGTGGAGCCATTCCAATTGTGGCTTCAGCACGGCGAAACAACCTCATCATCAGCAGTCAAACAGAACCCCTTCACTTCAGGGACAGCCTCACTGGTAAATTGGGAGCCACCGCAGCCACATTCATGCCTCTCCACTTGACCTGTAGCTCCAGGGATGCTGTTCTGGATGGCTGCTGGGATCAGCATTTGCATGTGGGGATGGGGGTGTGCAGACAATCCTCTGTTGGGCCTGCTAGCAAACATCTCCGCCGTCATATCCATGCACCCCCCCCCCCATGCAGCAGCTGTGCTTTGGTCCATGCGAAGGTATTCTTTGGCAGTTACTTCCACACATTGGGGGCCTAGCCCTGCCACCAAGTACGCGAATCAGCAGTCGGGCCTCCCTCTCTCATGGACCACACAGCACATAGCTTAGCCCCACAAAGTGACATTTATGTCAGATCTGGCCCTTATAACAAATGAGTTCGACACCTCTGCCATAGAGCCCACCCACCAAAGCAGCCATTTTCTTCAGGGGAACTAATCTCTGTAGTCTGGAAATTAGTTGTAATTCTGGGACAAATCCAGACCCCATGTAGAGTTTGGCAACCTTAACTGAGCTCTCCCACATCTGCTATTGGTATCTAAATTACACTGTGGAAGCAAAGGGAGGAAATCTGGTTACAGATCCCCAATTTCACATGTATCTTGGTCCTTGGGAGTTCCTTACTGATAAAAAGGTCATGCATTTTGTTTTAAGATATTGTACACTTAAACCTCAATGTTTGTTTGTATCAAATCTTTCTTTATATTCAAGCAATATAAATTTTAGCTCAATTAAAATCCCTCCACCAAATGTTTGCTTTTCTCTTCTGTACTCTGTTCTTCCATGGTACTGTTTTTAAAGAGACCCTTAGCATAACTGAAAAGTTATCGGAATCTTTTTTAAAAAAAAACTGAAAGCAATAAACCCTATATAAATTAGTTTGGCTTTTTTAATTAAATAAGTGATTTTAGTCCAACTTGCAGTTAAGTACCCCGAGGCATGTTTTAAAGCAGGGGTCGTTTCCTGCCGTAGCGCCCCAGAGCAGCGCTCTGACATTAACGAGTCCAGGCTCCGCCCCCTCCCGAGGGGGGAGAATTGAATGCCTTTCTTCCCTGCACAATCTTCTCTGAGTGCCCCGGAGTCGCGGGGCACTCGGAGAAGCTCGCGCAGGGAAGCCAGGCATGTCTGCTAGGCTCCCCTTCCTGTCTCCACCCAGCCCAGGCTGGCTGGAGACATGAAGGGAAGCCGGGCAGACATGCCCTCCTTTCCCCCTGAGCCATTCCGCTTTTGCAGAGAGACTGGGGGGGGGGATTTAAATGCCTGGCTTCCCTGTGCGATATTCTCCGAGTGCTCCACAGCCACGGGGCACTCGGAGAAGCTCATGCAGGGAAGCCAGGCATGTCTGCTGGGCTCCCCATCCTGTCTCCAGCCAGCCCAGGCTGACTGGAGACAGGAAGGGAAGCCGGGCGGACAAGCTCTCCTTTCCCCCTGAACTGCTCCGCTTTTTTGGGGGGGGGGATTAAAATGCCTGGCTTCTTGCCAAGGTGGGCTGGTGGGGGAAGCGAAGTGAGAGGGGGTTTAAAGTGTCTCTCGAGTTGCGCAGCAGCAGCGGCACAATGCTTCCATTGTATTCTATGGGGCCACAGAATACAATGGAAAGATCCTGCTGCCTCTGCAGCGTGACTCTAGAGGGAAGGGGTTTAAACTTTAAACCCCTTCTCTCTTCGCTTCCCCCCCCCACCCTGCGTTTGCAGGCCGGCTGGGGAAAGGAAGGGGAGGCTTTTGAAGATGCCTCTGCCCTTTTTTTGCTTCCCCTTCTGACACACTTCCGGTGATGTCAGGGGCATGGCATATGCTAATGATTATGCTAATAGCAGGTATGCTAATGAGCTCCTGCACCTCTTTTTCTACGAAATGACCCCTGTTGTATTGTAGAAAGTACCCATTGTAGGGGTGCTGAACCACCACTGGGATTATTAAAACGAACAAGGAAAGTCTACATGTAACAGAGATTCATTCAAGCAACTTCAAATGACTGGAAAACCTTTATCTACTGGAAGGCCCATAATTCAATCTTACATCACTGTTGAAGTGCTAATAATGTAGAGGCCTTCCTGACTGCCACCACACAGGAGCCATCACTACAAATGCTCTGGAATTGACAGATGCAGATTTAATCTGCCAGCATGACAGCATTCTACCAGGGCAATCCTAAATGGAGTTACATCCAAATCCATTGAAGGCAATGGGCTTAGAAGGGTGTAACTGTGCTTAGGACTGCACTGCCAGCATCCCATGGTATAAAGTGAAACAGTCACTGAGGAGAATATAACCCTGTGTGCATATTGGAAGAGGTGGTCCTGGTTGCAGTGCACACAGATTTACAGCATCACCCTAAATAGAGCTCCATCCTTCAAGATCCTCTGACATGGGTGGGGAGTGTAGCATTTGGGGAACAATGGGGTAAGACTGTAGCAACTAGTTTTTTTCTGCCTCACCAGCACTAGTTATCAGAATAAGAGGGCAAATAGCGCACCTGCCATATCCCCTCTGCAGTGCTGCCTGCCAGGGTGTACAAGCAAAATGTGTGCCCTGATTCCTAGTAAACATGCCACCAGACTGAACAAAATAGTACACAAATCTGAATGCCTGCTTACAAAAATCAAACCAACCCTCTTGTCAGAATGTGATTGATGTAAACACCACTTTGGAAAGGACTGCTCTCATTGCAGTCCTCTTTAGTGGTATGATCTCTGTAATTCTGCCGACTGATGAACATCTCTTGTCTTTACACATTTTCCAAGGCACTTTCCTCTCCACCTGAGTTCCCCGAATGCTTAAGCCAGACATGAGAATAGTAACCAGATCCCCAGATGTTTATTACTGTCTGTTAATTTTTCCGTTTGGATCAGTTGTGTAACAATGACATGAAAGAATGGCCACTTTGGTTTGGGTTTTGATCCATTAAGATCTGACTGCACATCCCTTGAGGAAATCCCACAACTGCTAGTAGGACTGCAGCCCAATATATGTGTCTCCAGACATCTCTCTCAAAAATTTCTTGGCAGCTGGGCACCTTGTTTATTGAACTCTCCCCCACTGTTAGTTGGAGTCTACCTTAGTTGGAGTCTGCCTTAATGGCTTTTAAGTGCCAAGTGAACATAGCTATTCATCTAGGCATTTCATTCTGCATAAATTATACAGTTGTCTAACAGATTCTTGGGGCCACGGCAGCTCAGAGGTTAAGATGCTGAGCTGCAGACTGGAAGGTCTGTAGTTCAGCAGTTCAAGACCCTAGTGCCATGTGACGGAATGAGCTCCCGTCTCTGGCCCCAGCTCCTGCCAACCTAGCAGTTCGAAAGCAAGAAATCGCAAGTAGATAAATAGGTACTGCTTTGGTGGGAAGGTAACAGCATTCCATGCGTCTCGGCATTCAGTCATGCTGGCCACATGACCACGGAAACATCTTTGGACAGTGCTGGCTCTTTGGCTTGGAAACAGAGATGAGCACCACCCCCTAGAGTCAGATTCAACTAGCTTTCAAGCAAGGGAAACCTTTACCTTTTACTAACAGATTCTGTGGTTCTCCTGTTGACTATGCTCTGTTATAGCTTTGATACTTTACACAGAGTTACTTGGATTGGAAGGGGGATAAATATGTTTTAAATAGAAAACAAATACAAAGCTTAGCCATTCTCTCAGTTTTTTCTACGTCGATTTAGCAGCCTACCAGTTGCAACCATTTCTAGCAAACTATAGATTTAGTATCTAGACATTTGAAAAAAAAATCTAATAACTATGGAAAGTTCTACTATTACCATAAGGACATGTTGCATTTGCTTTATTAAAATACATTATTTAATATGAACAATGCTGCTTGTATTCATTATAAATTAATTATTAATTAATTGTGAACACCAGTCCTCATTCATATCTTACAATTATCAACTTTTAATATTCCTTGCTATTTTAAGAAAATAAGTGCTGCCTTGTCTGAATCAGTACAAATGGACTATCTTGACCAGCATCCTGTGTCCAACGGTGGCCAGAGACAGGGCATTACTCAATGCTAACATAAAAAAGTGAATTTTACAGTAATTCTGTCTATTGCCATGATTCCTGATGTTCCAATGCTACTGTCCAGTTTATAGTTTACAGTCAAAACAATCTGGAAAAGATCAGGATATACCAGCAGAGAGGAAAATAAGTCTGGTTGTATGGCCACTACCTGCTTGAGCACCTTGCCCAAGAATAGAATGTTAGCTGCTAGGCAGTAGTTATTCAAGTCAGTGTGGAGTCCAGGGATAACTTTGGGGGCGTTCATGGAGAGCGGGATACATGAGCCAGAAAGGAAGTGGACCTGTATCTCAAACCCCATTCCCTCTCCCCATTCAAACAAACAAGTAGTGACACTGAGAGAACAGCCTGTGTAACTGATTTGATTAGGGAACAGAACTACTAGGCACTTCCCCCAAAGAGACCTCCTGGCACGCCTCATTTGAGAGAGATTTGGGGATCATCCCTGTAGGACTTTGTGGCACAGTTCTGAAACCTCAAAGGACAACACAGCAAAGCTTTAATGTTCAACACCCATTCGTAGTCAACAAAGACTGCTAAAGTGGAGGTGACCTTTTCTGTTTATTTTGAATATGCTCCCGTCACATCAAATGGTTTCTCTGCTCATAGTACCAAGAGACGTTTAGGCTCAGCAGCAGCACAAAGAAGAGATTAATGTTTATTGCTAAAACTTAAACACACCCACCTAGCTTGTGGTTTAGTTATACTATGCTGTCAGATACACTGAGAAGATGGTTCCCAGTGGCTATGAGGCTATCTGAGCATTCACCCACCTTCCCCAATTAATTTTATTAAAAGACACAGACAGCATGGCAGGCAGCACGGTGGTGCCAAGTCCACTAATCCCTAAAGTGATGACTGACTTGTTCATATTTATCTGACAGGCTCTTATCTGGCTCCAAAATGGTCTGTGGAGCTGGCATGTGTCACTTTTTGAAATTAAGGTCTTCTTCAAAATATAATCACCAGGGAACGCTTACACCCTCTTTTATGATTCTTTAAAAACTTCATTCAACATGAGCCAGAAAGGAAGTGGACCTGTATCTCAAACCCCATTCCCTCTCCCCATTCAAACAAACAAGTAGCTTAAGAGTACTTTAACTGTAAGTGAATGCTGCTCTTAATAATGTGCTGCATTATACAGACAAAGGTGAACGGGGAGATTAACTCACATGCACTTTATACTACTTCTTTTCATTCAACACTAAGTCAAGTGCGATGCATTGCACTTAGTGAGTAATTGATTCACCCAGATCTGACTGGTATGCCAAAGGTCCCAGGTTCAGTCCCTGGCATCTCCAGTTAAAAGGCTCAAGGTACTAGCTGATGTGAAAGACCTCTCTGCCTGAGACCCTGGAGAGACACTGAGTAGATAATATTGACCTTGATAGACCAAGGGTTTGATTTGTATAAGGCAGCTTCATGTGTTCAAAATCCACCAGCTCTTCCTTTGTATCCTTGGAAGGCAACACAAAGAAGTCAGATCCCTATTGATGGTAGTGAAGTTCTTCTTTAAGAACTTCAAATAAATGTTTGAGGTTAAATAAAAGTTGCAGGTTCAATCCTCAGCATCTCTACTAGCTTGGAAAGACAGAAGCCCAAGATCTCAGCAAGGCAGTACAGGGCTAAGTGGGGAAAAGGCTGAAGGCAGCTTCACATGTTCCTAAAAATCATACCCACCATCAACAAAACATTCAAGGGGCCTCATCACAAACTTCTAAATCAAATATTAAAAAATGGTAATTCTAACAAATGTGGAAGTAAAGCAATAAATGCTTAAAATATATGGGGTTGGAGCCTGTGGGTCTCACACATGAAAAATCATTACCAATGTGTAAGTATTACCTATTATGAAATGCAACTGTACGAGAAGGGGTTACTCTGCTCAGTGATATGTTTTGCCTCAGTCAAAAGCTAGCTGACTGTGGTATGCTTACTGTGGCATTATTACTGGGCATTACATCATCACTTAACAAGCTTAGATAACCATAGCATTCCCATACGTATGTGGCTACTTAGCAGAAAATTACTAAAGACATATACTACACTAAGGCTGATTTTGCACTAGAGCTGCCTCTCTCTACCCATGTGGTTACTTAGAAAATTACTAAAGACATATACTACACTAAGGCTGATTTCGAACTAGAGCTGCCTCTCTCTACCCATGTGGCTACTTAGCAGAAAATTACTAAAGACATATACTACACTAAGGCTGATTTCGCACTAGAGCTGCGCCACCGTTTGCCCCGATACTATTGGTCAATTTCACACTCGAAGCTGCAGGGCTGCATTCTGACTTGCGGCTTCGCCTGATTTCCCCTACAGTTTCGTTATCCTGTTTTTTGAGGATCACGAAACTGCGGAGGAAATCGGGCGAAGCCGTGGGTCAAATGCAGCCCCACGGCTTTGGGTGTGAAATTGACCAATAGTATCGGGGCAAACGGCGGCGCAACATCGAGGCAGCTCTAGTGCGAAATCAGCCTAAATTTTCAACATAGCATGGTAAAGCAATAAAAGCAGCTTAAATTTTACATGAATTCCAAATAATGTCTTAATTTCCTGCCTTAACTTTTACTACTAATTTAGGAAAGATGCTGTTGTTCATAAACCTACACCTTGTTTTCTACTCAACTGACTTTCTGTCTTGTATGCAATTTCACAGACAGTTGCACATCAATTCATTTAATCCCTATATTCTTATAAAGATTTAACGCTACCTAATATTTGGCAAGACCTCTGTCACTCAAGAAGACAGATGCAAAGTGACAGATCTTTCAGAAGATATTGTTTAAAAATAGAACATGCCAAGGAAATAGTTTTCTTCAGATGTGTATTCTACCTTTAAGGAGCGATAGCAAAAGAATTTACACATCATAACCATACTCCAGGGATGGCCAAACTTGCTCAACGTAAGAGCCACATAGAATAAACGTCAGCTGTCTGAGAGCCGCAAGACATGAACAGATACTACAAACAAGTTTTTATTTTAAAATATGCAAATTTCCTTTTGGTTGATATTAAATGAGACTGCCAAAAATAAAAGCAAAAGGGGTAACAACAGATATTGATAATGATATTTGTTTGACCAATGATATTTATTTGTCTGCTAATGATATTTGTGTGTGTGTGTGTGTGTGTGTGAGAGAGAGAGAGAGAGAGAGAGAGAGAGAGAGAACAAATAGAAGGAAGGAGGGAAGGAGGGAAAAGCATGGCTCCCCTTTGCTTCCCCAGCCGCTCTGCCGGGAGCCACACAATGCGTGTGAAAGAGCCTCATGTGGCTCCCGAGCCACAGTTTGGCCACCCCTGCCATTCTCTAACCCATCTGTCTTGCAATAACCGCCCATCTTAAATCTGATGGGGGAATACCATTCTTAAACAAGCCAGTCTTCCTACTGATTTCATAAAGTCCCACATTTAGACAACCCTCCATCTACATGCGATCCCAAATCCTGCAAGGGCTCAGGGCACTGATATGATGATGCAGCAATGTTGCAGAAGCTAAGCAGGTCTGGGTCAGGCCAGTGCTTGGACTGGACAGCCCCAAAATCCAGTGGTTTGGGTTCACCTTTTTGACTGGCGAGAAAGGGAGCAGATGGTCCCCCCACTGACGACCAAAAACACTATGCAGAGGATACTGGAACCTGCACGGACAAAAGGTATGTGGGACGGGGGCTGTAACAAAAAGGAATTCGTGGAGACTGAGTGAGAAAAACCTGGCTGGATCCAACCATGGAAGACAGACAGGATATATGAATATAACTGAACAAGTAAAATGTCAGCTCCTACATACTCTGCTTCCTACAGCGAAACTGTTAACACAGTTCTATCAGTAAGTACTCTGACTCATTATTATTATTAAGAATTCCTGGTACAGAAAATCCTAGTGCTTAATTTCTGAAAGGAAAGGAGCCAGGCCTCCAGCCTGCCTGGAAATCATGACTGGCAGCTCTTCCCTCCAGTTCTATTTGACGTGGCAACTAATTGTCTTCAGTGGGGAGTGAAATGGCGGGCACAACTAATGGCTGTTCCCACTCTTTTGAGTGTAGCACATGGCCCAGAGATGAGCCCCAACACTCAGAACAGGTTTAAGGGCTGAGCCCAGACACATATTTAAATCATTACTGATCCCAAGTGAGCAGGTTTGAGCTTCAGGTCCCTTCCTGCCCTAGACATTCCAGAATTCTGAAATAAAGGCTTGGGACACCACGCAAAACAATTATATCCTACTGCAAGCTAATCCGACATTTCCCCACCATTTTGATGAAATTCAAAATGTTTCCTGACTCATATAATCTGTCTGGTAGCAACTCTCCAGGGTCTCAAGCAGAGATCTTCCATGTCACCTACTACCTAATCCTTTTAAATGGAGAGGCTGGGGATTGAACATGGGACCTTCTGCTTGCAAGGCAGATCCTCTACCACTAACTCAAGGCGTCTCAAATAGTTTTCTGCTTCTGAACTGTATTTCACTTTACAAGTAGGTCCATTGATTAAGTGCTGCTTAATACGTACTAGCTAGCTAAATTATAGCTGCATAAATGTACATTTTACGGGGTTTTTTCCAAGGGGAAAATTAATGAGATTGGCAATAGATTACATCTAAATTGGAATTATCCCTATCGTTCCCTAACTGATAAAGAGAGACCATTTTATCCACTTCTCTTAAAGCCCACCTCAAGGGAAAGTTAAAGTAGCTGCACTCTCAGACAATGAACACAACACTCCAGGACAAATACGACACCTAAACATGTTTACATGAATAGCAGTTCCACTAATTTCAATGGAACTTACTCAAAAGTTACTGTTGATATGAGTGCAGCCTCAGGAATATTTCACTTCTAAAATGACTTTCTGTCCTTTGGTGGCTGCATGACTGTTTTTGACAGGATGGACTTTTATTATTTTTAAAATGGGTTGCTAAAACAATTATTGTTAAACTTTCTGTCCTTTAGTGGCTGCATGACTGTTTTTGGCAGGATGGACTTTTATTATTTTAAAAATGGGTTGCTAAAACAATTATTGTTAAAGTAAACACAGTGGGTCCTACACAGAGGCTAGAGCACATGAACATGTGCCTTATACCAAGTCAGACTGTTGGTCTATCAAGGTCAGTATTGCTTTCTCTGACTGGCAGAGGCTCTGAACCTGAGACCTTGTGCATGAAAGACAGATGCTCTTTCACTGTGCCATGGCCCCAAAAGAAAGTGTGGACAGAGGCAAATTTTTTCTGCTTTCCCCATCATGCCCAACAGCTGCCTACAACCCATGAAAAGACATTGCCAAGGGTCTGGGGACCCATGAGAATGAAAAGACATACAACATGGGAAAGCAAGTGAAATTGTCCGCTCTGTCTCTTCCATCAATGGAAGTCTTCTATTAGTGGTGCTTCTGTTGGAATGGCAAGGAGGAGGAAGGTTTTTGCCTGTTTACCTCCCCTTGGTCCAGCCACTTACATTGCATGTGTGCATCCCCCAAACCTCGTGTCAACTTTTCGAAGCTCACTAGTGACTGCTTGGGGAACGGGACGCAGGCAAAATCCAGTTCTGCCAGCCCTTCATGTGGATATTTTGAAGGATTCCCTGAAACATACACACAAAGAACCCCTTATGAATGAATGCCAGGGTTTCCCAAGTGAGAATAAGGACCACAGCTTTGTGAATTCAGGTTCACAATATCTGAAATTTAAACAACAAGATCCACCTGCAGTGTTACCCATTGTGAATGGTGCACATGCACATATACCAAAACATCCACAGAAGGAGCAACTGGGAAAGTATCAGGGCCTCATCTCACTGAAGGGAAATCTGGACACATAAAGCTGCCTTATACGGAATCAGACCATTGGTTCATCAAGGTCAGCATTGTCTACTCAGACTGGCAGTGGCTCTCCAGGGTCTCAGGCGGAGGTCTTTCACGTCATCTGTTACCTCATCCTGCATGCCCAGCAGACGGTCTACCACTGAGCCATGGCCCCTCCCCAATATTTTCATGCATATGGGCCATTCCCAATTTTTAATGCTGCATGAGTACTTTACATTTCAAATTTGGGTACAAAAGGTACCCAAGTTGAAAGAGCGGCATGCAGTTCAGCGCTAAGGCCTGCTGAAAATGCTGAACATAACCTTGAACAGAATACAACCATGGAGGGAGATGAAACACATGTGCCTCTGCATCTCTAGCCCACCCAAAATGGAATATTCATTTTTCTTCTGCCCAAGAAATTGAGAAGTCCTGAATAGGAAGCCACTGCACACCATCTGGTGCTGTTGGGTTTGTTATGCTTTCACATCATGTTTGAAGTGGAATTTCTCATCTCCAGTCCACAGAGGACAAGAGGAGGTCATTGTCTTAACAGGGACTTGAGGCAGGAAGTGTCACTGCTGCTTTCTACTAGCCTTGAATGAGAGTTCTACAGCAGCAGATTTCCTACCGGCTTGTTAAAAAGAGTGCATCATTGAGCAGCAGAGAGCAAACTGAATGAAAAATCAAAGGCATAGAACAGCCTTTGCAAGCACACAGGTCAATAGTATTTTTCCGCTGTGTTACCAATGATAAAGAAATCACAAACATCTTGTAGCGATGAGGAAATATACTACACAAAGTCAAGAATGACATGCTTAATGCTGGTTATCAACCTTAGTTCATTATCCTAAACAACACATTCCCGCCCCTCAAGCACCATGAAAGATGGAAAGGGGTTGTTAAGGGAAAAATCTTGTAATGTGAACCCTAGGTCTATTCTGCTTTTACGCAATCCTATCCAGCACAATGGAAGTGATCCTAAGCAGGGATCCTTTCATCAATGGGGCTTACTCACAGGAAAGGGCTTGTACTGCATTAAGCATCTATTTAAATGCCAGCGTGTTTTCCTTCACACTTTAGATAAGTTCTAGGACACATACTGTTGATGCAAGAAAAGAAAGGCAGCTGAATTGCTGGACAGCTCCTTTTGGCACAGACTCCCGTCTTCCGAAGAAACTTTCTGGGTGGACCCAGGATATGAGGGTCATGGAAAATGCAAGCAGATGACACAGAGGGGAATTCCTAGGGTGCCTGTGCACAACAGTCACTAAATGGCTGCAGCACATGCATCCAAACTTGCAAGCCTCGTGTCGTTTCTTGGTACCTCAAGAATTGAACGGGGTGGGGGTGGGGATGACGACACAACATTTGTGTGATCTGAAGACACAATGGGGCTTTGACTATCCCTTCTATAACTGTAGACACATATCTGAGGGACCCCTCTTCCCATATATGCCCCAAAGAGCGTTACACTCTATGGACCAACATCTCCTGATTGTCCCTGGCCCAAAGGACGTCTGTCTTGCCTCAACCAGGGCCAGGGCCTTTTCTGCCCTGGCCCCTGCCTGGTGGAACGTGCTCCCATTCGAGATTAGGGCCCTGTGGGATCTCCCTCAATTCTGCAGGGCCTGTTAGATGGAGCAGTTCTGCCAAGCCTTCAGTTGAGGCAGCAGACGTCTCTATATGGTCTCCCTGAGGTCACTGTCACCCACCCCCTATCAACCCAAATAATATGTCGGGGAACCCCCACGGTCATCTGATTGGTTAGAAGTGTGACTGTGTTTTAATGTTTATTATTTTCAAATTGTTTAATTTTGATTGTATTTATTATATGTTTTATGATGTGACACGCCCGGAGCCCGCTCACGAGATGGGCGGGCTATAAATACAAATAATAAAGAAATACATAGACAGATAATGAAAAGGGAACTGCAGTGCCATCTGTGGGGTGTCAAATTGCGGAATGCCGGTCGAGCAGGGAAAGGGTGGGATGGAGAACACCATGGCTTGGGTGGGTTGAAGAAGAAGAAGAAGAGAAGAGATTGGATTTATACCCCGCCCTTCACTACCCAAAGGTGTCTCAGAGCGGCTTACAAACTCCTCTCCCTTCCCCTCCCCACAACAGACACCCTGTGAGGTAGGTGGGGCTGAGAGAGCTCTGACAGAAACTGTTTTTTTTTTCAAGAACAGCTCTTATCAGAACTACGGCTTGCCCCAAGGTCATCCAGCCAGGTGCAAGTGGAGGAGTGGGGAATCGAACCCGGTTCTCCCAGATTAGAGTCCGCGCACTTAACCACTACACCAAACTGGCTGGGAAAGGGAAAACAGGAGCCATGGGAGCTGCGCGGGGGTCTCAGCTGCAGTGTAACTACCACAGAAGATCTGGCCACACCAAAAGGGAGAACAGCAAGACTCAATACGGTCCCCCTAAGGATGAACTGAAATGGCATTTTGTTAAGTGGAAGCTTATCATGGTACAAATGTAATATTTATTTATGTACTGGATTTATATCCTGCCCATTCCCAGATGCAGACTCAGGGTGGGTAACATCGTATTTCATTTTCAATATAGTCAACAAATCCAGCCTATAATATAACCAGCAAATTTAAAACCATTAAAATCTGCTAAAATGGCGACAATTTTCCTGTTGGCTCCATCAGCTAAATAGATGGCAGTCATAACAGCTTTCCCTAGGACCACTTTGCAGGGGGCCATGTAACTGGACATCCGTCGCCCCAACCAAAGGCCTGGCAGAACAGCTCCATCTTTCAGGCCCTGCAGAACTGTAATAAGTCCTGCAGGGCCCTGATCTCAAATGGGAGCTTGTTCCACCAGGTAGGGGCCAGAACCGAGAAGGCCCTGGCCCTGGTTGAGGCTAAACAGATGTCCTTTGGACCAGGAATAACGAGCAGGTGTTGCTCAGCAGAACACAAGGCTCTCAGGAGGTATACAGGGAGAGGTGGTCCCTCAGATATGTTGGTCCCAGGCTGCTTAAGGCTTTAAAAGTTAAAGCCCACTAAATGGTATGGATAACTTGACTACTTTCTTGCTTCCTTAGCTTGGTCATTACATGCAAATGTGTGATAAAATCCTCCTCACTGTGTGGGTCATTAAGAACATAAGAACATAAGAGACGCCAATGTTGGATCAGGCCAAAGGCCCATCCAGTCCAACACTCTGTGTCACACAGTGGCCAGAAATACCAGTGCCATCAGGAGGTCCACCAGTGGGGCCAGGACATTAGAAGCCCTCCCACTGTTGACCCCCCCCCAAGCACCAAGAAGACAGAGCATCACTTGCCCCAGAGCCCCTATCTATACCTTGTGGCTAATAGCCACTGATGGACCTCTGCTCCATATGCTTATCTAATTCCCTTTTGAAGCCGTCCATGCTTGTAGCCTCCACCACTTCCTGTTACTCCATGTTAGTTTCATGCACTACAGGAGGTTCTCCTCAAGTAAGAAACTTCCAAGGAACAACAATATTTGGATTTCTCCTCAGCTTCCTATAAACACCCCACTCAATAGCCAATGTAGAATTCTATCATGATCCACTACCACCCACTTCAGTCAGAAAGAAAGGGGCCAAGATTCATTACAGGTGTCTTAGGATATCTTCAGTGACCCTAAGGTAGCAGTTCCAAAATCAGCTCCCCAGTTAGTCTGGAATGCCATCCTGAACACCAGAGCATAATAACCTGCCCTCTCAGCATGAAATTCACCCAGACCATGAAAAAGCAGAGACTTTGAGCTTTTAAAGCACTCTGCTGAATGAGGACTGTGGTGCTTTGGTGAACTGCCTGTCTATAGAAATTCATTTAATGGAAAATCACTCAGGATGACTGTCTGCATGCATAACAGGCATAACCAAGAACAAAGAAAACCCTATCTGATGTCCCTTGGAAAGATGATAGCACTTGCATGTGTGTCACTGCCAGGACGCAGTTTTACAAGCAGCAGATAGGATTACAGCATTTGTGAAGAATAGCAAAGATTATTGTGTCTGCACAGGACCAAGTTGGCCACAGGAATTCCGCTTTCACAACTGGGCTCATGATGGGTGCTCCAAGGAAGGTTTTCTTCAAGCAGCTCTGAGCCGACCAGAAGCCCTAGACCACAAGAGTTTAAGCCACAATGACATTACAGAGCTCAGCTCCAAGGGCAGCTGAAGCCTCTTGTGTAGGATGATGGACAAAACTCCAGTGCCACCAGGGGCACCTGAATGTGCCACTCCTGTCTGCCATAGTCCATGATCCACCCACCCAAGAGTCTCTTGATAATCTCATGTTGTAGGTCTCACGAAATGACATCCCCCCCCCTCAAATGATATTGTATCACCATATACAAAGGGGGAGCCAAAGCTGAAATGATGCAATTTGCTCGAGGCCAGACAGCCTTAAATATGTTGATGTCGACTGAAGTTATTATTTAGTATCCTTTTAAGAGCTGTTGCATTAGCAGGCTCTTCTCCTACTCGGAAGACTGCTGAATCCATACAACATTATCATTCTCTGCTTCCCAGCTGATTTATTTTTTAAATATTACTCATGCCAGTCCTTCCCTGTAATTTTAATACTCCACACTTGTACCCTTCCTGTTTGCCCATGTTTGCTGATGTAGAAAATGCTCCAAGTATTTCAGAAATAATTGCTCTTCCCACTTCAATTCTCTGTGCAATTCGGGGGAAAACATGCATGAATAAATCACCCACTGCACCTAAGAAACAACAAGGCCACTCTAATGAAGTGGATTTTGTTACCTATACCAGGCTCATTAACATTTCTGGTAACTGAATTGTTTCCGCTTCAAACCCCCAATAGGCTAACAAGGCAAGTTGCAAACCTCATCTTCCATCAGCAATTTTTGCTGGTTCCCTACCCACTGCAGAAAAATATCATACCTCAGCAAGTACTATTCCGGAGGGGGGGGGAGTCTGGATCCTGGGGAGGGGCAGCATCTGGGGCAGGCCACAGTGGAAATATTTTGAGCTCTGCTCATGATAGTTTGGATTCAACCCTTAGTTATTTTGCTATAGATCAAAAGACACATCAGACACTTATCTTTATTTCTGAAGTTATGCCAGCAAACAAATGATTTTTAAAAGTTTCATAAAATGCATTATACATTTATACACATACATCTTTTAATGTGTCTGTGTTAATTGTGTGTATGTGTTATGAAACAGGGGTTGGATCCCACAGAACATTTCTGCTGACAGAAGGATTTTCATCAGCAGAGCATGATTTCTTCATCTCCTCCCTCTAGTTTAGTTTCAAAGTTTAACACTATTTCAAGTTCATAATCAGCAATGCAATCCTAAGAACACTTTCCTATGGCTAAACTTCATTGAACAGACTGGAGCAGGATTCTGAGTAGACTTGTTTAGGACTGCAAGCTAAGCCACTTAAGAGATGCAAAGGATACCTTTTAGAAAAGCTGCTTTTAACATGCCAAGGACACACAAGACAAGTTCATGATAACTGGAATGCAGACCCTTTTAAAAGGGCCCTATTCCATTTTCAGTCTTGAATAATCATTCCTAAGAGATGAATTTCAAGCTGCAAGATATCCTGAGCATCAATCTGGGGCAATACCTCCATATAAATCTAGCTACGGTCTTCTTACTAAAATCTTAATTCATAAATATTGGTAAAAGCTCCCCTCCCAAAGTTGGAGGGATAAAGCGAAAGCTTTACAGCCACAGTAGAGATACATTAACAAAGTGGAGGAGAAGAAGGGGTAAAAGGAGACCCCTTTCCACCCTTATAAATATTCTAGTCTGCACACAATTCCATTGAACCCTGGAATATTTAATGAAAATGCAATGAATAGCTAAATCAATTTACCATCCCCTTCATGAGCCTTTATGGGATTCTAAAAGGTTTTATATTTATTTATTCATATAGTACATTTTCTCCCTGCCCTTCCTCCACTAAGTTCAGGTTTCTCAAAAGAGTCCTTTGAGGCAGCTAGCTAATGGTGCAATTGTATGCAGAGTGGCTCTAGTCTGAGGCCAATGATCACACTGTTAGGATGAGAGTCACTGACTCGCCATGCATGCATCATGGCTAAGTGGGCTTTTGAACCCAGATCACCATCACTCAATATTCTAACTGCCATCACTTACTTCTACGAAGGCACTGTCAGTTAAGTGTTAAGTACACGGCTTCAGATATTTATACTGGATACCAATTTGGCTTCATAATTTCAACTATTTCCTAAAGAATAAATCCTTTTCTAATCTGCATTCATCCAGAGGCAACCTTGGCTCTCTGGGGTGTACGACCTATTCCAGATAGAAAGACAATTCGTATCAGCTTATCCACATAATCAGAATTTGCCTTCGTTGTGAATTCCAGAAAACAACTATCATCCAGTTCCCAGAAGCCAATTTTCTATCAGGTGCCAGCAAGATGTTAACAAATCATACAGGACCTGGACCTATTCCAGTTTTTTCCCAGTGACTTCCTATATACAGTCAGCATACTGATGCATCTCCAATATATCTGAGGTATATTGATCTCAACTTCTTAGGCTTTTGTTTGGGGAGGAAAAGGGGGGAAAAGGACAATTTCTTGGTAAACACCTGCAGGGACTTTATAAGATGAAGGGGTAATTGCAACAGACTGCTGAAATTACAAAATCAGAAAATGGGAATATTAAAACATGTTCAGTTTGACTCCATGTGTGGTTACTCTGAAACAGAATTAGAATTAAATGGGCCTTACTTCCAAGTAAGAATACATTGAGATTGGAGCCCTAAAGCTTGCAGGTAATTAACTTTCCCTTTGAAATGAATGGGCCTTAGCAGAATTTAATACAGGTGCTTAATCTTGTCTAAATTGTGCATATTGAGACTTGTGGGGGGGCATGATTTATTGTGATAAACAACTCCAAAACTATAGGAAATTCAACGCACATTACTTTCTGGTATGTATTTAATTCATATTAAACCTCAGAAGGAATCATGTGAAATTATTTAACATCTTCATGATATATTATCTTGCTTTTATTTTGTGTGCATTTCATTCCTTAATGGCAGCTCCTAAAGTCAAGTTTTATTTCTGGAAACGCATTAAATCGTGCTCAGAATCTTTGTTGCACTATTACATCACTCCTGATTGAATTGGTTTCTTGATCATTATAACAGCCCTCAAACTACAGGGAGGGCTCCAGTTCGAGGGAGGAGAAGGAATGGGAGATGCCTTAAGTTACAACATGTTCCTGGGAGGCTCTGGATTCTGAAAAACCTGCAGAGGTTAAATGAACCCCAGTCAGTGACCTCCACTGAATTTGTGGGAGTGACGTAACCCTAACTATCCCCTTCAGCTGATCTATTAGCTCAGGAATAGCTTCTGCCTTGTTATAATGATACATCCTTCTGTGCAGTTTGTTTTTTGGGGTTGGGGGGAATCGCAAAGGTAATCTGGTCCCCCCCCCCGGCAGCGTTATATTAGTACATCAATCCATAGACTGTCACATGGTGTAGCATGAGAAGAGAGCCTATAGTGGTTAAATAAGGATTTGAAAGGTCCAGATTCAAATCCCCACTCTGTCACAGAAGTTCGCTTGGTGACCTTGGGCCAGTCACACTCTCTTCAGCCTTATCTACTTCATTTGTTTACTGCTGTGAAGAAAAAATGGAGAAGAGAATGATGTAAGCTACTTTGGGGGCCAACTGGGGAGAAAGGCAGGGTATAAACATCTGAAATAAAAATAAAAGGAATTCAACTGCTGACAAGAAGTTTCATAGCTTCACACACAAAGCAAATTTCTAGTGTTGGGTTAGGGGCACCTAGAGAGGCCATGAGGGAAAAAAGTTCAGAAGGGGGTGGTCCTCCAAGTTCAAAAAGTTTGTGTAACAATGGCTCAATTGATCTTATTTTAATGACTAGGCAACATACTGCGCAAGCACCTCAACAGTCTACGGCTAAAGCAAGAGCACTCATAATGAAAGACAAACATGTGAATGTTAAAAACAGTCATTTTTACTGAAGTCTTATTCTGAGGAAATTTCACACTTCATAGGCTCTGTTTAGGCCGCACTTCAGGTTTTTTATGGTCCATCTGTTAGGGAAATGGCCTGTGGGCTTACAAAAAGTCAGAATGCGGGGAAAAAAGGGGCAGCACCGATTTCCTTTTCTTGTTTCATGGATCCTTGAGCGAAACAATTTCTTTCCCCACTGCACCATCATTTTTTCCTTCTCTTTCTTGGTATACAAATAGTGGCAGCCCAAGAGAATTACTGCATCTTATAAAGAATTACGTTGCTAATAATACATCACTTTAGAGGTTTATTTCGACAAAAATAACCACCCTTCTGAAAAGCAGCATTATCTGCTGAAGTCAGCATCCCATGGAGGCATAATGAAAAGATGTCATACCTACAGCTAGAAAGAATCCCAAGCCAACAGAAAAGGCATTGGATTGAGATAATGGAAGTAGGTATGGGTGGAAGAGACGGGGAAGCTAAACTAAATTATTATACGGCAGTAAATACAAGAGAGGATTATGAAACATGCCAAAAAAAAACCCTGGGGAAGAGAGGCAGGGTAGAGAGTTTAAAGCAAGTTCTGATGCCAAAAGGACTTATACGGAAGAGAAGATCATAATTTTGTGTTCAAGACACAAGCAAAAGGAAGTGAATGAGTTCTACTTATCATGTTTCATGTTGCATCTTAAGAACATGAGAAAAGCCCAGCTGGCTTAGACTAGTGGTCCATCTATAGTTCAGCAGTCTGTCTTACACTATGGCCCACCAGTTCCTCTGGTTGGACACAGCAGGGCCCAGAGGCCAAGGTCTCCCCTAATGCTGCCTCCTAGCAATGGTATTCAGAAGTTTTCTACCTCTGCATGTGGAAGTTCTCTTTACTTACTGATGGATCTATCCTCCATGAATCTGCCTAATCCCCTTTTAAAGCTGTCTATGCCTGTGGCCATCACCACTGTTTAAGCTGTGCACATGAGCAGCTGCTCATTAACATGGGAAGCCCCGCTCAGCAGCAAGCTGCAGCCATGCAGGCCCATTTTAAGATTACAGCAGTTATATTCTGCTCAGGATGTGAACTGCTCCGCTCAGTAGGCGAAAAACATTAGAGGGAACCCTGGCCATCACTACATCCCCTGACAGCAAACTTCACATTTTAATAACTTGCTGTGTAAAGAAGTAATTCCTTTTGTCCATCTTGAATCTACTGTCCATCCGCTTTATTGGATGCCTTCAAGTTCTAGTATTTTGGAAGAGGAACATAGGCAGGGTGAGAGATGTCTCTCAAACTCTATCACCAGTCTGTATTAGTCTTGGGTGCTGGGCATGCTGCAGTCAGTAGCCCACCCAGAAACTGCTAAAGCTGAAACACTAGTTTTCAAACCAGTTTTGTTTCATTGACTTAAATGGGGCATCCATCTTAAAACCCAACTGCTTAGATTTAAGTCTAGGCTGCAAATCCAAGGACAATTATAATCCTTGATCTTTCCTGCTCGTAAATGCTACTAACACATACTGGAAACTGGCGAAGAATCTGAAGATGCAGGCTGCATCCACACAACACTAGATATTGGGCTATAGCAGTAACTCGTAACAGGACTCTCCTGTGCAGTCAAGACAATCCAGGAGGGACTGACTGCTGCTGTCTGACAGTGTGCCGATGCAGCTGCAGGCCATTTCTGACCACCAGCCTTCATGAGCGTCTCTTTGCATCCACACACAGCTCAACAGGTTTTCAGGTTTACCCCCAGGTGCTCATCTGTTTAAGAGAGAGTTTATTCCTGTCACTTCAGAAATGTCTGAAAACACAAACAATTATGGTCTGGTGTGGGTTTTTTTTTTTTTTTTTGCTGTCAAGTCACAAGTGGCTTGTGGCAACTCTGTAGAGTTTTCAAGGCAAGAGATATTCAGAGGTAGGTTGTCATTGCCTTTCTATGTGTAGTGACCCTGGAATTCCTTGGTGGTCATTTCCAAATATTGACCAGGACCAACCCTGCTTAACTTCCAAGATCTAACAAGACCCTGTAGCCGCCCTGAGCCTGCTTTGCAGGGAGGGCGGAGTATAAGTCGAATAAAATAAATAAAATAAGATCAGGCTAGCCTTGGGTATCCAGGTCAGGACCCAGTTTATCACCAACACCAATCCATTACGAAGTGTTTGCAGTCTTTGCCACATTTCTTGTAACAGCCCAGAGAGGCAGGCTGCTAGCATTTATCATTTCATAGAGGAAACAACTGAAGCAAAGTGATTTTCCTCATATTACCCACTGCATTTATGACAAAAGGAAGATTTCAGTATTACAGGTGAAAGCCCAAGTAGCCATGTTTTTGTATTATAAAATCAGAAACAACTCCTGAAATGCCAATGGACAGCATTAAACATCAGAATTTCCACTAAACGGTTTTTCCACATAAGAACTGCATATTTGTTACCATGCCTGTTATAAGGATTTCATATTTTTCCTAATCCTTATATATTATAATGGAAAACCTTCAGCATTCCTTCCTACTTAGAACATTAACCGGTATTCTGAGCACTCCATAAAATTTTGCAGCCCCTTATTGGCCAGTTTTTGTAATGTCTTTGACAAAACAACCACCCCTCCCAATTTTGCAATTCTTTAAAAAATGATATTTTAACTTTCTTTGTCCACTGCTGCACTGCTCATGAACGGGAGTGCCGGCCAAGGTCTTGAAATTACAGCGACAAACCTCACCAGCCCCCAGAACTATGGCAGGAAAGGCGCACATGCAACAAAGCACAGGACACAGAACCGGCAACATGCAACAAAGCACAGGACACCTGTATCTTTGCCGGGACTCGACAGGTGCAGCTTTTTCACCCGGAAAGGTCTAGGCTAGGAACCTTCACAAGACCCCCTTTCCTCCTCCACACGAGAGTTACATGCACAAAACTGCACCGCATCTGGTCGCCCCACCATGCAGCAAAGGTACTCTTCTCCCTCCCACTCCCATGGGGAGGGGGGGGGGGCAGGATCCTTGGCTTAAGGGCGCTGGAGGCGTTCGTGTAACAGAGGCACGACGCGAAGACTTGTTCGAACGTCGGGAAAGGCCCTTCGCCGGGTCTACCCAGGAGGATTCCCACGCGGAGCCCTTCCCTTGCCCCCTACCCCAGGCCCAGCCGCATGGCCCGCCTGCTCAAGTCAACGCGTTGGGGTTTCTCCTGCAGCCCCCGCGCGTGGGCAAAGCCCTCCTTTCCTTACCAGGTACCAGACCCCGAGGATGATTGTCCCGGTGCGGACATGGCAGCACAGGCAGCAGCTGTTGGAGTAGAAGCGAGCCCAAGGGGAGCTCATCGTCTTCATCGCGCTTCACACGCCGGGCGGCGTCTGCCTGCTGCTAGCGCGCTTCCTGCAGTTCGGATCCCCCCCCCCCCCCAACCCCCGGGGGGGGAAAAACGCCCCCCCTAATGCCAGTAGCTCACAAGGTAGAATTTTTGCTCTCAAGACTCCACGGTTTAGAGGGAGCATTGGTGGGGACGCGGCCCGGGCGGGGCGAGCAGGGGCGCCGGGCGAGTTCTGTATCAGAGGAGGCTAGAGTCGAAGCAGCCTTTACTCCGAAGGAAGTTTCCCTGGGCTCAAGGGGACTTTGCAAGGAAGTAGGCTTTGAATCGATCGCAGCCGTTTAGTTCTAGGCTGTAATCCGGGAGGTCCTTTCCCCTAAAGTAAACCAGACATTGGCAGAGAACACAAAAGAAAAAAATCGACAAACATCTCCCTCCCTCCCTCCCTGCTCTGCTGCTGTAAACCATGGTGCCTGTGGGGGCCAGGCTACTCCACCACACACACACCCCTGTCCTGCTTCCCGCCAAGTGTTTTTAAAAAGTGGTTGGGGCGGGGGATCCCGGAAGTGCTGAGAGTGCGGAGTGGGGACTTTGCAAGGAAGTAGGCTTTGAATCGATCGCAGCCGTTTAGTTCTAGGCTGTAATCCGGGAGGTCCTTTCACCTAAAGTAAACCAGACATTGGGGATTTTGTCCAGCTCTGAATCTGTAGTCAGTTGAGAGAACACAAAACAAAAAAACCGACAAACATCTCCCTCCCTCCCTCCCTCACTGCTCTGCTGCTGTAAACCATGGTGCCTGTGGGTGCCAGGCTACTCCACCACACACACACCCCTGTCCTGCTTCCCGCCAAGTGTTTTTAAAAAGTGGTTGGGGCGGGGGATCCCGGAAGTGCTGAGAGTGCGGAGTCCGAACTGCCGTGAAGGGACAAGATGTCAGAAAATGTTGTGTACTGAGCATGGATCTTCCCTGAGTCAGGATCCGAAACTGGCTGAGCTTGTTGCTCCGGAACAATAGCTTGCCAGGATTCTGAAGGGGACCAGTGAGGAAGTAGTGTTATGTAAATAGCCTATTGTTGGGAGTGGGTTGTTTTGGCGAGGTGCTTACATGCTGTTTAAACAGGATGGCAGCCCTGGAGTTTGTCTTGTAGTGTTCCTGAAATCACTTAATAAAGTAGAGCTGTTCACTGTAATGCATCTTGAACCCAGTATTTAATAGAAAGGAAAATGTTAAATAAATACTACTAGTTAGGTTAAATAAATACTACTAATTTGATGTAATGGGTAAGTGCGTGGACTAATCTGGGAGAACCTGCTTTGCTTCCCCACTCCTCCACTTGCAGCTGCTGGATGACCTTGGGCAAGACGTAGTTCTGTCAGAGCTGTTCTCTCAAGGAGCTCTCTCAGCCCCACCTACCTCACAGGGAATCTGAGACTCTGAGTGAAGGGCAGGGTATAAATCCAATCTCCTCCTCATCATCATTGTCATCGTCTTCCTCCTCCTCCTCCAAAGGACTGGCAATAAGCGGTGCGGCTGATGGCTCCCTTTAACATGCAGTGCAAGATGTGCAGAGAGTACATCTATAAGGGCAAGAAGTTCAATGCCCAGAAGGGGACAGTCCAAAATGAATCCTACCTGGGGCTTCCCATCTTCCATTTTTACATCAAATGCACCCACCACCTTACAGAAATCGCCTTCAGGACAAACCCTGAGAACACTGACTATGCCATGGAACACGGGGCCAGGTGGAACGTCCAAGTGGAGAAGCTGCTAGAGGAGGAGGAGAAGCAGTTGCAGAAGGAAGGAGAAGATGAAGAGCTCAACAACCCCATGAAGAACCCCATGAAGATGAAGAGCTCAATAACCCCATGAGAAGAGAACCAAAGACTCCAAAGCTGGAGATGGAGGTTCTGAAGGAGCTGAATCAGCACCAGGCCCGTGTGGACTCTGAATCCATGCTGCAGCAGTACAAGGATTAGGAGGAAGAGCAGAAGTGGCTGGCAGTGGAGGAGGACAAGAGGGAGATGAGGGCTATGCTGGATGGAGCGAGCCAGGTCAGGCAGCTGCTGGAGGACTCTGATTACAATGAAGTCCCGACTCAGGCCCCTGCAAAACCTACAGGCATCTTGCAGGAGGATTCAGAGCCCCGGAGAAAAAAGCTGAAGGTGGAATGCTGGGAGAAGGGCATAGGCAGGCTGGTGGCAACAAAGAGGAAGCTGAATCACAGCACCACCAATGGAGCCGGGGCTCAGAACAGGCTGGTGGGCTCAGGTGTTGGGAGTCTGAGCACAGAGGCCAGCGATGCCTTGACTGCCTTTGGAGTCAAGAATGCTGGGCTGTTCTTCTCCAAGCCTCCTGGGAGCCTACTCAGACAGGAAGAACAGTAAGAGTGATTGACTATCCCCAGATTGGACGCAGAGGGGTTGAGCCTGTGGCCCCAACTTTGCCCCCATCCCTTCATGGTAGATGGACCCAGTTGCAGATTGGGGGGGGGGGGACATTTTGGCACGATTGTTTTTTTCCTTTCTCTGACATTTTGGCCAAGAAAATGGGCTCACATTTTTTTTCTGAACTAGCCCCGTGTGCCATTCATCAATCGGCACCTTCCACCTGCTTCTCCTATCAGTTGTGTTGATACCAGCGAACCTCAGCAGCAGGAAGCAAACCTCTTGATGGAGGGACTGACTGACCGACACCCTTCCGCAGTGTGTGCGCTTGTGGTGTGTTCGACCAAGTTCCCATTGGCATTTTAAAGAGAAGATTGAGTGACCGGTGCAGGGACCTCTGTGACCCAAGCGAGATTGGAGACCTCTGGTTGACAAAGTGAGGAAATTGACATCACAATTAGTAAAACTTTCCCAGCCAACAGCTATACACAGAGCAGTAAAGCTCAGTTCCATCAGTTCATAATCTGGACTCAACAAAATAGAACAAAATGCTGCAATAGCCACTTTTTTAGTAGAGGGGTTCTGAAGGAAACTGGGGGAAATCAGCACGTCCACCCCCACTCTGGTTGGACTCTTTGTTCTTGTTACCTTGTCTCTGACAAATTGGTCTCTCCAAAGCTTCTCCACAAACGACTTTGCTAATCTTTATCACACTTTGTTATTTTGATTATCACTGATGCATCAGACTGACTGGCTTGTAATTTCCCGGATCTCCTCTGGAACCCTTTTTAAAGATGGGAGTGACATTAGGTACCTTCCAGTCCTTAGGAATGGAGGCAGATTTTAATGAAAGATTACAAATTTTTGTCAGGAGATCCACAAGTTCACATTTGAGCTCTTTCAGAACTCTCGGATGTATGCCATCTGGGCCTGGTGATTTATCAGTTTTTAAGTTGTCTATCAGTCGTAGGACCTCCTCTCTCATCACCTCAATTTGACTCAGGTCTTTCAACACCCCTCCCGAAATCAGTGGTTCTGGAGTGGGCAAACACTTCTCATCCTCCACAGTGAAGACAGAGGCAAAAAATGCATTCAGCTTCTCAGCCATTTCCCTATCATCCTTCACTACTCCTTTTATGCTCTACTACTAAGCCATGACCTCACACCCTGAGACATAAAGGACGGCAGGATGGGTGTCAGGCAAATGTACGAAAGGGGTGTTCATAATTTAGATGCTACAACAAAGAAGACCTTGTCGCTAGTGACCACTGGCTATCCATAATACAAGATATTTCTTAGTCTGCCTTTTTCTTAATTGCAGCTCCTGTGCTAAGATTTTAACCTAACCTCTGCTACATCCAAGCTCAGACAAGACAAGGTCAAAACAAGGCAGTGGGGCTTCCTGTTCCAAAGCTTGAAGTCTTTAATTATTTTAGACCTTTATAAATTTCCCCTTTCCCCCCTCCCTTAAAAGAGATTGATTGATCCAGCTAATGCTCTTTCTCTGATTATAGAAATAGAGAAAGCTTTTGGCTTCCCTCCACCATGATCTGATTCACTTCCTAGGCTCCATTCAAGGGCTATTTCATGCTGGAAGATGAATGGTTGAAAATGACTAATTTTTCATCTCATTGTAACATCCACTGCACACTGTGCTATAAATCCTCTTTTAATTCTACTGAGATAGCACTTTATTTGGCATCATCTCAAAGTCCATTTTAAACATTGCAGAAGTAACATGAGCATTAATTCAAAGTGCTTTATCTCTTAGGAGAGAGGCTAGAAATGTATTGTTGGATCAAGAAATTTATACCTTATAACGAGCGATCATGCCATCCTCGGAAGAATACTTTTACTTGAAATCCGAATACTGCTTACACGTATTGAAGTCCTGTACCTTTTTTATTTATATCTCATTTTTCTACCCAGTGGGTGCTCAAGGGAACTTGGTACATCATTCTATCCTTCATTTCATCTTTACAACAACCACCCTGTGAGGTAGATTAGGCTGAGGTATCCAGTGAGTTTCCATGGCAGAGTGGGGATCTCAATTAATGCCCTTCCATTGGTGGTTTTGGAGGGCAGATATAAAAAAGTGCTGTATTCAAATAGAACACGTAGATGCTCAAATGATAAAATTGAAACAATTGAACATACAATTATATATCTAATGAGCTGAGGGCTAGTTTAATTACTCCTTTACTTAGAAATAAGGAAATGCCCACTGAGGCATCTGACAGTATGAAGGTAGAGGTGATGTGGTTACTATAGGATATAAATGGTTTTGTTACTCTCTGGGTGCGTTCAGACGGGGGATTTACAACGGTTAGGGTGCCGGTTCCAACCGATGTACTTACGGGCGTTCACACGGCGAACATCTGCCTCCCGTCCCTAACCGTTGTAAATCCCTTTAAACCGTTGCACTCTGCCACTAGGTCCCAAGTAGTGGTAAACTGAGTGCAACGGTTGAAAACGGTGCACCCCGGCGTCTGATCGGTCTCCAAATGTTGTACAGCCACTTCCGTCGGAAGCCTGAGGCTTCCGGCTTCCCCCCGCCATTTTTTAAAAAAAATAAGCGATATGCGCTCGGGGAAAGCTTCGCCCCGAGCGTTAAGGGGGGGAAAAAAGCCCTTACTTTAACTTCCCGGAGCAGTCCGGGACTACAGGGAGGCCAGGTTGGGCTTTAAACTTTAAAGGTAAGTCCTTACCTTTAAAGTTTAAATGTAATGGGGGGGTTGAGCATGCGCAAAGATCGCCATTCTCTGAATGGCTGCCTATGCGCATGCTCAAACTGTCCTTTAAAAAAAAAAAAAAACCGACGCCCGCAGCGTGTGAGCGGGCGTCCACCGGAGGGATCCGCAAAATGGAGGGTAAGTGTGATCGCGTTTCTGCCGGCATAAACTGCACCGGTTCCAACCAGTGCAGTTTATGCCGGCAGAAACGCCCCGTCTGAACGCACCCTCTCTGTGGTAAAATTTATGGGGGCAATAATTAAACAACAAAAAAATAACACTAAGTAAGGCATTATCTTATAACTTTATTTTCTGCTCAAGGCTATCACTATATGAGCAGAGATAGATCGATACGATTATTTCAAACTGAATTGCCCACATGCTAGTCTGAGACTCTAGGCACTATACGCCATGCTGGCTTCTACTTTTGAAGCTAGAATAAAAGATGTGTCACAGCAGCATCAATATCTACATGTTTAATAGCTTGTCTAAAATCCTATTCATGTATATCCAGAAATCACCATGGCTAATGCAAATTGTTTCTAATTAAAACATGAATAGGATTCAATGGCCTAAGTTGCCAAAGCGAAGCTCAGTTATGCACAAAGCGGAAATTGGCAAACATGCTCCTAGAGGCATCAAGCTAGAAAAGGGAAGGCAGCTCATCAAATGATAAATCTATATAATGGATGGTGGCCAAGGGTCTGCAGTCCTGAAGAAACAAACTACATTGATTTCACTGCCATCAATGGTGTGCAAGACGGCAACCAAGGAACCTGTCTAAAGGTGGCAAAAGGCTTTAGTGGAAACTAAGAGCCCAGATACTGGAATGCAGGAAGCACTCCAAGACAAGAATGGAGTCTCTGGAGATGAAGTTTACACAGCACCCAGAAAAGGAGCCTCTCTGTTGTACAGACAAGATCAAGGCAGTATTCTGTTTATTGGAATATTTCAGTGCTGCTTTTCTCCCTGCAGGGGCCCAAAGAAGCTTACAAGTGCCAAAACCAATTAGACATATTTGAGCTCTTCTTGAATTGCCTGGGTACAGAACTGTATTTTGTTTAGCATGGAACAGAGCCTGGGCTTAGGGTTTTTGACCCTACTTAGCTACTTACAACTTGTTCCTACTGATGGATTTCCTACTTTTGCATGCCCTTTCTTGTGAACAATGTCCATGCTGAAATCTGCACTTTGTTATAAAAATCCTTCTTTTAGAAAGGAAGAATGTTTGTATGTACAGTGAATGGGACAGTTCAAGTGTTCAAAAGCATTTCCCAGACATTCACTTCAGTACTTTATCTTCCCTGTAACAGTGCCGAGCGCCGAAGAATAGATTCTTTTGAACTATGGTGCTGGAGAAGACTCTTGAGAGTCCCTTGGACTGCAAGAAGATCAAATCAGTCAATCCCAAAAGAAATCAACCCTGACTGTTCCCTGGAAGGCCAGATAATGAAACTGAAGCTTAAATACTTTGGCCACCAAATGAGAAGGGAGCACTCACTAGAGAAGACCCTAATGCTGGGAAAGATTGAAGGTCAAAGACGATGGGGACGGCAAAGGATGAGATGGTTGGACAGTGTAGTCGACGCAACGAACATGAAATTGAGCCAACTTCAGAGGACAGCGGAAGACAGGAGGGCCTGGCGGGATCTGGTCCATGGGGTTGCGAAGAGTTGGACTCGTCTGTGCGACTGAACAACAACAAACAGTGAACAGGAGCCTTTTTTGTTCTATATTTAAAGTCCTGTAACCTCACCTTGGGGCTGTGGTGGCTCAAGTGGTTAAGACGCTGAACTGCAGACCAGAAGGTCGGTAGTTCAGCAGTTCGATACCCAAGTGCCGCATAACAGAATGAGCTCCCATCTCTGGTCCCAGCTCCTGCCAACCTAGCAGTTCAAAAGCAAGAAATTGCAAGTAGATAAAATAGGTACCGCTTTGGTGGGAAAGTAACAGCATTCAGTGTGCCTTGGCGTCTAGTCATGCCAGCCACATGACCACGGAAACATCTTTGGACAGCGCTGGCTCTTCGGCTTGGAAACGGAGATGAGCACCACATCCCTAGTCATTCAACTGGCTTTCGAGCAAGGGAAACCTTACCTTTACCTAACCTCACCTTACTGATGGCAGTTGCCTGCAGTTGCAATTCCTTCACCAGTTGAGTGCACCTGAGAACAGCAAAAGTAAATGGCTGCAGCCTTCATTTAGAAGCATCATTTTTAGACGTGTTCTCTGAGCAGCTTGCTGAGCCATAACAATTTTAGATAATAGCATGCTTTTAATTAAAGCCAAGTGTCAGCAATTACGTTTAAGGTGCTGCTTCCCCCTCCCACCATCATCCTCTGGGACTACAATCCACATTGCTCCTCAGCTTTGAGTATTCTAATACATACAAGAGAACCTTATTAAAATCCTAGACAAATTACAGGCTACTTAAAAAAAAAACCTTTCTGAAGCTGATACCATCTCTCAAAAATTTGAAATTGACACTTAAGCATTTAAATGTCTCCCAGTCCTTACAATTGTGTTTATATGTATGATTGCGTGTTTTTGGCCAAGATACAAAACTTCCTTTATAAAGGGAAAATTTCTGAGCCCTTCCTGTTACCCTATGCTCTTGATATTCAGCTGCTGGGCTATGGCCAAAAGTTGGTTGAGAGAATCTAATGGCAGGAAGATTGTATCAACAAAACCACTAAACTTTTTTTCAAAAAAAGAATGAGAAATTAAGAGTGAGTCATAGTTGGGAAAAGCTGAACACTACCAAAACGATGGGTAGATAATAAAACAGCAAAGAGCACTAAGAAGGTATTTGTGTAAACAGTTTTGAAAATTGATTTTAATGTACACATTCTTTAGTTAATAGTTAAATAATGTCTATCTACTGTAATTCTTTTAAATTTAGAAAAGTCAGAAATACAGTTTTCATCCACCTTGAGCCAACTCTGTAACAAACATGTTATGAGTTCTATACACTTTCTGAGGGAAAAAACAAAAAAATCAAGAAGATTAAAGCATGCAATGACTACCCAATTACATATCACAATTTTTGTAAAGTTGTGCATACAAACAGTTTCAAAAGTTACAAAACCCACATTACTCTTCACTGATGAGAATGGTTAGCTGGTTTGCTCCATAAACAGACAGCAGGGTACACTTGGTTAGGAAGGTACTTTTGACCACCATATTCAAGTGTGGATGTTCACTCCCAGCCTACATCCTTTAATACATTTTTTTGGTGATACACTTTTGTTATTGTCAACTGTGCAATTTAAACTATTTCACTGAGAAACAGTGTTCTTGCCGTCAGCTTTCTCATTTGTTCCCAGCTTGGGAGCTTAGACTCAGAGGTTTTTCTAAAAACTTCATACACTGCTCCACAGCCTTATGACAAACTGCGGAAACCAGTAAGAATTCAGTGCCATTTCCCCTACGGTGAGAAAGTTGTAATTTAACCTTTAGCGGTAGTAATACTGAAGCTTGAGGGAAAAAAGTGTAGGAATCTTCAAATTATGGAGTCTGGGAAGGCCCATCAAAACACCACCCTTCTACACAGGTAAAGGTTGCAATTTGGATGACCCTACCTAGGATCACCCCAACAGTCTTGGGACTGTAATTAATATAGACAGATTAAGGGTCTTTAAATTATAAATCCTAGTTGGGCACTGGATTCAGCAGATCCTCCCAAGCCCACTGTCAGCACACCCATAACTCTTCATGTGATCAGGCAGCACAGAAACTGAGCAAGGTAACACACTGAGAGTTACTTTATGTGTTTCCACATTTGCTACTACCCCTTTTCTAAATACAGAAATATTTTCAGGTGATTTTAAAAGCACTTGCTTCTCAATGGAACACTAATGGCCATTCCTCCAAGACATTTGAGCCACAATTTCTACAGTGATGAGCTCAAGTCCTACTGAGCATCCACTGACAAACAAGGAGCAGGCATAATAAACACACCATGAAACCAGAACAGATAGGGCTTACCCAAAGGACAAATTTTACTTTTGAAAGTACCTTCATTGTATTATTTAGCAGCAGGACCACAGAACTACAGACCCATAGTGTGATTTACGACATGCTTCCACAGGTTGTTTCAGTGTAAAAAACCCTGTTTAACACCAGAAACATCTTATTATGTTTGACTCTGGATATAAATCCCCTCCATATTACAATTTTCCTCATGAAAGTGATGTGCTGAAGCACTCCTGTGAATTAACAAGTGTACCGTAAGGAATTGTGACCATTTGAAATAAGCTATGTTAACAGAGGCGAAGATGTTTTCTGTCTTCAATTTCATGGCTGTTCTGGGCAAGGCTACCTTTTTCAGAAGGTTCTCTCTGATCAAATGTGGAAAGGTGACACAGTATTTTTGCACATTCAAAAATTTACACTGGAAATGGTTGGCGGTTATCACACTAAGATGTATATGAAGAATGGCAAATTTACAGGAAGGAACAGATATGATTAAACACCCTCTTAAATCACTGCTGAAAACTGTATTTCAGTACTAAGTAGTTTCATGGACCACTCCTCTCCTGATAAACATTGTCTAAATACTACTCCCTTCCCATAAATAAAACAATGCTATCAATTTGCTCAATTTATTTTAACAAAGTTGATTTAGAAATGTCACTGAATTAAAACAAAACATCTGAACATGTAAACATCTGCCATGTTCCTGAAACAGGAATTAACACCTCTCTGCACATTAGTATTCATTTATTAGGAACACTATCAATTAATAAGGCTTGCCTTCAGTACAACTAAATCCAGTTTGTTGCTTTAATTGACCTTGCATTGCAAGTTAATTTACCAAAATTTCAGATGTATACAAGGAGACATTATGGGATAGTCAATAAAGTACCATTGGTTACAGCTGTTACAATTTCTCAGCCACATAAAAAAACCCTAAGCCAGTCACATCAAATAATCATGGCTTTTCTTTAACTGACGCTCACCGTTAATGTTAATTATGGTCCTTTAAACACACACATTTTGTAAAGGCTATATACAGTGTACATGGCTGAGCATGCACTATTCATAGATACCTGCCTGCTTGATACGATGTCATGACACAGTGCCTGAAAATGATGCAGCTGAATTCTGATTTTAATCCATAACTCCAGGAGGAAAGTTGATGATTCTACAATTGCTATACTTGCACGATTTAAAAAAAACAAAAAACAAATACCCACTAGTTCCATTTAAGAACTCTAGATGCAGATTCTACACAGGTTAAGGCAGCAAAAAAAAAGCACTTCCTGATACGGATGGTCTCATCAATTAAAGCTGTTCTGAAACCATTATTTCTTCCTCTTTTTTCCCCATCATATCCTTGAAGACTCAGATAAATTTATGGAAGTTTTTAAAAAGGGGAAATAAATCAAATTAAAAAGTGCATGGAAGAAAAGTTACACCCTACTACCATAAAAAAGAAAACACAATGAGATTTTGAGCATACTGCCCCATTATCTTAAAACGTGTGTAATGCATGTAGAAGACTATCAGAAGCAATTTTGTTTTGACCCAATTTTTTACTTTCTTAATCTAAAGTTTTTGCAAGTTTTGCATCCTAAACCACAAAAAAGTTTATCATCAATTTTTAAAAAAGGAATAGTTCTATTCATAACCCTTGGACACACCCTGAAGTAATACCTTTAAGTCAAACGGACTAATCAAGAGTATGTACTTCCAAGAGTCCAGCCTCTCTTCACATTATCTTTATGGTTAGCACATTCTACTAAGTATTTAAAAAGATATGGCAAAGTATTTCAACAGAGTTCTTTGATTTACGTATTAAAATCAGGATGGTAGACACTGTATTACAGGTAGAGTGACACTCAAGTTTTAAAGATTAGAGATCATTTTAAGATCAATCCTTTTTTCTCCAATGCACATGAAATAGGGCATAATCTGTTGTAAACAGGGCACTGCTGTAAAGCCAAGTTGTTTTTAAAAATTACTTTCCCCGTATGTTGAAAATACACTCTTCAATGCATCTTCCAGTACTGTCATATTTCCTGTTAAATTATGTCACCAACTTATTTTCCTTCGGTTCCTGTTCTTAGAGATGGTTGTGTTCATAGCAGTTTGTTTTTTAAAAAAATCTGTTGAAATTTATATAAAATTCTGTACAGGTTCACAAATTATTGCATAAACAGCATAATCTTCACGACAAGTGTTTCTGCAACACACGTCCATTTCAGAAAATTCACGTTTCCCTTCTGGCTTTTTTCTTCTTTTTGATTTGTTTGGGGGACTCCCAGCTCTCTTCAGACTTGGCTAAGTGTTCAAGAAATCAAAAAGAATATTTATTATAATTTTTACTGTACACTTCTTCTATACATTCTAATTCTTGTGCATTACTCTGATCACAAGAACGCACTAGACTTATCAAATTCAGTCAATGTGTCCTGATGGAAGTAATATTTTTCTTCCAAATCTATGTTTAATTAATTCCAAATCAATGGAGTTTAAACCATTTTAAAAAAAATATTTGAGGATTCTTGCCACATAATAGAATTCCTACATGGACACCACATCACTTTAATGTCCAAAAATGACATATCTTGGGTATCACAGCTGCATCCACATCACCACAGAGAGCTAAGGGTGGCAAGTTCCATTAGCACATGGAGCATTCTGAGGAGGTCCAAGAAAGCTCCCATGCTTCTGGCATTCTGCAAACTACATAAAACAGAGAATTGTACAGGAGGACATTTTATAAAGGGAATAGGGCTATATTGTAACAGAATGTTTCAGAAGGTGCTTTAATATAAGGAACAGGCGTGCATACTATACTACTGATTCAAGGACATTAAAAAAAGAAAACAGACTTAAACATTGACAGATTTTACGAAGCAGATTTTGATGTACCTACAAGAACAGTTAAGTAAGCAAAAAGCTTTTAAAAGGGTCAGCAGTTTTGTAAAATAGCTTGTATAAGAAATAATGGCAACCCCTATCTGTAAAAATATGGAAAACTGCAGAAAATAAATAATAAATAAATCCTCCAAGTAGCCTTCCTCCAGCCTAAGGGGCTCTTCCTCCAACAGAAAAAACACTTAAGCATTCAAACTCCAGCCAAAAGGGGATATAAAGTAAATAAATTTTGCTCTGTGCAGTGGTAGACTACAGGTAGAATCCACCTCAGTTGCTATGTGATGTTTGTAATGGTGGGAGAGACGAAACTGGCATGTATAATGAAGATTACAACAGGTTGGAATACTGACATAGTGGACATATTTATTTATTTATTTAACTTTCAATTTCTATACCGCTCTAACATATGTGAGTTATAACTAGAAATGCAAGACAGTGGTGCAGGAATACCAGAACAAATAAGTATACGAGGCATGAAATGTAGCAGATGTGATGCTCAGCTTGGACAGTAGTTAAAGAATAAATACAAAACTAGCAGATTCCATGAATCAAAGGTTTGCTTCCTTTGCCCATGAATCCTGAAAAAGTTAACTAGGCAAAAGTTAAGCCCTATTACAATAGGAGAGTTCATGAAGAACTATTCACAGAAAACAAACGCATATAAAAGACATAATATTATCTTTAAATAGAACAGTTCAGGAAGCCAGGAGAAAACCTCCTTATTAGAAGGCCCACAATGGAACAACTTCTACTGGATGCTGGGTAGGGGTGTGTGCTCAGTATATACCAAGCCAAAAAAATACCCGAAAAATACCTTATCAATATTTGGGGGGTATTTATTCATCCAAATACAGATCAGAAACCTGTATTTGGCTACTGAAATAGCCATGCCTGAACAGACGCCGATATTCAGCTTTTATAGGCTTTTATTCACCACAGCTAAATTCGTTCAATTCACTGGCCAAGTTGTGCCGTGGCAGTGGCATGACAGCAAGCAAACTGAACGCATTTAAACTTTAAATGCCTTCAGTTCACTCGCTGAGTCGAGCTGCAGCAGCACAACTCAGCAAGTGAAATTCTCCATTACACCCTATGGGGACAGTCCCCATAGGGTATGATGGAGCCAAATAAATTTGGGTTTCCTGAATATTTACCCAAATACCGGTACAATACCGATACTGGTATTCCGGAATACCAATATTTTTTAGTTCCAACAGACCTGAATCGGTAAAAAAATTAATGTTTTATAAAAACTTTTTTTTTCACACCCCTAGTGCTGGGCAATCTCCTCAAGAAAACCAGTTTTCAAGAAAACCAAACAAGGTATCTGTTAGCGAATACCCAACTTTGGAAAGCGGTTAAGTACTTCTCAGCCCGCCTTATTTCTGTTTCTACAAAAAGAGTTGCTGTAATACAGAGTGTGAATTTCACTGCAATGCTGCAAGGAAAGTTTTACCTCTGAGCCAATGAGGTGATGAGATTTTTTTTTTTAAAACATAGGATGCAACTGACAGTAACGATGGCTGATCTCAATACCAGGGTATTACTTACTCTGTGGCGGAGGCACACTGTTTTGCTTAACATTAGAAATAGGAACTTCTGTCTCTTGGAGCATCTGTGGCACTTGGGAAGGTATCTTGTCAGATTCATTCTCTGATACTGTTACAGATGGCTCAGTAGAAACAGCAAATGAGGGCATCTCCTCAGGCTAAAATAAGAAATAAGTATCAGAATACTGACTTTTGGTAGCGTATCAGTATGCTTCCAACACAATATGCTGAAATAAGCAAAATAATATTTGACTCCATAACTGCCCTCTAGTGACATATATAGCACTGAGAAAATACTTCACAAGAAGTCTCATTTTTAAAAACCAATTCTCTCAATGCAACCTAGAAACAAGCATACCATACTTGAAGTTGTGATATAAGGTTAGCTCATGAGATTAGAATCTGGGAGACCCAGGTTCAAAAGCCCACTTTGCCATGGAAACCTCTGCTGGGTGAACTTATTTATTTATTGTTTAGACTTTTAGGCTGTCCTTCCCTGCAAGCAAGGTGCCAGGGCATCTTACAAGAAGACGACAAAGAAGAAGAAGAGATTGGATTTATACCCCACCCTTCACTACCCAAAGGAGTCTCAGAGTGGTTTACAAACTCCTTTCCCTTCCCCTCCCCACAACAGACACCCTGTGAGGTAGGCGGGGCTGAGACAGTGTGCCAATCACACACTGTCAGCCTAAACTACCTCACAGAGTTGTTGTGAGGGTAACAAAGAAGGAGTATATAAGTCTCTTTGGGTCCCCACTGAGAAGAAAGGCAAGTAAAAATGAAGTAAATAGAATAAACATAGAATAAAAGCCCTGGAAAGTGAATGCTGGCCAGAAAAAAAATTCTTTATAACTTATGTGGCAGAAGTAGTAACAGCATCTGGTTTATGAATAAAAGTATTCAGAAGAAAAATCAAACACCAAATATCAGAAACAAATTCTTGCAGTAATCTTTCAGCAGTAGCTGCACTATATTTTTGGCTATGGTGGTCTGAATTGTGCAGACCTGTGAGGAGCTACTGTGTTGACAGTCTAAAAATGGGGAACTGAACCACACAGTTTTTGCTTTCCTCAGCTGTTTCTATAAATAATCAAGTTTTGCCCCAAATTAATCTAGGCTTAATTATACCTCAGCTTCTTCACTAGTGCTGATGGTCTTTAAAGAGAAAGAAATCTCCTCTTGTTGAACTTTTGAGGTATCTTCTGAACATTCTTCTCCAGCATCTCTATCCAGGTCTTCAGCATCCTATATATGGGGAAAAGGCAGTGCTGTACTCTTAATCCTGCAAATCAATTCTGTTGTAAGATTTAAATGATGGTGGAGCTACAACTTCTTTAAATTATCAACAATTACCTATCTAAATTATCTAAAAGCAGCTGTCAATACTGTTCTTAGAAAATTAATGCAATATGGCTTTCCCCAATGCTGCTTACTCCTTCATATCTTTCATCAGGTTATTTCCCATCAGTCCAAACTTGATCTGAAATTGCTGCACACCACTCTACCCCTAAGATCAGGGGCGTCAAATATGCGGCCCGGAGGCCGGATCAGGCCCCCAGAGGGCTTCCATCAGGCCTGCAGTGGAACCAGCCATCTCCAGCTTCCAGTTCTGCTGCTGCTGCTACATCATAGCTTGCTTCACCAGACTCTCTTAATCACTCAGCCATTTAATGGATTAACCTGGGTCCTAGACTCAGAACTCTGAGCATGAGATTTCTGTGGTGAATGTCAATAAATCAAAAGCAGGTTTGCAGCTTACAGAGCTAATGTTTTAAGAATGTTTTTATTTTAAGTAAAAAAAAATCTTTGTGTCCTTTATAAAGTTTATGTCTCCACTACCTGGCATTACATTTTATGACACACATGGCCCGGCCTAACAAGGTCTCATTTATGTCAGATCCGGCCCTCATAACAAATGAATTCGACACCCCTGTTTAAGATAATGCGAACGAACATGGCAAATGGCTTATGTGCTTTAGCTAAAGAGAGAGAGAACAGTTTCACTTAATTATGTTGTAATAAAACATTAACTCCATACGGCAGTTGTAGGATTTCTGTATCCTTTTTCTTGGAGAACGGGAATAATACATTTAGACAGAAAGTAAACTAGGTTCAACAGACTGGCATTTATTAATGAAAAGAAGTGGCCATAGACTGTCTTCTTGACAAATCTAGCTTTAGCTAAAGAGAGTTCCGAATCAAACTGCAATTCCAGAGTGCTTAATATATCTTACCTGTACAGGAGAGCTAGCCTCTTCTCCCTGCTTCTTCTTTTTCTTCTTCTTCTTTTTTGATTTGCCACTTGCAGTACTGTTCAGTGTCGGTTCTGTCTTCTCTCTGTCATCATCTGAAATCTAACAAGCAGAGACACACAAAATGAATTGTGTTTATAACCATGAAAAGCGGTCACACCTCACTCAGTCTGTAATATCAGTCTCCACACAATCACTATGGATTGGATCCTATGAATTGTAAATAGAAGATCAACTAACAGATCTCTGCCTATGTTTACCAACCCCCAGGTGAGGCCTGGACATCTCCCAGAATTACAATTGATCTTCAGAGTACAGAGATTGGTTCCCATGGAGAAAATGGCAGCTTTGGAGGCTGGACTTTATAGCATTATACGCCACTGAGGTCCCTCCCCTCCCCAAACCCTGCCTTCTCCAAGCTCCGCCTCCCAATCTCAAGGAACTTCCCAACCTGGAGCTGGCAAACCCATCTTCACCCTTTCCTGCTGTGTATCTGCTGCCCCCCTCTTCCATCTGCTCCAGAAGGTCAGGGGATCCTCAAAGAACACCTCATGTAAGAGGAGAGGAAATGATTTATGCCAGTTCCCCATCATATATATAATATAATATAAGATA
>NW_015165235.1:202122-214542 GCF_001447785.1 Gekko japonicus
AATATAATATAATATAAAAATATAAATAATAAATAAATAAATAATAAATCATGCTGCAACATCCCACAATGTATTTTGCTTTGCTCTCCAGTGTCCCCAGATACAAAGAAACAGCTCTTTTTCCAACCTCAACAGACAAACAGCTGTGGAGAGGGGTATCTATTCATGGTTCATAAGATCAACCCCAGTGTAAACACTCAATAGATCTTTAAAGCTATGGCACGCACGCACGCGCACACACACACACACTCACACAAGCAGCAGCAAATATATATGCAATACCCAGAGGCTTATGTTTGCTTTGGTTAGCAGAAACTGAGTGAAAAAGAAGCAACTGTCTAAAAACCAATCTTCCATTTTTCTTTGTGTAAAAGAACTACTGTTCTGGGTCAGACCAGCAGTCCAACTGATTCTACCTCACACTGCTGACAAACCAATACCTTTTGAACTTCAGATAATGCTTCTTCGAGTTGTGGGGTGGATGGAGCCTTTTCTTCTTCCACCCAGTTTCCCCATTCTTCTGCTGGTGCATTCCAATCTGAACTGGGATCAGCGGGAGAAAGTCCATCTGCGAAAAGTGACGCAAAGTTTCAGGTGATCTAACAGAAGACTGATTAGCATACAATCACCATGGAAAACATCTGCTGGCTACTAAACACTAAAACATTTCTAATACAGTTGTGCCATACTTTTTTGTATCAAGTTTGCATGTCAAGGTTATTTTTCCAAATACAAGTAAACGCTCTCCTCAACGATTCTGTCTTGTAAGATAGTCTAAAGCATAACAAGGTGGAAGCCTTCCCAACAAGCTCAGAAATGCAGGACCACCACAGAAAACGTTTAGGTGTGAGCTGTAACTGGCCACACCTGTCTGCAGGAGGGCACACAGAACAGATTTCATTCAGAGGAGTGGAAGTAGGGTATAGGTAAAGGTTTCCCTTGCTCAAAAACCCGATTCTAGGGTTGTGGTGCTCATCTCCGTTTCCAAGCCAAAGAGCCAGCGCTGTCCGAAGATGTTTCCGTGATCATGTGGCTGGCATGACTAAATGCCAAGGCGCATGGAACGCTGTTACCTTCCCACCAAAGCGGTACCTATTTATCTACTTGCAATTCCTTGCTTTTGAGCTGCTAGGCTGGCAGGAGCTGGAACCAGAGACGGGAGCTCACTCTGTCATGCAGCACTCGAGTCTTGAACTGTTGAACTACTGACCATCCAGCCTGCAGTTCAGCATCTTAACCACTTGAGCCACCGCAGCTCCATGAAGTAGGCTATACAGGGGTATAACAGGAAGAAGAGATTGGATTTATACCATGCCCTTCATTACCCAAAGGAGTCACAGAGCGGCTTACAAACTCCTCTCCCTTCCCCTCCCCACAACAGACACCCTGTGAGGTAGGTGGGGCTGAGAGAACTCTGACAGAAACTGCTCTTTTTGAAGAACAGCTGTGCCAGAATTATGGCTTGCTGCCCAAGGTCATCCAGCCATGTGCAAGTGGAGTGGGGAATCAAACCCGGTTCTCCCAGATTAGAGTCCGCACACTTAACCACTACACCAAACTAGCTCAAAGAGGCGTTCTTACAGCTATGTGTTCCCCAGGCCATGAAGGGCTTTATAGGCATGAACCAGCACCTTGTAATATACTATCTGCAGCATTTGCACTGAAGCTTCCAAATTGTCTAAGAGCAGCCCTATGTAGAGTCTGCTGGCTGCTGCAGTAGTCTAGCCTTGAGACGACTGTGCCATGGATTAGCATGGCGAGTTTGGCTGACCATAGAAAAGAGGACCACTTTGCATGTTAGATGGTATTTTAAAGAAGCACCTTTTACAACTACTTACCGCTTGTGTCTTTTTTATTTATTTATTTATTTATTTTTAACCGCTTGTGTCTCAAGTAACAAAACAAGGTCTAAACATCCCAGCTGAGGCTGACAGGGATAACCTATGTCTATCAAAGACGTTAATTGTAATATCTTCAAGAACATCAGCCTTGCCAGCCAGCATCACTGATGTTGTATGGATTCAACTCCAGCTTGTTCTCCCTCAGCCACTTGGCTGTAGCCAAAAGACACTGACTGAGGACAGAGACAGCCACTGCTGGGGCTTCAGATAATATAGAACTGGGTGTCACCAGCATATCCATAGCTATGGACTATCTAATCAAACAGTTCCACCTAGTTATTACAAAGCAGCTCAGTGTACATCCCATTGAAAACCCCATGAAACAGATTCAGTCTCACCAATCTCAACCCTCTGGACACAATCAGCTAGAAAAAAATGAAACCAATCAAGTGCTTTGGCGTAGCCAGTTTGGTGTAGTGGTTAAGTGTGTGGGTTCTAATCTGGGAGAACCGGGTTTGATTCCCCACTCCTCCACTTGGAGCTACTGGATGACCTTGGGCAAGCCATAGTTCTGTCTGAGCTGTTCTCTCAAGGACAGTTCTGGAAAGAGCTCTCTCAGCCCCACCTACCTCACAGGGTGTCCGTTGTGGAGAGGGGAAGGGTAAGGAGTTTGTAAACTGCTCTGAGACTCCGAGTGAAGGGCAGGGTATAAATCCACTCTTCTTTTTCACTGCTAATCCCAACTCCCATTTCTATGTGCTTCTATAACATCAAGTGATCAGCTATGCTTAAGGCTGCTACTAGATCCCGTAATAATAGTAAGGAAATGAAAAACCCTTAAACTGTAGACAGAGATTGTCCAGAGTGACTAAAGTTCTTCCTGTTCCAAAGCCAGGTCAGAAAGACTTGATTGCTTTCTCAAATTTTCTGAAATAAAAGGGGGGGGGTATATGGGGGGGGGAGATCTGGTAGACACTCTAGTTAAGTACCAGTAATCGTGTTTCCCCAAATATCAATACTCTATTGTTCTGGATATTTATACCTGCAACGTAGTATTAAGTATGTTACAGCAAAAAGCCACAAAGATCTTAAAGACCAAGAATCGGATCCTATGCTTCCATGATCAGAGAAAGTTAATAGAAAAATACTTTTTTACTGAACTTCCCTTCCATCAGCTGCCCCCTGCATCTCCAAAAAATCACCACTGAGGGGAACAGAACGGAACAGCATGTCATGAGGCACAGAGGGCTGCAGTGAGGAGGAGTACAGAAACTACTCTACTTCAAAAAAGCACTGTGTACAACCCACTGAAACTTCTGGTGGTATAAGCTTTTATGGGTGAAACAAGGTGCACTGCTTCTTTCATTCTAGGCCTCATTTTAGAGAAACAGCAACAAAGCCCCAAACCCACCACTCTTGTTTTCCCTCTCCTTTTTAGGTATGTACATATACCCAACACCGCAGAACATGGGCCAGAAAGACTTATGCCACAGTAAGTTTCCAGCTTTAAGGTGATGCAAGAGTTATTCTTGAATAAAGTGTGTTTATCCCCTTTTGGTAGTTACATAGTCACAGAATGCAACAATTGGGAATACAGGAATGTATCAAATCTTAAACAGCAAGTCAAACAATATTAGAGAATTTCTTAAAAGGAACATACTTAACCCAGACCACTCATCATCAATATGTGCCTGATTACGGTTTAAATCCCACTGGAAATCAGTAGCGCCAGGTTGAGAAACAGATTCACTGCTGGATCCTAAAAGGGGGGGGGGGAAACACAGCATTATAGCAACAATATTCTGTTTTCCTAATAGTGGAGAGCCAAGTCAGCAGAAGGCCCACACTCATCGTCTTGTGCTGAAGATTCCACCATTCAGAGGAATGGAAACGTTGGATCCAGCCCAACAGATTAAATCCAAACCGCAAGCAGAGGTCTGCAAATAAAATACAACTTTCTCACCTACCCTACTACACTGCAGTCTGCACACTCCCTCCATGCTGGTTCTTTGGCCTTCCAAGCCAACTGACTGGTCACTGTATGAAATAGTATGCTGGACCACTGGTCTGATCTAGCAGGGTATACTTATGTTTTTATGAGGGGTATTCCCAATTAGTCTAAACAGAACTAGTCTAAGCAGGATTTGAAGAAGTTTCACTTTCTTCTTCTGAAACATCAGACCATAAGCACAGAAGCAGATGAAACAACGTAATTAACATTTTGGAGAGCAACAGTTTTTTCTTTTTTTAAAGAAGATCCATGTCTTTCCAAATGGAAGTATATTCTTAGTAGGGATGAGCAGATGTTTTCCTACCAATGAAGTCCACATTTGTAGAGCAATTTTAAAGTCATACCGGAAACTGCAGGATTTAATCCCAAAGAAGTGAATGAAGCAGAACTCTGTTCAGGAGTATTAATTCTTCCATCCACTCCAGACCAGGCTGCTGGAAAGATAAAGAGAATTATAAATTTTTGCCACTACTACATACTGAAAATTTCACCAGCCAGTACAAGTGTCCCAAGATCATGCAACCTCATTGTACAAGTATTAGTAGAAGTCTAAAGCTGTGACCAACAATTTATCTCCTTTGCATCCCCCCCCCACAACTTAACCATAGTAACATGTCAAAAACCTGGAATTTGTTCCTTAATTTAAAGTGTCAGAAACACAAATCCACTCTGTTGGTGGAAAGTGCTGTCAAGTCACAGCTGACTTATGGCGACCCTGTAGAGTTTTCAAGGGAAGAGACGTTCAGAGGTGGCTTGCCATTGCCTGTTTCTGTGTTGTGACCCTGGAATTCCTTGGAGGTATCCCATCCAAATACTAGCCAGGGCCCACCCTGCTTAGTTTCCAAGATCTGACGAGATCTCTCTACCTTCTTCCATAAGATTATTCTTGTTCTAGAATGTGTACCTCATACCTCCCCAAACACTCCAGTTAGTTTGTTCTATAGCCAAATCTGCATAGGTTGAATATGCTGAAATACTATGCATACAACCATAAATCATGATGTATTACATGACATTTTTCATCTTTAAAAAATGACAGAAAAATGTCCCAAAATGTAGAGAAATATAATTAAGTTTCCTTCCAAATGTGCCCATTTAATATCGTGTCCACACACATATGACTGGTGCTAAGTATATCACTGCCTGAATTGCTAGTTCAAAATTAGGAGCTGGAGTAGAGACACTCAAACTGGGGTACATGAAACAAGCAAAATCCATTATATCTACAATACTGTTACTCATTAAAGGATCATCCGCAATGCTTTTCATAATCATGCCAAATAATATTCTGTGAGATGTTATATAAAATTACAAACACAGAGAGCTTTACTCACACAGTCACAACTTCCAAATCCAAGCATGTCCTTTTTCAATAGTGATTTTAAAAAATACAACACATAGGTTGAAAAGGTCTGAGGAAGTGCACAGCCAGCTATATGTATCTGTACTTGAACAATAAGGCAACAATTTCTTGAAGGGGGTGTACAGAATTTCAAACTTGGATTGTGATAGTATGTGTGAAAGGAAAAAAAGCTTTGTGAGCATGTCCAAGCTTTCATTTGGATCTCAAGTAGTTCTTTGGATCCTGGCCCTCACTCACTGGACTGAAGTGTTTCAATTATTATATTAGGAATTCTGTTAATATGTAGGGTTATCTGCATTGCAGAATATCCTGCAGAGGAGATAAATGATGCAAATATATATTTTAAAAGTACCAACACTGATTCCATCTGATGGAAAAGGCTCCTTTGGAGAAACAAACACTTACCAATACTAGGGAACAAAGTGCGCTCACCCCAGGTTCTGCCCACCAGGGACACTCCCCATTCCTTCCCATTTCCATTATCTGCTGCATCTTTTCCCCAAGCAGACGTCTCACTCTTCTTCTTGCTACCTGCAGATGACACTGAAGTCCATTTCTCCTCACTTGTACCGATCTGAGAGGAGAGCTTTACAGGTTTTTCATTCCAGTTTCCTCCATTTACTGTTGGTCCTTCATTCAACCCTGCACAAAATATGTACACAAAAATAGAAGCATTTTGCTTTAAATATATTATTTATTGCTTTAAAATATTATTAATATTTTATTTAATATTTAATATTATAATATAATAAAATATTTAGTTCTTTTCAAAAAGGGGGAAATTTATCAAGATCAAGCTTATACTATCTTCATATCACTTCCTTTTCACTATTACAAAAGGACTTATTTCTGTCCCAGTGCTTCAGGTTTCTCCTTTTAAGCCAACAATATCTTCACCTCAATTCCCTTCTACTGAAAGGGGCTATCCAAACATATCAGAGTAAGAACATACCATGTTATCATCCTCCTTTCTTGACGGGGGATAAAACTTGCTTTAGTGCATGTCACAACTATAGAATTTACATTGCGGCAAGTGGGAAAGTACATAACTTATACCAGAAATTACAAAATATTCTCTAGATAAAACAAAGTATAGAGGTCACTAGATCTAAGCTTCCCACCCTCTCTCCACGTGAAGACTGCAGTTTTATGCACATTTACTTGAGAATCTCACTGAACTGATTAAGACTTGCTTCTAAGTAAAGTCTCACAAATTGTATTCAATAATGAGAACAACGTGAACCACTTAAACTGTAGTACATGGCTCTTGCATTCAGGTTTGTGCTAGGCATTAAAATGCAAATTGGGAGTTATTTGGAACAAAACTACTAAAGCTGGATAAAAGTTAAATATAAATGATCTGGCAACTAATACAGCAATTACGCAAGCCAGCTAACCTGAAGATGGTAACTTGCTGAAGTCTGTACACTCTCCAAGGAAAAAACAGTATCACAATTCCAGTTGGCATACAGTACAAAGCAGGCAGATCTTACCTTGTTGGAGTACAGCATCACCTTTTCCAGATTTAGAGTTGCTAACTTGAATATTTGAAGTACTGTCACCTGATTAAAAAAACAATGACTAAATACCTTAATAAATTTAATCCATTTATCCTGATGGATAGACAACAGAAGGCATATACACACTAAGCCTAACTAGCCAAGGGCTCAAAAACAGAAAGAAAAGCCACCAAAAATCAAAATGTATATAATCTTAACTCATGTTGAAGATGAGGTTGCAGTTAGTATTCACACAACATGTTTAAGGATGAAGAGAGTTGAAAGTAGATTTTTATAATGCAGTGGCATCTAATGAAGAAGTTGAACCTATACTATATAGAAATGTTTAGTGCCTTTGGTTAACATAATTTTATGTGGGATCTAAATCACATATCTTATCAAGTTTAGTTTCTAAAAAGGCATCAGAATGCCTGTAAGAAATCTGGGGGTTTCAAGTCCAAAAGGTAATCTATTAACTTGGTAAAGTTACAAAAGATCTGACTCTTTGGTAGAACAGGAAAATGCTATATAGCTACTGATTATTCCAATAAGTACTAAACAAATCTGTCAAGATACCCAATACTGTTTTTTCCACAGAGGTTATTAGGAGTGAGACAGGGGCTAAACAGAACTACATAAAATTAGCAGTGACTTGTGCAAATCAGGAATCTTCTGAAAGCTGTCAGAACACAGCCTGATGAAAAAGACCAAAACAGATGCCTGGGGAATGTTCCTGTGTCCAACCTTATTCACCCTCCTGAGCATTTTAACCAACCTATCATTTTTAACTAAATCCATAGAGAAGAGATAGTTTCATTTATACCTGTGATACTACCTATATCTTTAAATATTACTCTCCAAAGGAGGGAGGGCATACCTTTGCTTTTTCTGGGGCCAACTGAAAAGGATGTTGTAGATGTTAGTTGTTCAGTGGACACTGTAACTGAATTCTCCATGCCTGGCAGGTTCGATTCTGATCCAGCATCAGTCAGTACCTTGTCACGTTTACGTTGCTGCCGTTTCTCTCTGTTACTGATTTTTGTTTCCCAAGCTCCTGAAAGGGTCACAAGAAGCAGTACTGGATAAGACAAAAGTAGTAATGTAGTTCAATGGTTTTCAAATTATGTTCCAGAGACCTCTGGAGTTCCTTGGTAATGTCAAGTGTTCCTGAATGAGAATATTAGTACTGCCAAACAAGCTTTCCTGAACAATAACTTGCCTATCTATTATGGACTTTCCCTTACTAGAAAATTATTGTTTTCATCAGAAATGTATGCTCTGTATATGCAGTGGGGTTCATGAGTTCTAGTCAGCATCCCATATAAATTAAGTATGCCTCCTAGAGCCTTCTTCTGTCTTCCATATCCTTTGCAAAGTATGCAGCTTCAATGGCAAGATGTGCAGTTCTTTAGCAGGCAAGGTGGGATGTTTGAAAACAACTAAACTAGCACATTGAATTGGATCCCACAGATCCACTTTGCCAGCAATAAGCACTTTACTCTCACCCATGGGGTTTTCCCCTGATGCAAGTTGGGGGGGATCCTTAGGGTGGGAGGAAAATGCCATTATTAGTGAACAGATTCAGGGGCTATAACACAGTGCCTCCAATTAGCTAATAAAAGCTCAAAGCAAGCCATTCTTCAGCATTCATAAGTGTATACTACAACAGTATAATTTAAATGACAGCTTTCCTACTTCACATGTAAAGACTATTAACCTATTCTTGGATTGGCAATCATGAACATTTAAGATAACAGTACAATGAATCATGAATTTCTTTAAAAAAAACAACAACACAACTGAGGCTCTGTTTTCACTTTTCTATACCTTCATCTATTTCCTTTCCTTCAGTGCGTGACTGGTCCTGAACCGTTTTGGTGTCTCCCTTCGGTTTCTTCTTGTTCTTCTTCGACTAAAATAGAAAGCAATTTTTTCACTACTTATCAAAATATTTAAAATTAATTATCAGAAAGTATAGAAAACATGGCAAGATTTGAAGCAACCATCAACATGAAGCCATCATTTAAAGGAAAAAAAAAGACAGAGATGTAGTCTATCACTCCACTCAGCCCATCAGGGTGCCTCCTCCCTCCACCCCAAGGAACCTTCTGCTGGAGGACAAGATGGGATGCAACTCACTCTCTCACAGAGTAATAGCAGTACTTCTTGCAGGGCTCAAAATTGCCATTAGCAGCAAACATTCAGTCTCCAAGAAAATATTTTTATCCTGAAGCACAGTTTGCAAGTGCTTCAGCTTTAAGGATGCTAAATGGTATTTGTCTAATTGATACATAACCTGATAAGTGCTACACATCTTACAAGAAAAAGCTGATACATATTAAAATATGCCAATATCCTGGGAGAACATTTGAATAAAGGTACTGTCAATGATAGGTTAATCTGATTTCCCCCCCCCCACAATTGGTATTTGACCTGTATATGTCATCTTTTGTACACTTAAAAGAAGTTTTTGAAAGTATGACAGCTTCATCACAATTTTCTCATTTAAGATACTTTACCCAAATTTTGATCATAAATTGTCATTTATTTCAATATTCTATTACATAGTGTGTTGTTGCAGTTACAGTGTTGGATTAGGCTCTTGGAGAACCAAGTCTAAATCCCCACTCTACCATGGACGATCACTGGGTGACCTTGGGCCAGTCACACACTCTCGGTATAACCCACCTCAGAATGCTGTCAGTCATACAAAGATCTTAATGGGTCTCAATGACATACATTCTCTAATGAGAAAATATCTGAGTTCTTCCAGAACATTTTTTCTTCATGTGAAAACAAGGTGGTAAATTCATTATTTCTCAAACACCAACATGCTGTTAAGGTTTGAACAAAGGGACCACAAATGTAATGTCAATGGCAAGATGGTGAATTCATCTTTCTAACCAGTCTACAGCCCTCTTTCACTCTTCTCCAGAACCTGGAGAAAGACAGAGACTCTCCCAAGCCTCAAAAAGTAGAGATATCTCACTGTCTTCTGAGACTCTCCATTATCAGCTCATGTCCTCCTCCATGTTTGGAGCAGCGGAGGAAACCTTGCCTCCGCAGCTATTCTGTGCTCAAAGGTGCTGACCGCAGCATGTCAAACACAAAGCCCCATCCATCGCACACTGGGTGAGAGACTGGATCACTGGTGAGCACAGATGTTGACTGATGACTAAGGCCAGCCAAAACGTATGAATATTGTGGTGTTTTTGACAACTCTGTTCTTTTAATCTGGGCCAGTGTTTTAACTGTCCGAGTCCACTCCAGGACTTGGTGTCAGCTGGAGCAAGGAGAAGAGGAAGTTACAATCACTCCAGCTACACACAGAGAAAGAATTTGAGTTATTAAACTATGCTTCTGTTTGAAACTATGCTGCCTTATTCTGATAACTAGCATTAAGGACACAAAAAATATCAGTCCGAATTTTGCCTCTAAGATGCTTCTGGACTTGAATCTTCTATCAGATCAGAAACTCCATTTGCAGCTGTCTATCATTCACCTTTTCAGTTTTCTTTTCTGCATCAGATGGCTGTTTTAGGTTGTCTCTTCGAACAGTCTGCATTATTTCCTCTTCAGACACTTCATGAACGGGCTGACCATTGAGCTGGATTTATAAGAAAATTAAAATAGTTAGGCAATGTAATCCTATTTCCCAAATTTAATTAATCCTAGATTGATAAATTTACATACCCAGAGCTTTTACAGTAGAACCTGCTTGCTTAAAGCCTTCTTCAAAAGAAGAAAACCACTTGTCTACAGCAAGTGGACTGATTAAAATAAACAATATTAAAATAAACACTGCTCAGTTTTCAGGCTACAACTGTGTCTTGTAAATTACTGCAAAAATTTGTTTTGGAGTTTATGTTGAAGTAGCAAATTTAGTATTCAGTGCTGTTTAATTACACAGTAGTAATTTTATGCTGAGTCAACAACTTGAACACCTGATGCCATGTTACCACATACGTGGAAATCTTTTCACATTATATGTTTTATTCCTGCCTTGCAATTGCCATTTCAATAGCAATATATTTTTAGAGTTTCATTTTGTTTTTTAATTGCGTTGTAATAAGAATTAGTACTAAGCCCATCTCTGATCCACCTAACAAAATTAATTTCAATGATAAATACATTTCCACCAAACTTAAACTTTGACTCCCACTGATTTTGGGTGGGGGTTGTACAGTGTTTGCTTATTCTTCTCACTGAAGGCTAAACAATGACCTATTTTATTTTGACTAAAATTATGCTATGCATTCTTGAGCACTTGAGCACTATCTCACAGTAGAACAAAGATGGTCTGAATGAATAACAGGTATAGGTGATCCACCATGATGATCATGGCCTCTTTAGTCCCCAAACCAAGTTGAAAAATAGACTGTAATGGATTGAGATCAGCAGCATCACCCAGGAGTATCTGGAGCTGGGCTGCCACCATACACTGATGCATCTCACTCAAGATTAGAGACTGGCCAGTAATTTCATAGATCACCTTGCTATGGTTAAGTCATAGTCTCATTACCAGCTCCTTGACTGCAGGGGAGACTACACAGTCGTTTAACAATTGCACTGGCTACCTCCCAGATTTATGTCAGTGACAGCAAACAAGGGCCAGACATACAGATGGTGGTATACATGCTGGCCACACCCCTGGGTGCAGAGAATGGAACTGCAACTGCAATGAGAGACAAAGCGAGCAGCAACCCCAATGTGGCATCCTATTCAGAATGAAGAAGAAGAAGAGGAGATTGGATTTATACCCCACCCTTCACTTGGAGTCTCAGAGCGGCTTACAAACTCCTTTCCTTTCCCCTCCCCACAACAGACACCCTGTGAGGTGGGTGGGGCTGAGAGAACTCTGACACAAACTGCTCTTTTTCAAGGACAGCTGTGCCAGAGCTTGTGACTGACCCAAGGTCACATCAGCAGGTGCAAGTGGAGGAGTGGGGAATCAAACCCGATACTCCAAGATTAGAGTCCGCACACTTAACCACTACACCAAACTGGCTCTGAATGCAAATTGTTTTAGTTGCAGCATCAGAAATAGGTCAAAGAAGACCACTACCTCTAAAATATTCTGTAGTCCAGAGCAGATCTTAAAGTGGGACCTAACCCACATGCAGTCAATCTCATTTATAGCTACTGTTCCAGATGCTGTGTGAACCTATATCGCCTAATATACCAGGAACGTAAGAGATTGGATTTATACCCCGCCCTTTACTACCCAAAGACGTCTCAGAGCAGTTTACAATCTCCTTTCCCTTCATCTCCCCACAACAAACACCCTGTGAGTTAGGTGGGGCTGAGAGAGCTCTGAGAGAACTGCTCATAAGAGAAACAGCTCTGAAATAACTTGTAACTGACCCAAGGTCATATCAGCAGCTGCATGTGGAGGAGTGGAGAATCAAACCCGGTTCTCCCAGATTAGAGTCCGCGCTCCTAACCACTACACCAAACTGGCTTACTGTGCCCCATTTAACAATAGGTGTCCAGACATGAGCCTGTAATCTCCATAGTCTAGAGACCAGAGTTCCAGCCAAGGAAACTCCATTTGGGTAGTGACAATATAATAGACTACATATGTTGCTGCTTTTGCTGTAACATTAGAGCACTGAAAACACTGGCACTGGTTTTTAAAAATTACAGAATAAAAGATACAACTTGAGAAATAATACCTACTTCAACTGGGTGTCTTTTATGATGGCA
>NW_015165235.1:214594-228781 GCF_001447785.1 Gekko japonicus
TCAATATCATGGCTACGGCTCAATTAAGACCACAGTTTGGAGGTTCACGAAAACTGGAAACCAGATAAGGAAGTAATCTCCCCCCCTCCGGCCTTTTTTCAATTTTTTCAGCGGAAAAGCCCCCCCCCCCAAAAAAACCCTCCCATGAATATTTTCTCTTTTGGAATATGTGTAATGCTTTTCAAGATAATTCCTATGCGTGGTGTAGACAAAGAGCAAAAAAAGGATATATCTATGACAATAAATTTAGCAACAATTTATAACTAAGGACCCCCTCCTCACATACAGTCTAGTCCAGGGGTGTCAAACATGAAGCCCAGGGGCCAGAACCAGCCCTTCCAGGGCTCTTATGTGGCCCACGAACAACTGATACAAGGGAGGGAGTACTGGGGGGAGGGAGCGGAGCCACTCTACTGTGGCTTCAGCATGGCAGAAAAGCCTCATCTGAAGCAATCAAGCATTGTGGAAGCATCTGCCTAGCGCTGCACTACTGCCTCTCCAGTCTGCCTATGTGGGTTTTTCTCTGCATCCCCCCTCCTAGCCCATCGGATACACCGACTCAGCACTTACAAGCTGCTGTACTTTATAAAGTTTCTATCCCTGGTACCTGGCATTACATGTTATGGCACACATGGCCTGGCCTGACAAAGTGACATTTATTTCAGATCTGGCCCTCGTAACAAATAAGTTTGACACTTCTGATAGCCTGCCTACCAAGCCTACTCTGCAGAAAACCAAAGACAAGACTTTTTCAGCAGTGGCACTTCACCTAGGAAATACTGTTCCCTGTGAGGCTTGCCTGCCCTATCTTCTTTTGGGCGCCAGGGGAAATGTTTCTTTTTTGTTAGTGACTTGTTTTAAGCTGCTCAGTGTTTTATGTTGCTTTTATGTTTTGGCTGAGTTTTTAATTGTTAACAATTTTTATGGCATTCCATTTTTAATATTATGTTTAGTTCTGTATGCCACTTCAAGCAGGTTATCTGGCAAAGTGGCACAGAAACTTCCTAAACAAATAAATACATGTACTATTTATTTATTTTATTTATTTATTTTAAATTTATATCCCGCCCTCCCCGAAGTCTCAGGGCAGCTCACAAGGGGCATAAATGCTGAGGTTAAAACAATAAAACAACACAAAACAGTATAAAATACAATAAATACAGTTTACTAAAAATTCCTTCCACGGTGCTCCAAGGATATTTAACTATAAGATTCAAGATGGGGTTCCAAGATAATTTATGCTAAGCAACAAACAGTAGTGATAATAATATACAATAACAACAATATACGTCCCTACAGTGCTGTCATCTGCGAGGAACATCTCACGCCTCCGGTATTGTCCGCTCCAGAGATGGTCAATTTGCGGAATTAAAAAGAAAGGGGGCGCAGATGGAATAACGATGGCAGATGATGGTGGCGCGGCGGCTCCTACTCAAAAGCCTGGTGGAAGAGCTCCGTTTTACAGGCCCTGCAGAACTGAACCAGGTCCTGCAGGGCCCGGATTTCTTCTGGGAGCTCATTCCACCAGGTAGGAGCCGCCACTGAAAACGCCCTGGTAACTGCAAACTTGATGTTCCTGGGGCCTGGAATGTCCAGGAGATTTTGATTCCCCGACCGTAGTGCCCTTGGGGGAACATGCGGGGAGAGGCGGTCCCTTAGGTAAGCCGGACCCTGAATAGGGCTTTAAAGGCTAAAACCAGCTATTATTAAACTATGATGGTTTAATAATATATTATGGAAAAGTTCAGTGTTTTTAATGTTGTAGTTTATCTTGTCCAAATAATACTCATTTACTACAAAACTGTTTTCTAATTCTATTTTCCCCTACCACTCACATGGCAAAGGTTAAGATATTTTTGCAAAGGCAGCACAAGATGTACCTTTCGGCAGTTCTATCTCAAGTATTAGTACACTTCCAAATGTGCTCACAGAAAACTAAATTCCATAAATACACCAAGCAGCAGAGCTTCAAATGCTAAATAATAAATTATATGTTTTATGTTGCTAAACAGTAAAGTGCATTGAGATTTGACTGAAATGTAAGTGTTGCATATATTTCAGTTTTTCCATAAATCTCTGAATTTTCCTGAAACAAACAAAAAAATCCTTTTCTCTTGAGACTTCACAAATTCTGAAAATTTTACATTTCTACTCCAGCAGCAGGAGATAAACTGAGGGTGAATGGAGGGGATGGGTTCTTTCAACTCAGGCTGAGGTGCTGCACTCCAACCCAAAGGCGTTCAGCAACATTTTTAGCTTTGAAGTATTGTGAGCTCAAAAATAACTTCCTGTCCCTGTTTCTGACACACTGAGAATAACAGCTCATTATGTGAGGGGGAACTCAATATTTAGAGATCTTCAAATGTATTTTAAAATTTTAAAGTAGTCTGAAAAAAAGTTTAAGGAATGCTGTACATTAGAGAATTCAATGCTTTTTAAGAGTAACATGCTTTCTAAATAATGCACATTAACCTTCATTCACAAAAATATTTCTTATGTCCTGAATCAAGCTTGATTAAAGTTATCAGATGATTTTTTTAAAGTGATGCTTGCTGTTTCATGTTTGTTTAAACAAATCCTTCACCCACATCTCCTTCCCATGAATGCAACAAGGTAATTAGCTTCTTTCTCTTCTGTGGCAAACTATATTTGCTCTTGTACTTGAAATAGTGATCTGTGGATTGTCCCAAAGGAGGATGAATAATCTTGTTGTGCACAAGTAAAGGAGTGGGAAGCAGCATTTACATGAGCAAGCCTGAAGCTCCTTCAAGTCTTTTCACATAGCAGCAAACCATGGTTTGTTATTATGCCAGAACCATGCCTATACTATCTTATCTCCTGATAAAAGCTAAAAAAAAAAGGAAGACAACTAAGGTTTCCTTTAAATCTCAACGAGTTAAGCGATGATGTGTTTTATATAAACATAAACAAAGATTTGCTATATGCCTGTAAACTTTAAAATATATATATACAGAAAGACATCTGAAGCTACTGAACAAGGTTTGAGTCCAGTCCCGTTTAAGACCAACGGGACTGGGTATAAGCTTTCTTGTGCATGCACACTTCCTCATTTTGTGCATGCACACAAAAACTTATAACCAGAATAAAACCTTGTTGGTCTTAAACGGGCCACTGGACTCAAGCTTTGTTCTGCTGCTTCAGACCAACACGGCTACCCACCTGAATCTGAAGCTACTGTATTTTCAAATATAAGACCCTTAAATTGGCAGTGTCATAAAATCAAGTTTCTAAATATAAGTACAGTAGCTTGAGTTGACTTCATATTCTCACTTGACAACACGAGACGCTGGAAATGACCTGAGCTGCAAAAGATTCCCTTCTTCAATTACATCTAATCCTTGATTTAGAGAGTGCTAGGAATCTAACTTCTATAATTTATGCTGTACTTGTAAGCACCTCTAACATTTCTCACACAGAACACACAATGTAGTTCACATCCACCTATTATCAATTTGCTATCTGGAACCTGGTTAGGTTAAACAAAGAATATTAAATTAGTTAACTCCTTAAACTGATCAAAAATCATACGAGATCACATCCAGTCTGGGCTGAAGGCATTGCACTGGCTGCCAATAGCATACCAGATTCATTTCAAGGTGCTGGCTTTGACCTTTAAAGCCCTATATGGTCGGAGGCCTGCCTACCTGAGGGACCGCCTTTCCCCATACATGCCCCAGAGAGCACTGAGGTCAGGGTCACAAAAATCACCTGACTCTCCCTGGCCTGAAAGACCAGGGAGAGTCAGGTGAAAGCTTGGCCATTACAAGGGCTAGGGCTTTTTCAGTGGAGGCTCCACACTGGTGAAATGAGCTCCTGGAGGACATCGGGGCCCTGCGGGACCTTTTACAGTTCCGCAGGGCCTGTAAAACGGAGCTCTTCCACCAGGCCATTGATTAGGAGCTGCCACTGACAACCACTGACAACCTTTGTAAATTGAATATACTGTAGCCCTACATAACAATGCCGGATATGACCTCTCCCCATCGGACCATGTACAGAAATTCCCGCCATCTGTTTATATTAGCACTTTATGTAATTGTTCTTACTGTAATTTTATTGTACTTATTGGTTTTACTGCATTTTAACTTGTGTAAGCCGCCTTGAGCCAGTTTACACCGGCAAGGCGGGATATAAATTGAAAGTTAATAAATAAATAAATAAAAATAAGTAAAAATGGCACTGGTGCTATAACCAGGCCCCAAAGTTTGCCATTTTCTTATCCCTCAAGTGACATACAAGCTGTCTGTAAGAGGATATGAGAGTGCACAGTGATTAGGTACCGAAATTAAATGCCCCCCATGGCAGCCCTAGAACAAAGGATTCTCCAACACAGGGCAGAGCACTTGTGAGAATGAGCTATAGTGAAGTACAGCTTTGGAAGACCAAATATGTCTGTGTTCTACTAACCAGATTTTGCCCCCCACTGTGAGGTTGATTTCAAAAAACTAAAATATTTTCGCAACCCTACTTTTAACTGTTTCCCAAAGCAAAGTAAATCTTTTAAAACCCATCGAGAAGATTTGGGGCTGAAGTAAGGCTGTGTGCTCTCGATACGAAAAGGGTAAAAGCATAAGATAGGAGAGGACTGCACATTGTTCAGATACTAGACAAATCCTTCACTACAAGTCTGTGCAAGTAAATACATTGTCCCCTTGTTATTCAGAATAAATGTTCATATTGATTCCACTAAAGAAAAAGGGCAGAGAAGTCAAATGACCAGGGCATAACTGTATAGATGTTCATATGTAGATGGGGTGTGTGTGTGTGTAGTCCTAAGGAGTTTCTTTTCCTCTTATAACATGGTTTCATGTCAAGTGTTTCCATAAGATTGTTACAGCAGGAAAGGGGGAAACTCAACATGAGATTACCATTGTTATTAGCAAACCCATGTTCACCATTTTTTATCTTTGACTCTGTATACAGGCCTCAGCTAACATTAAAGATGTGTGCAGAAAGGGAGCATAAGCCTGAAGTTTGCTCCTGCTCCCAGCATGTAACTTCAACGGGCTCATAAACACTCCAAATTAATACACAGTCTCAAATGCCAATAAATGAATCAGGTATTTAGCTGGCTTCAAGACTCTTACACAATTACATAGTGCCAATTTTTTAGTTTAAGTTCAGCAAAGAATGTACCAATTGCCTCTTTGGAAGTACCTGAGTTATGAACTACCATTATCACGGTTATAAGGCAGTGTATGTAGGCAGTATAGTGCTGCATTGTTGCTTATCACAAAGCATACATGTCTCTTTCTGCTAAAATATCGACTAAGCTTTTAGCATTATAGCAACAGTAGCAATGCTGAAGGCAGAAGACGGAGGAAAGAAACTTGCTCAATCCCCACAGAGGTGATCCAAGGTGGCTGTTATGCACTCCTAACATTAAAAAGTTAGTAGGTAAAAGATCAGGAGATGTGGCAGCCCAGGAAGCAGAGTGTGGACAGCCATCTTTTATTATATATGTTTTCCCAGTTTAGACCACACATTTGGCAAATAATTTGATTCCTTACTTACCTTTTTCCAAATCACAACTTTATTTTCAGATGGTCATTTCAAAGCAGGCCCTTACACATTTTGTGAGATTGTCCTGCACTTTCAATTCAAAGGCAACAGTGCTTTATTTAACTAACCTAGGCCCTGGACACACGGGCCGGATATCGTGTGTGTGTGTGTGGCTAATTGCTCCGGCGCAATTTGATCTGCGATTACGCAATCAGACGCAGCGGCACACCACGGGTCCTTCCCTCGGCGCCGGCGGGTAAACAAGGGACCGGAGGGGAATGCCGCGCACTGGCGCGATCACACCATGCGAGTCTGGAGACAGCCCGTGGCAAACGTTTACTAGTACTTCGGAGGTACTACTTTTTTAACACGCATTTTCGGCGGTAAGCCACGGGTGCGCTCCACTTCCCAGATGTCGGGGTGTGATCACGCCCGGATAATCCGCCCATCATCCGTGCCTCTCCCGCGGCAACTTTGCAGTGTGACCGGGGCCCTATATACCCTGCCTCTTTTCATAAAAACCTATCTCCAGATAGGTTATATCATTATATTCTACATGCCACTGTCACAAAATCTCAGACCAATGTAAGCCACAGCCTTTTCATTTTGGAAGCATGTGGTTATACATATCCTTTATAATATTCAAACTATGAGTGGCCTTTCAAATATGTTGTCATTCTAGATAACACAATCATATCACAGTAGCTTAAGTATTATCATGTGACAGACAAGCATATTACTTCAGTTACAGTCCTGCTTTAAGTCATGGATCTTGTTGAACCTCATTCATCAACATGGCTGGAAGAAAGTTTCAAATGCCTAGAAACCAGCCCTAGATGGGAAGCAAATTTCACTATTTTAGGCATATACTTTGCTGGTCTGAGAGAACATTCTGAGTTGTTAGGTTCTTAGGAGAAAATCCAGGGACTTTCTATAGCTGCTTCCTACCACATAAAACCACAGTGTTATAAAAGGGAGTTTTTAGCTTGCTTAAAAAACCCCCAAAGCAAATATAGAAGGATCCTCAATGTATTTCCCTTTTTACTATACACAGCTCTCCCATGGCCTGAGAACAGTCCTAACTATTCCCATCAACATGACTATGTGAAACAAACAAACAAAAAAATGGTTAAACGACCCAATTCAATGTATACCTTTTCTGAACCGAGCCTGATTAGACACATAGTTCCTACACTAATGAGCTGAATACCATGATGTTGCAGTCTTTCTAGGGCTACTTAAATACCACTTCCTGCATAGGAAAAATTATGAAAATCCCAAAGTGGATCCTTCATCCAGGACAATCTCTCCTACACAAACACACATTTTGTTACGTATATCACAACTGAAAGTAGATTCAGTGCTAACATTACTGCAACCAGCTAAAAATCTACACACAGTTCAGTAAGCTTGTCTATTCATGTGAGCAGTGTAACATTTGAATGAAAACCCTATATAGGCCCTGGTCACACGGGCAGGAAAATGCAGGGGGGAAGCGTGGCTGTTTGCCCCAGAGCAAAATAACGCGCAGCTGCACGATCAGGTGTCCCATCGAGGTCCCGTGGTTAGGGGGGAGGTGCCGATCACAGGACAATCCTGCGGTGCGGCAAAGAAGCGGCCTCTCTAGCAAAAGGCTCCGCGGGTTTAACCCCTTCCAGGGCTGCAGAGGAATGCAAACTGTGTGCTCTGTCCGGTCCCCTCCAGGAGGAGCTTCAGCCGAGCCGTCCTCCCGCCACGCCCCCCCTGCACCTCCCCCTTTGCCGCCCAGTGCAGAGAGTTCCTCTCGATCAGGCCGGGCCAGGAGTGGGGGGGAGTACGGAAAAGAGGAGGGGGCTGTGTTGTTTATTTGTAAACAAAGTGTGTGCATGCACCGTTGGGTGCTTGTGCGCATCCCATGGAGACTTGGGGGGAAAAAATCTTTTAGCGACTGGACATGGGTGGCCGCCGGATGCCACGACCTACCACTGGAAACGCGATCAGGCACCTGCCCTTGCCCCGCGGTTTTAGGAAACTAGTACCTCGGAGGTACTAGTTTTTTACCCCGCATCTTTGGTGGGAAGCCTCGGGTTTGCCACAGGAGCTCTACGCTTCCCAGATGTGGCGCTGTGATCGCACTCGGAAAATCCGCCTATCTTCCGTCTCTGTAGTGTGGCTAATGCTCCATGTGACCGCAACCACAGAAGATTATGGAGCTTATTTGAGTGATCAGAAACTTTCAAAATACCTAAATAACAAAAGTGACTGTTGTAAAGCTCTTAAGTCACCACTTCAGATGCTATCTGAACCATAAAAACAGGAGAGGAAATTAGTTGCTGTAGATTTTCCGGGTTGTGTGGCCATGGTCTTGGCATTGTAGATCCTGACGTTTCGCCAATTTTTCTTCTTCTCACCTTGACACAGAGAGTACTCTATCTTTCTGTGTTATACCTCTGAGGATGCCAGTCACAGCTACTGGCGAAACGTCAGGTTCTACAATGCCAAGACCACGGCCACACAACCCGGAAAATCTACAGCGATTAATGAACTCCGGCCGTGAAAGCCTTCAACGACATAGGAGAGGAAATGTTCAGAAAGAATGCAGCTTCCAACAACTGTTCAGAAAGAATGCAGCAAATCAGCCTCAGATTTCTATAAATGAATGTTGTGTTTAACACAATCCATGAAATGGGCATTACAATGACTGCATCCTTAATTTTTTTCAATTTTACTTCTGTCAAATGTGTTTACAGTCACAGGTCTTACACAAGTCTGACAATACTCCCAGTGTACAGACCATGTATAACTTCAGGTATAAGGAAACAAGCAGCACTTGTCAAACAGCCCAAATCATCAAAGACCTCATTAATGTTTTGCAAAACCGGGCTTTAGCATGGGTATCTAAAACACTAAACCTTCAATGGACCACAAGACTTTTGTGTGCGTGTGATTTGCAGTTTTCTCCCTGGAATCTGTAACCTACCACTGTTGGATTGTGATCTTAGACCTTCCCGAGGATTCTTCCTGGCAACTTTCTGGCGATTCCCTCCACCCATGCTGCCCCACCCCCGCTTTCCATGACATTTCGCTCACCCTGCCCATCTTCTCCGGCGGTTTCTTTTTATTCCGTTTTTTCTGCTCTTCTCCCTTCAGCAAGAGCATCGTGGCTGCCCCAGGAGCCGCCTTGTTGGGGCCACCGCTTCCTCCCCCTCCTGTCAGGCCCACAACCGCCGTTTCCTCCTCCTCGTCGTCGTCTTCCTCCTCATCTTCTTCTTCTTCCACCTCGGCTGCCCTGCCAGGGCGCTTCTTGCGAGCATCTCCCGCCCTGGCGCAGGTCGCAGCCCACAGGAGTCCCAGCAGGACCAGCAGCGCCAGGAGGGATGTCGAGAGCAGCACGAGCCAGGTAGGCAGGCGCTGCGGCTCCAGGCCGGACGGCAGCTGCAGGCCTAACTCGGTGCGCAGCAGGCCCACGCCGGCCGACAGCACGTCCCGCAGCCGGGATGACACCTCCTCAGCCTGCTGGGCCACAGCCTCTTGCCAGCTCGGCGCGGCCATGGCCCCGGCGGGGACGGGACCGAACGGAGATTCGCGTCAAGCCGACCACATCTCTCACTCCCCCCCGGAAAGCAAAGGCCCTTCGGCTCGCCCGCTTCGATGTCGGCTTCCAGTCAGAGGAACTGCCCCGACTTGGCGAATTGCTCGCTCGGGCTTCTGCCTGAGGCGCCTCCTCAGCCTCTCACGGCCCAGGAGCGCAACGTCACCTCTCCGCCGCCGAACGTCGGCGGCCGGAACGTTGCGGCGCACGCGCACGTCGGCTGCTCCCTGCGCGCGCACGGGCGGACGGTCACGTGGACGTCCGCGAGCCGTTGGAGGAAGGGGGAAACGCTCCAAGCTGCGCGTGCGCACGCGCCTTCTTCCGTCTTCCATATTTGGGACGACTAAATGACCTCCCTCATCTGTTCTCTTCCTTCAGTTGGCGCGTGCGTTGAAGCGAGGGGGACGCGCAGAGGGTTGCTCCGAGCCCTGCGATTGGGTAAAACAAGGAGGGTGTGCCAATAGTCTCGACGTGGCAGTACTCTCGAGGGAGGGAGGGAGAGAAAGGGGAGGAGCCGTTGCCTTTCGTCAGCGACTGTCACAGGCCGAGAGCAGAAAGACCGAGGCGGGTAATTTGGAAAAGGAAACGTTAAATGGCGCGTTAACTGCTCCTCAGGCTGAAGCTCTGGCCAGCTGGATTCGCTCGCGTGGGATGCTGGTGCGTTCAGTTTTGGGGAGTGTGAGAGATTATGGCTAGGCCTGGGGAGTCCTGGCTTCACATTCTGGATTCTTTGTTGGTGTCCAGTTTTTCTTTCTTAGTGTGTCCTTCCTCAGAGGAGCGATGTGAAGATAACGAGGAAGAGACAAGCACATGCTCCATCCTGACCTGCTTGGCGGGAAAAAAATGTATTGTATTGCATTGCGGGTCAGGACGTGACGGTGGACCAGAGTTGCCCGCTGCAACTTGGGAAATTCCTGGAGAGTTTGGGCAAGGTGTGATGTCACCTGTCACGTCCAGGTCAAGGAATTTTGCACTGTCATGTCATTTGCCTAAAGCCAGCCAGTTCTTCTGTTAAGTCGTGTGCTTAACAAAGAGCTTCTTCCTTTCAGAGTTCATATTTAAACTCCACAATTTATATATCTTCTGCCAAAATCCAAGGAGATTCTTTAGCAGAACATGGTGCTGCTCCTTCAGCTGCCCACTCCAGCGCCTCACTGCCCTCTGCTTGCTGAGGGAGATGTTTGCCACCAAGCCTCTTTCTGACAGCCCCTTTGCTATCATCTGCCATCTTCACACATGTCCTTAACACATCTCCCCCTGAGTGTAACTCCTCAGACTCCAGCTCTGGCCCACTTGGCAGAGGAGGAGGAGATGATAGAGGAAGGCCTCCAGTCTCAGGGACTTGACCTCAGGGGGAGCATTGTGAACTCTCCACTTGGAAGAGGAGAAAACTTTGTTATAAGTTATAACCCCTTCTCCCCACTTGTGGCATGGTTTATGGATGGACTTGGTTGCGGTAATGGAGGGAGACCTCTTAATTTCCCTACTTAGACGTTCAGTAACATGTGGGTTAAATCTTTCCATTTATCACAGTGCAGGCACTCAAATCCAGTGTTCCCTCTAAGGTAAGTCTGAGCTAGCTCACAGATTTTTAGCCTCCAGCGCACAGATTTTTGTCTTATCTCAGGAAGGATGGCTGCAGAGCAAACTAATTTATGCAGTAGCCAAATTGCTCGCTCACAACTTTAATGCCAGTAACTCACAAAGTAGAATTTTTGCTCATAAGACTCCACAGCTTAGAGGGAGCATTGCTCAAGTCTACACTTTAAGGACTATGAAGGTGGTTAAAGGTACTTGGAGTTAAGCAGATTTGAGCATATAGCTGTTGCGTGTTGCGTAGCATCTGCCCTCTGATGCATGGTGGTTCTTACACAGTGGTATAAGGTCTGTCTTCTATGGATGGAAACTAGGGGTGCTTTCACAGCTTGTACGCCCATTGCGCTGAGTTGTGGTTGAAAATAAGGCAATTTTTATATGATTTTCCTGTGTTGATATTTCTGTTTTGTAGAGAAAAGAACATATGCTGTCATGTTTGGTGAATGCAACCATTGGTGCTATCTCAATAGGCAAAACAGGACGTTTGACTACAGATGATAAGTATGCACATTTTCTGCCGAGTAACATTCTGAAGGAAAACTATCATCTGTGAAGTGGCTCCTAGAAGAACCAATTTCAGTGCCTAATTTGAGGCAAGGCTTTGACCTGTATTTTGAAACCAAGATCTCACCCTAGAAACAGTATCTTCCATATCACACATTCATTGGTATCTTTTCTTCACTGCATAATGATTGATGAAGAATCAAGTAAAATGTGTCCTGATAGTTACTACAGCAAGTTTCTTATAAACTTGGGGGAGATTAGAGGAAGTAATGGAGAAGAAGAAGGTGGTCAAAGGCTGGAATGTAACCTCCATATGCAAAGCTGTGCACTTCGGAATGTCAGTTTGGGATTTAAATTGGTGCTAGCTGCGCCCTTTCTGTGACGTTTGGTGGTTTCTCAAAAACATCTGGTTGGCCACTATACCAAAGGGAACACTGGACTAGATGGGTGCCAAAGTCATAGTTTGCCTAGAGCATCAAAAACAAACAAACCTTGGGTTAGCTCTGTATGGTTTACCATAAATTTGGACATGTGTCAGCATACTGAAAAAGCTGGGAACCACTGCTATAGACAAAAGCATGTTTTTAAACATCTGTGCATGTACACCTGGTAATCCTAATTGGGCCAAGGGTCTCAGAAACATGAATACAGTACTTTGAAAATAAGATTATGCACATGAAAGTTTCTGGGTTTCAGTGGGAAAGGCTAGTTTCACTCCCAGTAGAGTTGTCAACCTCCAGTAGGGTCCTGGAGATCTTCCAGAATGACAACTGATCTTTAGACTATGTACATCAATTCTCCATGCCTTGACATGGCGAGGGGGCTTGCATGGTTTGATGAGGCTGCAGGCTATGCCATGGAGGGCCACCCAGGATGGACAGGCCACAGCAGAGAATTCAGACAAAACGTGATCCACTGGAGAAGGAAATGGGAACCCACTCCAGTATCTTTGCCAAGAAAACCGCATGGACAGTAACAAAAGGCTAAAAGCTATGATGCCAGAAGATGAGCCCCTCAGATTGGAAGGTGTCCAATATGCTACTGGGGAAGAACAGAGGGCAAGTAACCCCAGAAAGAATGAAGTGGCTGGGCTAAAACCGAAAGGACATTCGGCTGTGGATGTGTCTGATGGTGAATCCAATGCTATAAAGAACGATACTGCATAGGAACCTGGAATGTAAGATCTATGCATCAAGGTAAGTTGGATTTGGTAAAAAATGAGATGGCAAGACTGAACATCGACATCTTGGGAATCAGTGAACTAAAATGGATGGGAATGGGTGAATTTAACTCAGAAGAGTTAAATTCAGAATCTACTACTGTGGCCATGAATCCCATAGAAAAAAATGGTGTGGCCTTTATAATCAACAAGAGAGTGAGAAAGGTAGTAATGGGATACAAAATAAAATCTCAAAAACAACAGAATGATCTCAGTCCAAATCCAAGGCAAACCATTCATCTTCACAGTAATCCAAGTCTATGCCCCAACCACTGACACAGAAGAGGCTGAAGTGGACCAGTTCTATGAAGACCTACAATACCTCCTAGAACTAACACCAAAAAAAGATGTCCTTATCATCATAGGGGACTGGAATGCTAAAGTAGGAAATCAAAAGGTAACCGGAATAACGGACAAGTTTGGCCTTGGAGAACAAAATGAAGCCAGGCAAAGGCTAACAGATTTTGTCAAGAGAACACGCTGGTCATAGAGAAAACCTCTTCCAACAACCTAAGAGGCGACTCTACACATGGACATCACCAGATGGGCAACACCGAAATCAGATTGATTATGTCATTTGCAGTCAAAGATGGAAGAGCTCTATCCAGTCAGTAAAAACAAGACCTGGAGCTGACTGTGGCTCAGATCATGAGCTACTCATTGCCAAATTCAGACTTAAACTGAAGAAAGTTGGGAAAACCAGTTAGGCCATTCAGATTTGACCTAGATCAGATCCCTTATGAATATATGGTGGAGATGAAAAATAGGTTTAAGGGACAAGATTTGATAGACAGAGTGCCTGAAGAACTATGGATGGAGGTTCGTGACATTGTACAGGAGGCAGCAATCAGCACCATCCCAAAGAAAAAGAAATGCAAGAAAGCGAAGTGGCTGTCTGATGAGGCTTTACAAATAGCAGAGAAAAGAAGGAAAGCAAAAGGCAAATGCGAAAAGGAAAGATTTACCCAACTGAATGCAGATTTCCAGAGAACAGCAAAGAGAGATAAGGAGGCTTTCCTGAATGAACAATGCAAAGTAACAGAGGAAAACAATAGAATGGGAAGGACTAGAGATCTCTTCAAGAAAATTAGAGAAATTAAGGGAATGTTCCGTGCAAAAGCTGGCCATGATAAAGGACAAAAACAGTAGGGACCTAACAGAAGCAGAAGAGATTAGGAAAAGCCAGACATCCTGGAGTGCAAACTCAAATGGGCCTTAGAAAGCATTACTAACAACAAAGCTAGCGGAGGTGACGGTATCCCAGCTGAGCTATTCGAAGTCTTAAAAGATGATGCTGTTAAAGCGCTGCACTCAATATGCCAGCAAATCTGGAAAAAACAACAGTGGCCACAGGATTGGAAGAGGTCAGTTTACATTTCAATACCAAAGAAGGGCAATGCCAAGGAATGTTCAAACTATCACACAATTGCACTCATTTCCCACGCTAGCAAGGTCATGCTCAAGATCCTTCAAGCTAGGTTTCAGCAGTACATTTATTTATTTATCTTTTGACTTACTACCCCGCTCGAACCCCCCAAGGGGTCTCTGAGCGGCTTACAGTTAATCCCTAACTATGGCCACACAGATACTTCCAGAGAACAGTCAGGGTTGATTTCTTTTAGGATTGACTGATTTGATCTTCTTGCAGTCCAGGGGACTCTCAAGAGTTTTCTCCAGCACCATAATTCGAAAGCATCTATTCTTCAGCGCTCGGCCTTCCTTAGGGTCCAACTCTCGCAGCCATACATTACTACTGGGAATACCATCGCTTTGA
>NW_015165235.1:228898-252838 GCF_001447785.1 Gekko japonicus
GTGAGAGTTGGACTATAAGGAAGGCCGAGTGCCGAAGAATAGATTCTTTTGAACTATGGTGCTGGAGAAGACTCTTGAGAGTCCTTTGGACTGCAAGGAGATCAAATCAGTCAATCCTAAAAGAAATCAACCCTGACTGTTCCCTGGAAGGCCAGATACTGAAGCTGAAGCTCAAATACTTTGGCCACCAAATGAGAAGGGAGCACTCACTGGAGAAGACCCTGATGCTGGGAAAGACTGAAGGTTAAAGAAGGGGATGGCAAAGGATGAGATGGTTAGACAGTGTTATTGATGCAATGAACATGAAATTAAACAAACTCCCGTGGACGATGGAAGACAAGAGGGCCTGGCATGATGTGGTCCATGGGGTTGCGAAGAGTCAGATTTGACTGTGCGACTGAATAACAAAACAAAAAAGAGCTTCTTTATCAAGATATTCTTGCTGAAATGCAGGCTCAGTTGAGTCTCTGCAAGAGAAGAATAAGGATGATGAAACCAGCATTTGTCAAGGCAGGCCAGGTTTCACCTTATGTGTGAACTGTTGAAGCGTGCCTTGGACTGGCAGCAGCAGTTTCCAATAGGTGCTCAAAGACTTAATGAAACAAAGAGAAAAAATTGGTCCTCATGGATGCTGAGCTTGTATTCTTTCCCAAAGAAGAGAAACTGTTTTGAAGTATAATGGCAGTAAAAGACAAACACGATTGTTATGTATAATTTTGCTGAAGTATTCTAGCTTCAAATAGTTACAAAGTACTGATTCTTGTAATGTGTGTGAAGTAATCCTTTGAGCAGAGAGCCCAGACACAGAAACTAAGCAGCCTCAGCCCCAGTTAGTACTTGGATGGGAGACCACGAAGGAAGCCCAGGGTTGCTCCGCAGAGGCAGGCAGTGCCTCTTGTCTTGGCGTTGCCATAAATTGGCCATGACTTGACAGCTTTAAAAAGTCCTCAGTCTAGAATGGCAACATGCCTGAATCATGTTTGTAGTAGAATCTGCAAAAGGCTGCTACACAACCTCAGGCTGTTTTACAAGATGTCAATTTTATGGCACACAAGGTTGGATTAGGGTTGCCAGCTCAGGGTTGGGAAATACCTGGAGATTTTGAGGGTGGAGCCTGAGGGGGGTGGGGCTTGGGGAGGGGAGGGGCTTCAGGGGGTATAATGCCATAGAATCCACCTTCCAAAGTGGGCGTTTTCTCCAGGTGAACTGATCTCTGTCACCTGGGGATCAGCTGTAATTCAAGGAGATCTCCAGCTGCCACCTGGAGGCTGGCAACCCTAGGTTGGATCCAACCAACATTTCTGATAGTGAAAAAAAGAAGAGAGGGCAACAACAGTTGCTGGAGTGGTTAACATTTTACACTCTGATCCTATGTGGTGATAGGGATAATGGCTGTAATCTTAAGTGCACCTAACTTTGTGTGATGTTGGGTTGCCAGTCACTTGGAATTGCAAACATTTTAAAACTGCAGGTTTCATCTGAATACCTCCCTGGGGAGGATATGTACATTAATAGCATGCAAGATGAAGGAAAAGGAAGAAAGAGCTTATTTAAGATTATATTTGTGGCAAGTTGTAAAGTAAGAGTCAGGAATATTTTTCTTCCTTCATACGCTTACCTTAAAAAATAATAATCCTGTGGCAAGTTGTAAAGTAAGAGTCAGGAATATTTTTCTTCCTTCATACGCTTACCTTAAAAAATAATAATCCTGTATTCTAATGTCCATGTTGGTTATTCCCCCCCCCCCAGGACAGCAGTGTTGTATAGTGTTTTTAATATGGAAGACTTATTTGATCCAGTCTACACAAGCACCATTAAGTTCTTTTACAGAAACACTGGTCAGCGTAGATTGTCTAAAAGCTCTTGCTGTCTCAGCCTTCGGTACAGATCTTGACCTGAAATGCTTTAGGGTGGAACTAGACCACCAAACATAGGAAGCTGCTTCTGAAAACAGCAGCCCCCCCCCCCTTCACCTTACATCATATCTATTAGGCTGAGAGTGCTGTGAATAGGGGACTGGGATATATCCAGTGTGATGCTGTTGGGAAATAAGGTAAAGTGGTGAACTAGACATCTGGTAGCAAAGCTGTACCTTTTGGAAACATGCATATCTATGCTTCTTTGAAATAAATATCATTTGAATCAACGTTATGTATTTCATTTTCATGAGTATTAGAATCAGGCATCTAACTAGTTTTCTTGAACAGCTAAAGGAAGACAAACACTGAACTAATACTTTGTACCTTGGATGCTGAAAACCAGGATCCAAAGAAGCATGAGGTTGCTGGTGCATCCACAGTTGGAGTTTCTGGGTTCCCTTCACAATAGCTTCAGTTTTGCTCCCTGGTCAAACAGTTGAAGCAAACATCACTGAAGCTCTCTGAAAAAAAGGGCCTTGCACTCATTCAGTCCTGACATATGTATTCTCATCAGTAAGTGCTATACATCCTCTGTATTTCAGTATATTTCTTTTTTGGAACAGTATATAGGAATAATGATTACAATGAATATTGAAATGTATTTCTTTGACATAACACCGCACCTTACCTCTAAGAAAATAATTGTTAGTTTGCCACAGTTAACAATTAAGAAAGTAATTAAGTATGTAATGTAATTTGAAATGGTAGATTTAAATGTATTTCTCTAGTCTGGGGGAAAGAAAAATAGCTCTACACAGCCAGTCTCTGCGCTTCAAAAAAAAGAGAGAGAGATGCTGCTAGGTCATCTCCATGCTTACGAGGAGATGGAGGGAACCTACTAACACACTCTCACCAGTCCGCAATTAAGGATCCATCAATCTGCTGACATATTTACTACCTTGCTATGTTTGTCCCCCCCAAGTTGAAACCAAACAAATGATAGCCATATAAGCCAAGCTTACTATTATTTTAATATGTTAAAAACATCATCATTACTCTGTATGCTAATTCACTGCCCACCCTCTATATGTAGGACTGTTATTTCTGTTTCCATTCCATTGCATCTGAAGAAGTGTGCGTGCACATGAAAGCTAATACCTTGAATAAAACTTTGTTGGTCTTAATGGTGCCACTGGAATCAAACATTGTTCTACTGCTTCAGACCAACAGGGCTGCCCACCTGGATTGCTCTTTAGGGCTGTCACTCTGCCTCTCCCTTCAGCTGGAGAGATTTCACCTCCTGACTGATGGTTCTTGCTTCAGTCACGAAAGAGAAATTTCCAGCTGTCAGGAGGTCACCATCCTATCAGTAGTTCCCGCTGATGAAGCATCAGTCATGATCAGTCATGATCTAGGCAGCACTCTGCCAGCTTAGCAGCTCTAATGGTCCTGCCCTACTGGAAGTAATACTTGTGAATGCACAAGGACAGAAGCAACAGGCAAGGTGGGCCAGCTTGGGGGGCAATGGAAGAAATGGGACTAACCTCCTTGAGCAACTGCTGTTAAATAAAATAAATAAATAGAACCCATATTTCCCAATCCAAAAAGCAACTGTCAGCTTTTGCAGGTGCTCTGTCAGGGAGTTGTTCCTTGAGTGGCATGTTTTCATAGCAGTACCTTTGTGGTCTCATTGCCTTGCATGTGAAGCCCCAGGTTAAAGCCTCTTCTCCAGTGTCAGTGTGGACATAATTATACTGTCCCGCCTTGCAGGGCTGTTGTAAGGACTGCAGATAAATGTAATTAAATGTTTCAAACTTGTCATAATACAAACTTGTCATAATTGTTGTAATTGTCATAATTGTTATAAACCTGTCTTAATTGTTGGTAGGTGGTGTTACTGGAACAGAGCCACTGTTGCAGTTTGATTCAGTTCTGTTATAGTGGCCATAATTCATGGCTATATCAAAGATAAATATCTAGTAGTGGCTGCACTACTGAATGCTCCTGTTGTCAATGTGATCCTGGGTGTTTGAATTTCACAACTGCATAAAGTGCTCTAAATTCTGAACCATTTTAAAATGTTACTACTGAAAATGCTTTGTGGGAATAAAAATACTCTCATTCATAACTTTGTCATACGAACTTTCTGGATGTAGGAAAATGCATAACTGATGTTCACACTTCAAGAATTCTTTGAATGGACAGTCCACCAGACCCATTTTGCTCCTAGTCTGCATTAAGGGAATAAGAATGGGCCTCCTTTACAGGGATGTTGTACACATGACAGCTCGATCATGGGATGGAGGCTCGCCACTCTGCTAATATGACTGCCTGATAATTAGATATTTTCTATGTACATTTATTTATTTATACTTATATTTATACCCCGCCCACGCTGTAAACAGGCTCTGTGAGCAACATGATTAGTGAGTGAATAGGCACTGAGGCCTCTCTTGGAGAGTGGCTGTTTTTGTGTTTAATTTTCCTTAAATGTGGATACCGTGATATTAAGCTGATAGAGCAAAAGATGCCAGTTTACTTTGTGAATTGTGCTAAGGCCACAAGGGAGTTCATTATCTGAGTTATAAAAGTCTTAGTCTGTTTTAGCTGTTATCTATAGTTTCGTTTAATATAGTTAAATTATGTGTGTTCATTCCCACAGCTATGGGTGGGATCCAGACTAAATTTTCCATTAGCAGAACAGAATGACCTTGGCTTCCCTCCCCTTCTCACTGCAGCTCACTGATTTCCGCAAAATGCTGCTCCTGGGGGGGAAAGGAGACCTTGAGGAATGACATGAGTGGGTTTTATAGCAGGGATAGGAAATTGGTGGAAATTGGCAATTAAGTCTGGATACAGCCCACCCTGACCCCCCTGCTATAGCTAGTTTCAAAGTCTTGGAAGGGCATGCCAAGAGAACGTGTCATTTTGGACTCCTTGTGAGCCTTCTTTTCCATTTCCCCCCATCTCTGTGTTATCATTTGATAGCTCCACATTTCACAAGCATGTGTCTTCAAAAATAAAATCAATAGGAGCTGCTCATTACTTCACAGGCTCATCAGCTCTTAATCTCACCCCCCCCAATATAATCATATGTTTATTCCTTTGTTTCTAGCTTGTTTTTTAGTGCCTTGAAAACAACAGACTGGCTGCTTTCACACAAAATACAAAAAAAAATCTGTTTTTAGTACTTCATCTGGAATGGGAATTATGAGTAGATTCCACATGCTTGCGGAAATTGCACTCTGAAAACTGTTTACACCTCATCATCAGCTCTGAAAATATGAGGAGGCTAGCGTTTTTGAGGTTTTGTGTGCTTTTCTCACATCTAATTGTAGTTAGGGATGAATAGATTCTGCCAACTGTGTCCTGGCTGTGATATGTTGTTTCTTCTGGGGTTTCAGTCTGATAAACATCAGTTCAGTCCTATAGTGATCAATCATCCCTTCCATAATCCAGAAGGTACTGTTCAACAGCATCTATGTATCTCACTTGGGTTTTACATCAGTTCAGTAGCCCTCATGCACCCCATTATTACAGTCTGACCACAGCATTTATTGCCTTATCTAGACTAGATGGGGTGGATCCTATCCCATCCTACTACTCTACTGAGCAAAGTTTGAAGTTTTCCTCCAGTCTAAGAAGATCTCCAACTTAAGTAGCTCTTCCTCCAACAGAACAGCTACTTCAGTTGGAAGAAGGTTTCTTGGAGTATGGCTGGATCCACTGTGATGAAAAGGAGTCAATAGAGTTTGCATCTTGAAGGCATCTTATCTCCTAATTTTTGGATAACCTCTACCAAGCGTTTCAAATAGATGTAAAATTTTATTTATTTATTATATTATTATCCAGCCTTCCCCGCAAATGAGCTCAGGGCGGCTAACAAACAAGGGCACCATGTGCCAAGTATAAAATATTAAAACACATAAAAACAACCATTTTATCAAAGTTAAACTGCTCAGTGATGTTTATGATTTAGTCAAATAAATTAAATCAAGATGGTGATCAGTAAATGTTCCTCAAGTCCAATCGGCAGTACCGCTCCATCCGAATATTGTAACTTGATCTTATAGGGGGCCATCGATCTTAAATGGGCCATCCCAATGCCCCATGTTCCCATGAGGCAATTGGTGGTGGCGGCGGCTCCTAATTAAAAGCCTGGCAGAAGAGCTCCATCTTGCAGGTCTTGCAGAACTGTGAAAGGTCCCACAGGGCCCTGATCTCTGGGAGCCACCAGGTAGGAGCCGCCACTGAAAAGGCCCTGGCCCTGGTTGCCACAAGCCTGTCCTCCCTGGGGCCTGGAATCACCAGTCGATGTTGAGTCCCCAACCGAAGTGCTCTCTGGGGTATCAGTGGGGAAAGGCGGTCCCTCAGGTATGTCGGACCCTGGACATATAGGGCTTTAAAGGTAAGTACCAGCACTTTGAAGCGAACTCGGAAAGCTATAGGCAGCCAGTGAAGCGCTTTCAGCACAGGTCAGATGTGCTCCCATCTAGGGAGACCCATCAGAAGCCTGGCCGCAGCATTCTGCACTAGCTGCAGCTTCCGAATTAGCGACAAAGGCAGCCCCATGTAGAGAGCGTTGCAGTAGTCTAATCTTGAGGTGACAGTTGCATGGATCACTGTAGCCAGGTCATCACGGTCAATATAGCCAAAGTATGAGGTATGAGGGCAAAAAAGAGCCTGCAGACCTCCATAGCTCAAATGCCATGGCACAGAGCGCCCGTCCCCCAGCATTATTTGCAGGAATTGACCTACCAAATACGAACAGAACCATTGGAGTTCTATGCCTGTAGTTCCAACCTCGCTGAGAGGTTCAGAAGTATCAATGGAACTACATTCCTTTGTCTCTCTCTCTCTCTCTCTCTCTCTCTCTGTGGGTATACACATACACACCATTTGCTTCATCTAGAAGTTCTTTGGAGCTGAGTTGCTCCCCCACACTTTAGAACCCTGGTCCAAACGGGTATTAATGACTGGCTGAGAGTTAAAAATAATGTTAGGCTTCAGGGAACTGCAATAAAGATTTCACAACCAGGCACTCCTTTTTCACCTAGATTGTATCAGCCAAGAAGGACAATGGTTAAACATGGTAAGGAGGGAGTAGGATGTATTTCTCCAAGCACTGCATCATATCCTGCGTCTAAAACAATGGAAAGTGATCCAAAAGCAAAGGACAAGAGGAAGCAAATGGGATGCTGTGCATTTATACTGTTTTCAACCTTGTTTCCAAGTCAGAGTGGATGTAAATTGCAAGTAGAAACTATCCCATCAGCTTAATTCTTTTGCTGAATCCAAGAGTACCTCTGCTGGCTTGGCTGAAGAGGTGGTCCTAGAAATACTTCCTTTTCCTTTTTCCTTTGGGCTCTGGTTCACTATTGCAAAAGAAGAAATGCACAATACTGGTGCAAAAACTCCTTATCTTGTCTTCTGCATGGGATGCAGCATGAAGGGAATAAGCTGTGGGGTGAGTGAAGAATCCATAGAAATCCTAGACCCACCCACCTAGCACAAATGAAAATTTCTTCTGGAGAGTATTGGAGATTTGGATCTGAATTCAAATTTCAGCAGCCCTGAAGTGTGAGGAGCCCTGGCTGTGATGAGAAAACAAAGTAAAAACTGTATTTTGCTTTTAAAGAGTTGTCACAAATTAGAAAACCCCAAAAATTAAAGCATTTGAAGATTCATAATGCATGTTTAGGTTCCCCAAGATATTATTTCCTTGTGTCTCCACCAACATTAACTTGGCCCTGCATTCTGGATCCTTGGAACTGTTGTGACAACAGTAGAACTAATAGTAGGAAAGTTCTTGTCGCTAGAGGTGTGGGAAGCAGGTGGAACCCCAAGGACTATTTGGTGTAGCCTAGCAGTGGTAGGGTCAGTGAATGAGGATAAGGAGCAGAAGGAGAGTCTGTTTGCTGGGGAGCTGTTATCACCTGGTATTATTTGAAAACAACATATGTGAAAACTGAATTTGTAAAAGGGGGAGTTAAAATTTAGTGTAATGGGTATTATTGCTAGCATTGTATTGTTATCGTAGGGCTGTGTATTGCAAGCTGAAGAATGCAGTTTGTTTAATGCGTTGCCTAGTTTATAGAGATTGATTTCCTTTGGAGGGAGAATTCGAATAATGCAGCATCTCCGTGGACTTGGGAAGTTGGACTCCCTTGGCTCATGAGAAAGAATTTGCAAGCAAAGACATGTTACAAGAGAGTAAGGGCTTTTCCACATTCTAATTTTACTTGCTAAGTTCCTGTTTCTTTGGGTTTTTTTCCTTGTTTCCCATGTGTTCTGCTCCCTCTAGTGGTCGATTCGATATCAAACGGCTTTATTTCCAGACCATTTCCACAAAGGTGCAAACCCCCACTATGGCCCAATCTGCATTTGCTACGTAAAGCTGGTCCGTGCTGCTGTGGCGCCGGCTTCCCATTTGGCTCAGTATAAAGCTCTCCTCTGTCTGCATCAGGACAGAAGTTTTTTAGGGAGAGTGCGCAAGAGAGGGGGGAGGAGTGGCTTCCCAGAAGAGTCTCTTGCATCAGAGAATATGCTGCCAAGCAGCAGAGTGACCCAGCAGGCTCTAACCCTATCGTAAATGAGCTTCTGTGGTCTGAGGTCATCATATGCTGCCCTGTGGCTTGGCCTTGTGAGGTGAATTTGATCTCAACATGGGTCAAAGCTTTCACAAAACTGCTCACCATGTCAGTCAGGTTATTTGTTTAAATTATGGGATGTAATAGGACATATACAAAACACAAAGGGTTTACTGGATCTGATGTACTGTACAATGCTAAAGTTTTCCATGACAAACAGTGAATGCCTTGCATAGTATTATTTAGTCAGTGCTCGGTATATTTTAGCAGATTGGATTATCTCACACTCTCAGCAACAGCTCTATATCAGGTACTTGTCTTGGCAAGATAGAGCAATTGTCAAAGTATGTCACCTTATCTTCTGGGATGATACTGCAATCCACGCTACTTTATCATTAAGGAATTCCTTGTTCCCCAAAGGTTTAGGAAACCTTTTCAGTTCCAGACCTTACATTACAATATATCTATTATTGTAAAGTTCCAAAATAAATCTTTTCCCCCCGGATGCTGCATGCAGTAGATAGTACAATGCATTATGGACAATATCCTCCATCTCAACTTCTGACTGCAGATACAGTGGCATAAATTTACAATGCTATCCTAAGCAGAGTTCTGCCTTCTAAAATCTGTTTAGGATTGTGCTGGTAAGTATCTATAGTGTCACGCTAGGACAAGAGCAGTGTTTGAAAGCCAGGTTGTACTAAATGGTTTCTCAAAGAGTTGTAATACCCGTTCTAAACAATGAATTTGCAAAGTATGATGACCTATTGTAAACAGACTCCACTCTTTACCCCTCTATCTGATCAGATGTCTTTTGCATTGACAGCATCTATGTAAGTAAAGCTCAGGGGACATAACACAACTGACGGTCCACAGTGTTTAGCCCAGCTAGTAATTTGTAGATACCTCATCAGGATTTTTAAAGTAAGTGGTTAAGACACTGAACTGCAGGCTGTGGAAGGTCAGTAGTTCAGCAGTTCGAGACCCGAGTTGCCGCATGACGGAGTGAGCTCCCGTCTCTAGTTCCAGCTCCTGCCAACCTAGCAGTTCGAAAGCAAGAAATTGCAAGTAGATAAATAGGTACCACTTCGGTGGGAAGGTAACAGCGTTCCGTGCGCCTTGGTGTTTAGTCATGCCGGCCACATGACCACGGAAACGTCTTCAGACAGCGCTGGCTCTTCGGCTTTGAAACGGAGATGAGCACCGCAACCCTAGAGTCGGATTCGACTGGCTTTCGAGCAAGGGAACCTTTACCTTTACTTTATGAATCAGTAATTGCTTCAGAAGTGGTGTTTAAATTTTTTTTTTGTTGCAAGCTCCCATCTCCATACTGTTAAAAGCTCCTGTTTGCTAATATGTATTTTTGAAATTGTGATTTGGACAAGCCACGCTAGAGAACCAGAAACAGAGGCAAAAACATGTGTGACCAACAGATGGCGCTTATTGCTCGTTTAATGCATCTCCCAATTCCTTTTTGCAATTCAGCCCCAGACACTAAAACAACAGGAACTTATTAATTGAACAACAGTGTACAGTAGTATGTATTTTTCATAAATTATAATGAGAATGATGAATGCAACCTTGTTCTCCGGAAAGTACTGGATAAATGCTTCTCCATGAAAATTCACATGCCAGTGATCTTTCTCGAAAATGATTTAGGATTTATGCGAAGTAATGATAAGAGATCTTGCTGTTTAGCATCAAGAGTCCTTTCTCATTTGGGAAAATGCTCAGAACATCTGTGGGATTCTGTTTCCCACATGTCTTGTTACTGATGCTATGAACAAACAAACCTGGATTTTCTTCCACATCCCTAGAGTTAACAAGGCCTTTTAACATGGGAATAATCTTATATAGCTCTTGACAATATATGCAAAGTTTAGAAATCCGATATATGTAACCTCTAGTACACTATACCCTGCCATTGTCATTTTACCTGGTTCCATAGAACCAAAGAAATCTTAAAATGTATGGAATGGACTTTTGTTTTAGAACTTGCTAGAATATTAGAATATACCACTGGAACTTTGCAGTGGGATCCTGGTGGAAGGGGAAGCAGCCAGGAGAATTTACAGGTGGATAAACAGCAAGAAGCAAAAGAACAAAGCATGTATCCCATGTATGCTCCTACTTTCAAAACTGCAGACTGGGGACAGGGTCTGCAGTGAGGATAGGCTAAAATCCCGCCCCCATCAGCAGCCGCTCTGCTGGTGCAGAGATATGTGGACCAATTTGGCCTAATTCCCCCTCCTTAATGCCGCCCCACATTCCCCGTGGCACTTTATTAGTGAAGCTCTCTTAACCCCAAGCAGCAGCATTTTTGGAGTCCCAAAGCAACTGCTGGGGGCAGCAGAAGACAAGAAAGATCCATGTCTGGAAGGATCCAACCTTATTCATTTTAATTTTAATAGCACCCACCACAGCTTACCATCGTCAACAGGTTGTATTAGCTGCTACTGGTTTTCTAACTTTCATGAAGAATTCCTGAAAAAAAATTTGTATGACCTATTTACCCATGCTCTGACCTGGATAGCACAGGCTAGCCCGATCTTGTCGGATCTCGGAAGCTAAGCAGGGTCAGCCCTCGTCAGTATTTGGATGGGAGACCTACAAAGAATAGTAGGGTCACAACACAGAGACAGGCAATAGCAAACCACCTCTGAACATCTCTTGCCTTGAAAACCCTACAGGTCTGCAATAGGTCAGCTGAGACTTGAGTGCTAGGGTTGCCAAGTCCGACTTACCTTGCCGGCGGGGGACTCCGGGGTGGCTCCCGGTGCGCGCCACATGCACGTCACAGGGAAGTGACGTCATGACACCGGGCACGCTGGGGGCGGGGCCACAACCATAAAAGGGAAAACCATAGAGTTTTCCCTTGTATGGCCATGGCCCCGGCCCCAGCGTGCCCGGCGTCATGACGTCACTTCCCTGTGACGTGCATGCTGGGGCAGGGTTCCCCCTGGGGCCCGATTCCCCGGCGTCTGGGAACGGTCCTTTGGGGCAGGGGGATTTCCACCCCCCGGGGGGACTTGGCAGCCCTATTGAGTGCACTTTCCACCACATTGACCCATATTCTCATATGAGAAAAAGAAGTGATTAATTGAAAAGCAAATACTACAATACCAGGTCTTTTCAGACTATCATGTCACAGTGCATAAGTGTATAGTTTTTATACCATGATCTTACAAGCTTTTCCTCTGCTGTGCTGCATTAGCAGCTTTGAAGTACAGGATCTGGAAAAAGGACGGCTGATACTGATATTTTGCATCCCATTGCTGTTTTGAGACTCTTCTGCACCACAGTTGGATGCCAGCGCTTCAGTTAAGCCTTCGTGGTAAGAGGTGCAAGCAGATTCCAAGATTTAGGTGGAAAGAGAAGTAACCTGACTACAAGCCCAATGCAGGAATGTCAAAGAAGTATCTCCTTGTCCTCGAGGATTAGTTGGTTGGTATCCATGTGGCTGAAAGATAATTTCTTTGCCTACGAGTCCAGTGTTCCGTGCGCCTAGGTGTTTAGTCATGCCGACCACATGACCACGGAAACGTCTTCGGACAGCGCTGGCTCTTCGGCTTTGAAACGGAGATGAGCACCGCAACCCTAGAGTCGGACTCGACTGGCTTTCGAGCAAGGGAACCTTTACCTTGGGTCTGTTGCCAGCCTCCAAGTAGGGCCTGGAGTTTTCCCAGAATCACAATAGATCTCCAGACTACAGAGAAAATAGCTGCTTTGGAGGGTGGACTCAACAATGTTATACCCCAATGAGGTCCCTCCCCTCCCCAAAGCCTGCCTTCCCCAGGCTCCACCCCCCAAATCTCCAGAAATGTCCCAACCCAGAGTTGGCACTGGCTGTTCAGGGGTGGTGGCTAAAACCAGGCCCTTTGGCTGAGGGCCACCCTTTTCTTAAATCAATTTCCTGAAGAGGAGATAGAAAATTTCTCTCCTTCCAATTACTATAAGGAATAAAATACCTTCCTTTTCTTTCTGACTCTCAGTGAATAGGAGTTTGTGGCTGTTCTGTGTACTGTACATTATAAGTGTACTTTTTGGGTGGTGTGGTGTCTTTGGGGTTGTTTATTGATTGTTTTTATTGTTAACTGTTTCAGTGGCTATGGGAATTGGCCTAGAAATATTTTATATACACAAGCAAATAAAAATACTTCCTCGATGGCTGTTATCACATTTAAATAATCCTTAAGAAGATCCTGATCGTAAGCTTAACTGTTAAGGGATATTTATTACCTCAAAGTATTTACACGCTCTATCTAGTAAAAACTCACTGTTTTGGAAGACATACTGGAAAAACAACTCTAGTTTGTAATTTAATTTGATTTTGGCCATATATGGAATTGCAGTTTTTTTCTTTACTTCCAGCAAATATTTTCATTACTTAGAGTTAATGAAAACACTCTTGAGTCTTGGTGTCAGAGACAAACTGCATGCCAGAAGATTTTGCAAGATAGATGCTTAGAGACAAATTCTACAGTTCTGCTGGGCTGATCTATGTTGCTTTGCTGATGCATCTTACTGGGACTGATCATTACAAACTGCCGTGCCACAGGCAGCTAGAAAGCAAGAATTTTCAATAATCAGAAGTAGTCTGAGCATCTCAGAATACACAGAATCCCTAGCCTGCACTGCAGGGCTTTAGAAATAGAAATTGGCTCTATCTATCATGTGGTAAGAATGCTGGTAGCTTAACGAAGAAGGCTTCCTCATGCTCTGATTAACCCAAGGATTTCTGGGGAGAGTTTCCTACCTCTTTCACACTGGAAAATAAGACATTGTGAAGCTGAAAAAATGTCAAAAGCCTTCCTCACATTAATTGTAATGCTAGTTAGACCTATATTCTTTTCCCGAGCAGGAGGTAACTAGGGCTGGTCATTATAAACTTTTTTTTAAAACCGGTGCCCATTTTGAACTAAAGAAACCCAAATTTAGTATCTGTTAGGAACAGTAAGTAGATATGCTTTTTTTGTGACAAAGGTATCTTTTTATATGTTTCCCCATTATCACAGTAAATAGCCTTGAATATTTTTTTAAAATAGGAAGACAAGGTAGAAATTGTAGTGTGGCAATTAGAGTGTTGGACTAGGATCTTGGGAGACCCAGATTCAAATCCCTACTGTACCATGGAAGCTTGCTGGGTGACCTTTGGACAGTCACACATGCTGAGCCTAATCTACTTTGCAGAGTTGTGAGGATAAAATGGAGGGGAGGAGAACGAGGTAAGCTGCGGTTGGCCCTCATTGTGAAGAAAGATGAGACATAAATAAAATACATTTATCAGGTAATGTGCAGTAGTCCTATCCACGTTATCTCTGATAATTAAAAGGAACTATATGCACATACACATTCTAAGGTTTTATGGACAGGCTTCATTACATCATTGCATATGTTGTTTTGTGAGCCTGGTCATTTTGCCCACTTTCATTGCTGTTATCCTCCATTAATTGCTTTCTTTGATGGCATTTTATTGCAGTTTTGTTGTGTACCATTTTACAAGTTTTTAATGCAACAGAAAAGACGAGTGCAATTTCATTCCAAGCAGGGAGTCCTGTGTCAGAAACTGTGTTTTTCAAACTTTAAACAGTATGTCCGTGAAATTTGGTAACCTCTCTGGTACACTCCTATGTGTGTATGAATTAGTTTTGTTCCGTGGAATAAAGTGGGCATGCTGATGAATACACGCAGGATTCATGTGGACATTTGTCATGACTATATTCCACACATCCAAGGAGTCTGCTTGGTGTCTCATAATTCAAGTTATCACTTGATGATTCACAGCTAACTGTGAATTGACTCCATTGAAAACTGTTGTCTTTGCAGTAATATGAAAGCTGTGGGTTTTTGTAATGGGCTGTTTCTCGGTGCCTTCCCATGCAGAGTTTCTCCAGTCGAAACCCACTGAAATCAATGGGCTTAGACTGGAGTAAATTTGCACAAAATTGCACTGCCAGTCACTCACAAAACTTTTCAATACTAGGACTCGTCTGGAAAATATCTGAAGGTATAATATATAGCATGCTTTTCCATCCCTACCACTGTGTTAATAGCATGTAAATCTACACATCTGGAGTTAGAAAAACTTAACGTCTTAATGTTTGGTTTTAGCGCTGTTGATTTTTAAAAGAGATTTATTAGTCGCTGGTTTAAGTAATGTTCTAATGAATTTTTTGGAATGTTTTAATGATTTTTTCCCTGTAGATTCTTGTAATCTCTCTTGAATGAAGGCATGTGCAGGATATAAACTGTTTTATACCTGCAAGATTAATATTTTGTTATTATTAACAAATGTTAATCATTACTTATATTAGTCTTTTTTAAAATATAAAATTGAGACCAGGCACAGCAGTTGTTTGCATTCCTATAGGTCTATAAAATCAGCAAAGTAACTCTGACGTCTCTTATTCTTAGAAAAACAAATACCAAGTATAAGCTTCTGCCCACATCTCTAATTGCCATAAGGCAATACAACTCCACCAATTTCCGTCTAAGAACTGACCGCCTGCTCAAGATTTGGAGGGTACTGCACTTCATTTAACAAATGTTAGGTTGCAAGAAGAGATTTTATAAAATGAAATAGAATATAAACTTCCAAGCTCTGTTTTAATGATGGAATAGTTCCATCTTAAATATTTTGGTCTTTATGTAGCTGGGTATTAGTACGGATTTTTGTCAATGCTGTGTTCAGTATCACCCCCACTCTCGCCAGTCCGTCCTTTTACTAGGATTGAGCTGCACAGAATTTTCCAGTATGGTTTTGGACTGACTGAAATGTAAAGAACGGGATAATTTAAGAGAGGGCTTAATAGACCTCAAAGAAATTCCTTAACTAGCATCATACTGAAAACATTTTGATTCCTGGTACAGCAAATATGCTGTGGCATTAGCTCTTCATTAAAAAATGAATGACCACAGGACCAGGATGTGGCTAGTCTTAAAAGCTACTGTGCCCATTTATGCCGATGCAGTCTTTGGGGAACTGACTTGTTTTTTATCATAAAAGTAATGAGGAGTTACTTGAGGGATTTTTTCCGAAACTTTAAACTGTGTGTAAATTCCTGAGGATCAAATTAAGCTGAAGGTAAATAGCATTCTGAATGGCGTTTCAGTCAACGCAGGCTAATTGACAGAAACATGGCTGATTCAGATATAGACTCTTCATTAAGGGGCCCAAAGATCCCACATGCCAATGATAAAAGAGCATCTTTCATAATGTGAGGTTTGGGGGCTCCTCAAATGATTACATGTCACCTTCTAGATGAACAGTCAGTTGTTACAGAGTGGAAAAAGGAGAACTGGGCAATGGTTCTATGTTCACCCCCATGTCATGCAAGATCCATTATCGGATGTGTTCAATGTACATACAGTAAAATTCTGAAACCCAATTTTCAAGGTAAGAAATTTTGAGTCCCTTTTGGGGGAGGGCAACGTTATAGGCCTCATGGTCTACTAGGGATGCCAGCCTGCAGGTGGGACCTGGGGATCCCATGGAATTACAACTCAACTTCAGACTACAAAGATCAGCTCCCCTGGGGAAAATGGATGCTTTGGAGGGTGGCCTCTATGGCATTGTACCCCACTGAGGCCCCTATTCTGCTCAGGCTCCATCCCAAATTGGCAGCCCTATGGTCTGCTGAAACTGGGGTTGCCAGCTCTGGGTTGGGAAATGTCTGGATATTTGGGGGGGGGGTGGACCCTGGGGAGTGTGGGGTTTGAAAAGGGGAGGGACTTCAGCAGAGTAGAATGTCATACAGATCAACTTCCAAAGCAGCCATTTTCTCCAGGGGAACCGATCTTTATCAGCTGGAAACCAATTGTAGTTTCAGGAGATTTCCAGCCAACACTGGAGACTGGCAACCTTAACTGAAGCAACCAACACAAGCATATGCAACCAACAAGCAACCGTTATGTCTGGGTACACAATTAACACCATTGCCACCTTTCTGGGGGCTAGGTATGGTAACCTGAACGGCTCCTTGCTCTCCATTGATACTGTACCTGAGAGTAAAGAATCCACCAGGATCCACAGGGGCATCCTCATTTTACCCCAATGGCATGGGCAAAGCAGTCATCAATGTCGGACTTTGCCAGTTGGTCACATGGGGAACCAGGGGGTGCCCAGCTTTAAGCAAAGCCAGTGACTTGGTATCACAGCTCATGGTTCATAGGCACGCTGTTCTGAGATCATTTTTGGTCACATACATTGCAGTCTTCTCCCCTCTCCCTCCACGTGCCAGGAGCATTCTCTGTGATGTGGCCAAGCAACATGACCCAAATAGAGTAGTTGGTAGTACTGCCAAGTGCCTGCTGGCAGCAGATGATTGCCCAGTGCTGCAACTCATTGCCTGCCACTAGTAGGTTTGGTTCACAAAGAAAGACAATAAAACAGGAAATGCAGATTTCATAGCTGAAAACTAATTCACTCACTACCAAGTGCCTGCTGGCAGCAGACGACTGCCCAGTGCGGCAACCCATTGCCTGCCACTAGTAGGTTTGGTTCACAAAGAAAGACAATAAAACAGGAAATGCAGATTTCATAGCTGAAAACTAATTCACTCTAATGAGTTAATAAGAATATTCAAACTGTCACCGTCCATTTACACATCCACTGGAGATCCTGCTGGTGTGGAGGGACCCATCCTCTGAATCTTCACTCTGTATAAAGAACAGGCTTAGTGGTGGTCTCTAGTGATACGGTCCCAGCCAACGGGCGGGCTAGCTACAAAAGACCGCATTTCACCAAGGCTTTCTCAAAGTTGGAGCCGTTTTACAGTACAACAATGTTTTGTCCAATAAATCAGGGGAAATACTTCTAAATAACAAGCCACTTAAATCAACAGGCTCCAAGGGGATCCTCAACTTGATGTCCTACCCACATCATATAGCCCACCCATCCAATTGCTCCTGCTGATATCTTATTGAAAGTTATTATCATAGGACAAATAACTGCAGTGAAGATTTCAGAAGGATAGACTGTCACTTCCCATGTGGAGTAGCTCCTAGACGGAAAGGCTAAAAATGAAATAACCAGAAACTGCCACTTTCTCATTGCTAGTCAACATTTGTACTTGTTCCCATGGAACACTTTAAACAAGATTTCATGACAAAAATGCACCATAGTAAATGTCAAGGCCAAGAACTGGAAACGGGGGTGGCTGGAATGCTGATTATTTACTTAGAGACTTTGAAACTCAAAGCAATGTTTAAAAAAAGATTTCCTGTGGCATTGTAAGTACTTTTGAGAAACTGGTTTATAGAAACATGGATTATTGCATGCAATAGGAGCTAGCCACTTTAACGTATGCATGCTGTAGGAAAGTGTGCATTGCTGCTAAAGTCTGGTAATGTGCTGCTGAAGACTGGTAAAGTTCCAGAGAGTGAGCAAGCGGGAGAGAGATTAGATATCCCTATTAGTTCAAGAAGAAAGTAAGATCACGTTGAGAAGTTGGAAGAGTGGCTGAAAAGTTCTCAGTTTAAGTAGAATGAGGCGGGAGGAGTGGAGAACCACATAGGCTGCTCCGAGCTCCCTGAAGGATAAAAATGTAAGAGGTGCATAGCAATATTATCCTTCATGTTTTTTAGCCAGAGACCTTTCCATGTGCCACACAGAAGAGTCTGTCACACTGTTGATCTCCATGATTCACGTCACAGACATTTCCCAAAACAAAGTTAGAGTCCAATGGCACCTGTAAGACCAACAAAGTTTTATTCAAGGTGTGAGTTATTTTTTCTAGTGATTCCATATTGTAATTGTCGTTTTACTATATGGGGCTTTCTCACAAGAGCCTCTTCACATTGCAGTTATTGAGGGGAAAAGTCATCTTGTATTGGGTTTTATACCTCAGAAATGGTTGAATGAATTGAGTCTGAGGTATAGCTGCCATACTGATGTTCTAAGTTTGAGCCCAGTGGCACTTTTAAGACCAGCAGAGTTTTCTTCGAGGTATGAGCTTTCCTGCACATGCACACTTCCTCAAATACCAGAAACAAAGTCTGAGTTCAGTGACACCTTTAAGACCAGCAGAGTTTTCTTCGAGGTATGAGCTTTCCTGCGCATGCACACTTTCTCAAATACCAGAAACAAAGCCTGAGTTCAGTGGCACCTTTAAGACCAGCAGAGTTTTCTTCGAGGTATGAGCTTTCCTGTGCATGCACACTTTCTCAAATACCAGAAACAAAGCCTGAGTTCAGTGGAACCTTTAAGACCAGCAAAGTTTTCTTCGAGGTATGAGCTTTCCTGTGCATGCACATGAAGGCTCATACCTTGAAGAAAACCCTGCTGGTCTTAAAGGTGCCACTGGATGCAGACTTTGTTCTGCTGCTTCAGACCTACACTGCTACCCACCTGAATCTGTACTGATATTATGTTTGATTCTTTTGGGTTTTTATTTGTAGGTATGAAACCTTATCCCCAAAGAAGCTATTAAGCTATCAAGGACAAAAAATAATGGTTTTATTGCAGGTATTTCCCAAATGAAGGTACTAAACAACTTTTCAGATAAACAATAAAAAATCCAAAACATTATAGCTACTTCTTACCATAAAAATTATAATGAACATCTAGCATGGGTAATTATAGTGAAAATATAGATCTAATTACGGTTCCGTTTTTCATTGGAAACATGGATTTCCATGAGATTGCACATAAACAAAACCGAGTCTCATGATACCTTAAATGCTAACAGATTTATTATGTGTCTTAGGCTTTCTCGTATTCAAGCCCACTTTGTCAGATGTAGTCTAGGGCAATTTATGCCACAGTTAATCTGCTAGTATTTAAGGTGCCACAAGATTCCTTTATATTTTTGCCTCAGTAAACTACTGACCACTCTGGAGTTTGTCATTAGTGGAGCATACTTCTTTTCTTATATTAATTATTATTTTATGCTTCTTCTGGGAGCAGTTTATATAGCTATAGGGATAGTGAAATAAGCATCAGTTTTAATTTTGAAATATTTTATAAATTGTTCCATAATTCTAGCAATCTACCTGCTGGAACCAGTTCTAGGTACTATTATTATTTTATTATTCTTTTATTATATTTGGGCTGTGGACTCTGAATTAGCACTATTCTTGATGACATGACTTACAATTAAAGGGCATGGAGGTCCACTTGTGTTATGGATTTCTGGCTATTATTATGAATGATATTTTTCATTTTCTGGCTTTTTAAAAATACTTTTTGTATATATTTTGGATTTCAACAGTAATATAAAAATACATATGATTTTACATAAGATTTGTGCAACAGAACAGTAAAGACAAACATCACTTAAGTAAAAAAACATTAAATATTAAATAACCAAAAGCAAATAAAATAAAGGTGTAAGCACTACAACTAATCTGGGAATCTGCTATTGCAACACATCCAATGAAGCGGTTTAAAACAAGTATAAAAAAAGATTAGAACTTAAGTATGTTCCAGTCTACTTGGAATGCACAAATGCTCATCTCAGAGCCCAGAACATTCTCAGTGCTCACTTGACCACCTTTTCAATTGCTTCTCTACTTAAACCTTTACACGATAGGTCTCATGTCAACTTTTCCTATCTTTTAAATTGTAACCCCACAATACTTTTCACGATTTATCCTCGCTAGCATTTGGATGAAAGCTGAGGATTCGTTGGAGATTCAGTGTAAGATTTGAGTTCATAAGCGATGCCACTGTCAACTTCCATGGATTTCTAAGAGAACAGGAGCCTTACATTTCTGTAGAGGTAGATCTTTCCAGACTTAGAACTCTGGAACCTCAGATGAATGGGGTAGCGAAGAAGTCTGTCCTCAGAATGCCGAGTGTTCACTTTGTTGATACTTCTCTTTGCTTCTTGTCTTATGGGGACCGAAAAGGTTCTTTGCCATAGGAATATTTGATAATTGGCTGGCATCTCTCGCAAGTTGTAGATCACCACAAACATCTTCACCACAGTCTTGTTAGGATTAAATAAAGTCACTTGTATTGTTCCTGAAGGAGGTACCCGATAACCCCTTTTACCAAGGGACTCTAGAGCAATTACACCCATATAGGGAGAGGGGGCACTGTCATCAGAAACACTGTAGAACTGGAAGAGTCATGTGTTGGACAGAAGATGCTGCTTGCTCCCACTTCAGCTGTGCAACTGTCTACAACACCCAGGGATCTAAATGATAGTTCAAACAGACTCTTCACCAGTCGATTCTGCATCTAGCATTCAATCCACATTGTCTGAACTGGGAGGAAAAAGTGCAGCTCAAAACCACATTCAGATACCTTGAGGCAACACTGTACTGACCCCTGAATGGCCATAAAATGGCCATAAATCTATGCAGAAGGTACAATAAAATCTGATGATCAAAGAAAGCGAAAGCAGCATGGAGTGTGGAGGCTACCATAAAATATGATGATCAAGGGAAGTGAAAGCAGCATGCAATGCAGAGGGGAATTTGTGTTCCATTGTGGGTTTCATAAAACAATGGCGAATCAGCCAAAGTTTCCAAGGAGGCTAAGACTTGTTACAGGTGGTGCACTGCAACTCAGAAATGGTTTCTCATGGCTATCTGGGTCATTCCCTTTACTTATACAATGTAGTGGACTTTAATGCATATTTCCTCCTTTGTTTTAAAGCTTGGCAAGCAGAGGAATCCTGCCAACCTAGCAGTTCGAAAGCAAGAAATTGCAAGTAGATAAATAGGTACCACTTCGGTGGGAAGGTAACAGCGTTCCATGTGCCTTGGTGTTTAGTCATGCTGGCCACATGACCATGGAAACGTCTTCGGACAGCGCTGGCTCTTTGGCTTTGAAACGGAGATGAGCACCGGCGCCGCAACCCTAGAGTCGGATTCGACTGGCTTTTGAGCAAGGGAACCTTTACTTTTACTTTTTAAACAGAGGAAAGGACTCAAAGCAATCTGTATAAATTGTCATATCTTAAGTCAGGGGTCATTTCCTGCAGGAGCACACAGGAATGGAGCTCCGGCAGTAAAGAGCCCAGGGGGCGGGCACATGCAGCAAGCCCCACCCCCTGCTCCCAGCAGCCCTCAGTCAAAGCAAGAAGCAGCCAAGTAAGTTGCAGAGCCCCCCCAGTCCAAAACAGTCCAGTGGCACCTTTAAGACCAAGATTTATTTAGGTACAAGCTCTTCCTCCTCTGCGAGGATAGATCTGCACGTTCCCCCCCCCCAATAGCTAGCAATCCAAAACAGTCCAGTGGAGCCTGAGCGTGTGGTGTTGCCTTCTGACACACTTCCGGTGATTGTGGAATATGCAAATGAGTTATGCTAATAAGCTCCTGCACCTCTTTTTCTACGAAATGACCCCTGTCTTGAGCCATATTTTATGTTAATCACTTCTGTTTAGGGAAAACATCTTTTCCAAGAGTGGAGATGTCAGTCTGTTGCTGTGGGTTGACAGTTCCAGTCTGGTACTTGAAGTGTGAGAATTTGCACTAGAGGATCTTTGTTACAACACTGGCATAATTCTGTCCTTTGTGGTGATGAATGAAGAACAGCTGGAACATCCTAATGTGCGTGTTCCATCCTGAATCCTGACTAACTCCTGTGATCTTTGAAACCACTATACATAAGCCCTGTTCACAAGTTAGGGTGAACACACATACAATCCATATAGAATGTACACTTGATTTTTTAAAAAATGTGTACATTGAGTCATTCTGTGTTATACAAACTCCACATTTATTCAGGTACTGGTCCCTGGTTTCAATTGCAAAGTGAATGGTGTTGGCTCATAGTTACAAACAGATTCACAATTGTACATGCTGGATGTATATGTTCATTGTAACATGTGAACAGGACTACAGTGCACATTTCCTAGTTGCTAGAATTTCCTGTTTGCACATTTCCTAGTTATTAGAATGCTAACTAGCAGGAAGGAGGACCTCTTCAGCTAACCAACATTACTCTGTTTCAGTTCCATGTCAACCAACCTTCAGCCCAACTGGTTTCTATTTCTTTTGTTATATTTTTAACTATTAAAAACATCAAACTGAAATAAAAAATAAAAATATAACAATAATGGTGGCGAGTTTACACATATGCATCTATAAAAGGTTTCTAAATATCTAAAAATATGTCGACACACAATTGTCATCTATATACCATACATTCAAATATTGATAATGTTGTAAGGTCCTCAACCCATTGGATTATGAGAGGTGGGCATTTATTTCTCCAGAGTTGTAATATAAGCTTTTTGTTGTTGTTCAGTCGCACAGTCGAGTCCGACTCTTCGCGACCCCATGGACAATCTCCCGCCAGGCTCTCCTGTCTTCCGCCGTCCTCCGAAGTTGGCTCAATTTCATGTTCGTTGCATCGCTGACACTGTCTAACCATCTCATCCTTTGCCGTCCCCGTCTTCTTTGACCTTCAATCTTTCCCAGCATCAGGGTCTTCTCCAGTGAGCCCATTGGATTATGAGAGGTGCAGCACTTTAACAGCATCATCTTAATATAAGCTTTTTAGCAACATTAATATCAGAGAGGGGCCAATTTTAGTGCCCATAAGCCTCCCAAAAAGAGAGAAATAGTTAAGAACGTAAGAACATAAGAGAAGTCAATGTTGGTTTAGGCCAGTGGCCCATCTAGTCCAACACTCTCACACAGTGGCCAAAAATACCAGGTGCCATTAACTAGGCTGGGTAACTGTGTAGCTGAAACCTTATTCACGTGTAAGGCTTGTGCAGGCACTTTCTATGTGTTGCATCACAACAGGTGACTTATAGTGTACAGTCTTCTGAGCCTATGTGTGTGTGTACAGTCCATTGTGTGTGTAGCAATATAGTCCATAAAGCAAATATCAATCTCATTCTCTAACAGTACTTTCTTTTATCCTTTTTAACCCTACTGCTCAGCAATTTCATTGAGTGCCCACGAGTTCTTGTATTGTGAGAAAGGGGAAAAAGTACTTCTTTCTCTACCTGCTCTATCCCATACATAATCTTGTAAACCTCTGTCATGTCACACCTCAGTTGTCATTTCTACAAGCTAAAGAGCCCCAAGCACTTTAACCTTTCTTCATAGGGAAAGTGTTCCAACCCTTTTATCATTCTAGTTGCCCTTTTCTGTACTTTTTCCAATGCTATAATATCCTTTCTGAGATGTGGCGACCAGAATTGCACAGAGTATTCCAAATGAGGTCGCAGGATCGATTTACACAGGGGCCTTATGATATTCACTGATTTGTTTTCAATTCCCTTTCTAATACGCCCACTCGCCCATCCTTAACAGATCCCTTTGGAATGCCTCACAATCCTCCCTGGTTTTTACCACCCTGAACAATTTCATGTCATCCACAAATGTATTCACTTCACTGCTTACTCCCAACTCAAAATCATTAATGAACAAGTTAAAAAGCATCGGATCCAGTACTGAGCCCTGAAGTACCCCACTACTTACCACCCTCCATTGTGAAAATTGCCATTTATACTCACTCTCTGTTTCCTATTAATTAGCCAGTTTTTGATCCACAAGAGGACTTGTCCTCCTATCCCATGACTATT
>NW_015165235.1:254089-308558 GCF_001447785.1 Gekko japonicus
TATGATATATCCTAATAAAATGTTAACATAAAAAAAAGAGAGAGAGAAGTTACGCCTTTTAAAGTTAAAAGTGATTGTGTCAGTCTTTTTGGGCAACTCCCTATTTATACAAATGTTGAACTCAATAACATTACAGTCACTGTTCCCAAGTGGTACAATCACTTTTACATCTGTCACCAGGTTTTGGGCATTACTTAGGACCAAATCCAAGATTGCCCCTCACCTGGTACGTTATGTGACCATCTGCTCCATAGCATGGTCATTGAGAGTGTCTAGAAACTCAGTCTCTTTTTCCCGATTTGAACGCATATCGACCCAATCAATGTGTGGGTAGTTAAAATCACCTATTACGACACAGTTATTTCATCTAGCTGCTATCTTTAATTCATTCATCATTTTATAATCCTTCTCTATCTTTTGATCTGGTGGGCAATAACAAACTCCCAGTGTTAAGCTTCCTTTTGCGCCCACTATTTCGACCCATAGCATTTCCAGAAGCGAATCCAATTATCTTACCTTCTCAATCCTACTGGACTGTATACCCTCTCTGACATACAGAGCCACCCCACTTCCAACCCTCCCCCCCATCCTTCCGATATGATTTATAACCAGGAATCACTGTATCCCACTGATTTTCCTCATCCCACCGAGTTTCTGAAATACCCACAATGTCTATTTCCCCCCTAATACCAAGCATTCCAACTCCATAACTTTACCTTGGACACTTCTAGCATTTGTATATAAACATCTATAATTTCCTAGGCATGTTAGGCCCGCAACCGTCCTCCTGCTGCCTCGAGACCTTGTCAGGCAGTCCATATTTTTTGCCACAGTCTCAGTGGGCAATTCTAATCAATTTCCCTGTAGAAAAGTAACAGCTACTCTTTCATCTCTTTGAGATGAGCCATCCCGTACCAGAGACTTTCCATCTCCTGTTGGCTTTCCCCAAAAACCACCAAACAGTAATAGTAAGTGCCCATTCTCATGACAGTCTAGAAATGAGAAGCCTTGTCGAAGTAAAAATGATCAGCATTAGACCAAAATCATATATGAATTGTAATGCACAGGGGATTGGATTGTTTTACTTACGGGGGTGCTTTCCTCCTGTATAGGAACCCTTCCGTTGACAGAGGACTTTAAAAAAACAACAACCCTACACTCTGTTTTCCTCTTCAGTAGGAACCCAAAGAAGCTTACGATGTTGTTCCCCCCTCCTCCATTTTATCCTCACAACAACCCTTGTGAGGTATGTTAGGCTGTGAGAGACAATGGCTGGTTGGAGGTCACCCAGTAGGCTTCCAAGACAGAGTGGGAGTTTGAAGCTCAGTCGCCTATATTCTCATCGGACACTCTAACCGCTACTCCATGTTGGCCCTCAAAGACTTTTTCTGCTGCTGGAAGAGCTTCCTGCATCAGTGGAAAACCTGCTTGTGGTAGAGAAAAGTGCCACTCTTAGCAAAAAGAATTGATGGGATTCGGCTTGGGAAGGTTGATCTATGTTTGTAAATTGGTGAAATAGGCCTTGGGTGTAAAGGGCCGTCATGTTGCAGCTGTCTTATGTAATGCCATAGGGTGTTCAAGACAAAAAACAAACAGAGGTGGTTTGCCATTGTCTGCATTTGTGTAGAGGACCCTTGACTTCCTGGGTGGTGTCCCATCCGAGTACAAACCAGGGCTAATCCTGCTTAGCTTCCAAGCTCTGATGAGACTGGGCCAGGTTTGGCCACCCAGGTTAGGGTAAATTTGGCCTTAATACTGCTGATTTCAATAAATGGGTGCAAGCTTTAGTAGGGAAGACCACGAGAGGGCACCAGAGTGTATATAATGACTCAGTCATAGAATAGTGTCTTTTAAACAAGGAAAAGATTCTGCATGATATGAGTTCGTTTCAGGTATCGTGATATGTTAAATCCTCATGTGGTCAATGTTGGCAGAAAAATGTCAGCTGGAAGTGCCAGGTGTGTGTTCTAAGATAAAAAGCATTCCTAGACTTTGCCTAGTGACTTTGCCTTAATGTGCAAGACAAAACAACGAGAGATTTGTACTAGATTGCCAAAAATGCATCAAACTTGGGGAGAGGAAGATGGTAATCTTAAAACACAGTTGAAGCTATCAGGATACTGTCAAACCGATGGAAGTCAGTAGCACGATTAATAGTTTGTGAAATAAACTCAGAGTGTGGAGACAGGAATTTCACAAGTGGTGGCGGATAATTATTAACTTGAGGGGGAAAAGGAATAACAGATAATGAAGAAAGTTACCCTCCTCCTCCAGATTATTAAATTGCTCTGTGGATGCCAACATCATCATAAGCTTTTAACTCTTTTCCCTCTTGTTGTCCCTGTTTATTTTAAAAGGAAGAGACACATCTGAAACGTGCAGTTTATAACTAATGCGCAGTGAGCATGTATTTTGTACTCAGCTATCAGTGGCTCATAGGTTAAGATGCTGAGCTGCAGACCAGAAGGTCAGTAGCTTGGCAGTTCAAGACCCAAGTGCCACGTGATGGAGTGAGCTCCCATCTCTGGCCCCAGCTCTTGCCAACCTAGCAGTTCAAAAGCAAGAAAAGAAAGCCTGGATGAATCACAAGCCGGAATTAAGATTGCTGGGGAAAAGATCAACAACCTCAGATATGCAGACGATACCACTCTGATGGCAGAAAGTGAAGAGGACCTTAAGACCCTCTTGCTCAGGGTAAAAGAGGAGAGCGCAAAAGTGGGCTTGAAGCTCAACATCAAAAAAACTAAGATCATGGCATCCGGCCCCATCACTCCTTGGCAAATAGAAGGGGAAGTCGTGGAAGTAGTGACAGACTTCACGTTCCTGGGATCCCAGATCACCGCAGACTGTGACAGCAGCCATGAAATTAAAAGATTTCCTTGGGAGGAAAGTGATGGCGAACCTAAACAGCATGATAAAAAGTAGAGACATCACCCTGCCAACAAAAGTCCGCATGGTCAAAGCAATGGTATTCCCAGTAGTCATGTATGGCTGTGAGAGTTGGACTATAAGGAAGGCCGAGCGCCGAAGAATAGATTCTTTTGAACTATGGTGCTGGAGGAGACTCTTGAGAGTCCCTTGGACTGCAAGAAGAACAAATCAGTCAATCCTCAAAGAAATCAACCCTGACTGTTCCCTGGAAGGCCAGATAATGAAACTGAAGCTCAAATACTTTGGCCACCAAATGAGAAGGGAGCACTCACTGGAGAAGACCCTGATGCTGGGAAAGATTGAAGGTCAAAGAAGACGGGGACGGCAAAGGATGAGATGGTTGGACAGTGTCATCGATGCAACGAACATGAAATTGAGCCAACTTCAGAGGACAGCGGAAGACAGGAGGGCCTGGCGGGAGCTGGTCTATGGGGTCGCGAAGAGTCGGACTCGACTGTGCAACTGAACAACAACATAGGTACTGCTTTGGTGGGAAGTTAACAGAGTTCCATGCACCTCAGCGTTTAGTCATGCTGGCCACATGACCACAGAGACGTCTTCGGGCAGCGCTGGCTCTTTAGCTTGGAAACGGAGATGAGCACCGTCTCCTAGAGTCGGATTTGACTGGCTTTCGAGCAAGACTACAAGAGTACAAGAGTACAACAGATCACAATGGAACTTGCCACTTCTCTTTAGTGCCAGGGTTAGAATGAAGAAGCAGAAGATGGAGGATGCTGGTAGGGTGGGAGACAGAAAGGAACAGGAGAGTCTACTTTTGTGCAGCCTTGTGGAGGTGATTTGGCTGGATGTGGTCTAGGTGACTTAAGTTTAAAGACTTTAACTTTTTTTTTAAACACACAGAGAAAATCTTCTGCAATGCCAGGTAGAGCCGATTTATACCATGAGGTTGACACGGTTATGCTCAGCAGCACCTAGATTCTTAGCAGCTCTGCTCCTGATTTACTGTAGAATCCTTCCTATGATGTGATCATGGGAGTCACTGGTGAGAGCATTCGTATGACTAATGCAGAATAGGGAGCAGTACTTAGACTTCATTGTTTAGGGTTTTGCTGTGGGACAGGCTCTGTTAGAAGCACTGCATTATTTGCATCAAAAACATCAGTGTCACATGATAAACTTAAACCAGAGAAAATAAAAACTTCATTTCCTCCTGCTCAAATGGGAAAGCATGAGCATCCATTGGGATGTTCTATTCATAATTATTATGGTGAGGGGGGCAGAGCTAAGCTCTGCTATCAAAATGGTGTTGGGCCACTCGTTCCTGCACACCATTCTCTTTCCTGTTTAAATCTTTAAAGGTCTTTTCTCCTTTCCTTGTTGAGTTGCAATGCAGCGTTACAGTGTCGTTCAGGAAGGGAAGGACCATGGGGCCCCCTCCAAAACTGCTGTTGTGCCTGGGCTTTTGTACGGGCACAATGAGGGAAAGGGGAAGGAATGGAATGATGGCTGGGAGTGGTGTTATCAGTGGAGCAAGAACAGGTGAGAGCAGATCTCATTCTTTCCTGTTTCCACCTCATGTGCTGCAGCTGCCAGAGTAGAGAGGGGTGTTTTTGCACTCACACATAGATTCAACCAAAGGTCAAATGTCAAATAATTATATCAAATCTTGTCATATGTCGAACATTGTCATCGAGTCATTCTTACAGATAGGACTGGTTCTAGGTCATGTTACTGGAATCAAGAGCTGAAAAGGTAAGTAGAAAAACAAATACAGGGCCAATAGCTAAGAACAATTCTAAACGAATTATACATAGAAATACATGTATTTATTACTGGTATAACATGAACCATTCATTGTATATTTAAAAATACAGTGAATGTTTGGTGAATATTCAGCATCAAGATTTGTAGCAGATAATACTAGAGGACCCATTCGTTACCATGATAGGCTAGATATAAGGGTACTATTTATTTGTTTAATTAATTTGTACCCCATCCTCCCCACAAAGCAGGCTCAAGGCGGTTTACATTGAACTGTCTGAACCAGAGAAGATACACATAATCTTGAAAAAGGGGAAGAGAACTTGGTGTGTTCTTTGGAAAAGGAAGCACCTACAAAATATAACTAGGAAGTTACAGTGAATAGAAGAGTACTGGACTTCCTGTGGAATCCCATTCAGAGTTCCTCCAGTCTAGGACTTTTGAAGTCAATGTAAAAGGTAAAGGTTCCCTTGCTCGAAAGCCAGTCGAATCCGACTCTAGGGTTGCGGTGCTCATCTCCGTTTCAAAGCCAAAGAGCCAGCGCTGTCTGAAGACGTTTCCGTGGTCATGTGGCCGGCATGACTAAACACCAAGGTGCACGGAATGCTGTCAATGAAATTGAAGTAATTCTGCATAGGATTGCACTGTTATTTGGCTTAATATTAATATAAAACAATTTTTCGTAATTCTTATGCTAAAATGTCTCAAATCCCATAAAACTGAAGTTAATACCACATAGATGTACAAGCACCATAGCCCCAAAGTATGGGCTTTGGGGAGTCTCAGCTACTTGTGTACAATTACAGCTTCTTTTCCCAAGCTCCTAGAATTCAGTGGGCTGTAAATCAAAATTAATTGATAATTTAATAAATAAATCTCCCCTCCCACCATATGTCCAAGTGTCATGTGTATTTATGGCCCTTCATTATTGCTGGTCATCTTTCCCATTTAACCAAGAAGAGAGCTATCCTTCTTATTGGCTTGGTTAATGAACCAAGGAAGGTAATATCTCATCTGAGGCATGTTTCATTTTGCATTGGGTTAAGTGGTCTTATGGCATGAGTGTAAAGCCTGCAAAGTTAGGCCCGATGATTCATCTACTGTGTAAGTGAAGCCTTGCTTCAAAATGCCACAAAATTTATCTCTGCTTTTCATGTCAATCTTTCTGCACTGTAACATCATCAATCAGACAGATTGCTCTCATATTTCATTATGTTTCCATGGTGATTTTGTCCTAGAAAGTTAAAAATAAAGTCCATGCTCTGTTGCTGAAATTTGGAGAGTGAAAGTCTACAAATAGTTGTCTGGATGAGAAAGTATGTGTGTGTTCCAAAGAGGCATGTCAATTTACTAAATGGGTTAAGTACTGAAAATGCAAACAAGAATTGTAACTCTGAAATGCAGTCTGACGTTATCTACAAAGCATTTTCAATTGCTCTCCTTTTCTCCTTCTTTCTAATATATATATACAATAGTTGTCTGGATGAGAAAGTATGTGTGTGTTCCAAAGAGGCATGTCAATTTACTAAATGGGTTAAGTACTGAAAATGCAAACAAGAATTGTAACTCTGAAATGCAGTCTGACGTTATCTACAAAGCATTTTCAATTGCTCTCCTTTTCTCCTTCTTTCTAATATATATATATACAAGTGGAGACCCGCAAGAAACTTGCGGAATGGTTATCCTGTTCCTCACGCTCTTTCTGCTGACGTTGCCTGTCATGGACCCGGACTCTGTTCATGACCACACCAAACCAGATCACATAGGGGTCACCAACGCATGGACTTGGACATTCTTTTGCACCTGCCTGGCATGATGACGTTTCACTTCCATGCCAGCGCCTTGGAGTGGCACCCGCCACGTGGACTCAATGTTTTGTTGTCGTGGCAGGCCGAACTTTTAGTTCTGCCGCCGCGAAAGGGGGGACTGTAACGATATGAGCTTATGTTTGTATTTCTGTATAGTGGTGATGCTGCTTATGTGTGTCTCTAGCATGAATACCTATGCATTATGTATTCAGGGATTGCTGTATGTTGTGTGTTGCTTTGTTCTGCATCTCATGCTTGCCTAGAAATAGGCTGGCCTGGGCCTGCCGTTGCACATACGGACCATGTGCGTCCCTGGAATGTATCCCATGACTCTTTGGGATGGAGAAGACACCGCGCCATTGCACCCACTTGGAGAGCTATGGAAAATCCCCAGCGAACCCCGGCATTCTTGGAATGGAAAGAGCAAGTGACCCTACTCCCTTAATCTGGTTTGGAGATCTAAAGACAATAGCGTTTATGGCTTTGGAGCAGGAACCAGATCTGCAAATCAAGAGGTGTCCATGGGAACGGAAGATTCACACCTTGCCAAAAGGCACCTTTGATGTAGGAGTAGGATCTGCATATTGCCACCACCCCTTAGGAGAGCGTCATCCCCTTCGTCATCCCCTCGTCACCCCCTCTTCATCCAGTAGTGATAGTTTAGAGGACGGGTTTGATAGTTTATGGCTGGATAGCACATGCCCCAAAAAGAGTTTATTTAAGGAGAAACTCTCCTTTGTCTCTCTGGTTAACCCACCCTTCCCATAGCAGTGCACTAAGGTGCTACAAGTGACTCTACTACTTAAGTTCTCCGGGAGTCGCGACCCAGAGAGCTCACACGTGGTTTGGCTGGTCCTACCTGTGTGCCTTGGAGTTCACAAGCTGCTGCTTTCGGCTGCCCAGCGTTCCAAGGAGGGGAGTTCTTCCTCAGCTGGACCTCAGATGAGTATAGCCGTGCCCCATTGTGTCTTCCCCATTTTGATGCTTTTGTTATTTTCTATGCTGTAATTGTTCTAATGTACTTTTGTAACTAAGGAGCTTGTATGAATTTGTGTGATTCCGATTTTGTATGCCTGATGAAAAACCTTTAGTAAAGACAACATTTATTTAAGGACTAGCGTGTTGTCTCACTTCCTGGGATATAGCCGAGCGTCTCATTCGCCATCCGACCTCTGTATAGACTGGTATAGAACTTACGCACAGCCACAAACACCCAATTTTCCTTGGTAGATAACTTGGATTGGGTCTCCAGGAATTTCCTGGAGAAGTTGGCATAACAAGTTAGATCCCTGCTGCAGAGGCCATTTCAAAAGCTTTTTTGGGGAATTCAGCCATCCCTGGAGAGATTTCCTTACTTTTTCGATTTTTGTGCAAATACAGGAAGTGTACTAAGCAAATAGAAGCAGGTTCTGAGGCAGACGGAGCTGCCTTTTCCTCAGACTAAGGATCCGCACGGCGCCCTCTGTTGGCTATTAGAATATATGATATATGTATGTGTGTAGACCACGGATTTCATGAATTGTGTATCAAATGTGTTCAGCAGTTGAACTTGCCTTGTTTAAATCAACTGTGATGACCAGACAGTCACCAATCAGTTGATCTGTTAAGTTTGACAATAAATATACTCAAAGCCTACTGAAGAATTTTGTTTAGTCCCCCCCCACACACACTATACATGGACAAAAATGCTGCTAACTCAAACAGACTGGCATCCATTACTGTTATTAAGGAGTACTTAGATGAACACAAAACAGATTTTTTGTTGTAAACCCCACATCTATTTATGACTGTTACTAGGGTTGCCAAATGAATCTTACCTGGCGGTGGGGGGCTCCTGCCCGGTGTCTGGAGGGTGCGCGCGCGCCACATAGAGTTTTCCCCTCAAATGGCTGTGGCCCCGCCCCCAGCGTGCCCGGCGTCTGTACGTCACATCCGGGCGGCGCGCGCGTGGGGGTGGGGTTTCCCCCGGGCCCGATTCCGTGGGGGCAGAAATCGGGCCTCAAAAGCGGGGGGAAATCCACCCCCCCAGGGGGATTTGGGAACCCTAACTGTTACATATGATTTGTGAATAGGTTTGCCAGCTCTACGTTGGGAAATTCCTGGAGATTTGGGGGGTGGAGCCCAGGGGGGCAGGGTTCGGGGAGGGGAGGGACCTCAGTGGGGTATAATGTCATACAGTCCACCTACCAAAGCAGCCATTTTCTCCAGGGGAACTGATCCCTGTAACCTGGAGATCTCCAGCTGCCACCCGGAGACTGGTAACCCATTTGTGACTGGTTTTACTGTTTGTTTCAAACTTTGCCTGTCTGGTGAAACAGTGGTGCAACAAGAAGATGGGGAGACTGGGATGTGTGAGAACACATATCTGATTTCATGTTTAACTGTATGTGTGTGGCTTTAAAAGTTTGGTTTGCATGGCTGTGATGATAATCTAGAGTGCTGGAATCAGGCAAGTGATATGATTGGTGAGTGACAGAGAGGGGGAGGGGTTTTGGAATGGATGCTGTGTGGAGGATTTGAATGTCTATCAAGAGGGTCAGTTAGATATGACAGTTGATGAAGATCAGTTAGTTCTGAAGTCTCTGAGAGAAGGAGACTCATTCCTGTGTGGGATAATTTGGTTCTGTGTAGTAAAAGAGTTAAGCAGTTTGTTCGTTTTAAGGTCTGAAGGAGAGACCTTCTTGTGTGTGTTATGAAAGGTTGAAGTATAAAGAAACAGTAACCGTATATGGCCTGAAGGGAAAAAGTGTTACAACGTTACATGCCCAGATCCCTGACCGTGGGAGAGAAAAGTGTGTGAAATATCAATAAATCTACTTTTATTTAAGATACCAGTACTGAAGAAATTCTTCCCAGGAAACACATAGTACCTCGAACGCCTTAAACCCTCAACATACCTACCCAGTGATAGATATTATATTATAAAGGTTTGGAAAGCCTTATAAATTTCCTGGTGGCAGCCGGAATACCCAGTAAAATAAAATAAAAGGAACACTTTTAAAGTAAAACCAGACATCCCCAGAAAAGGTGTTGTCACAGTGCTATATATATTAGGAAGGAATATGGTGAAACAACTTGCGAAGCAACCATAAGTGGGTCCACAAACAGATGAATAGGAGACATCAGGAGACTGGATCCTTGTTTGCAACTGGCAAACAGGATATGCGTTGAACCAGCAAGTATTCAAAGAGCTGTAACGCACACAAGCATCAATGGATGTTCATAACTAATGTTTGGTCCATACATTGATTATGCAGCAGGTTTTTTGTAATAATTATTGTAGGGAAGGGAATTGAAGAATATAAATCAAATTAGGCATCCCACCATAAAACTAAAGTTTAAAGGCACAATTCAGAGTCCTTGAGCCTTCATTTTGTCTTATCTTTTCTAATCCTCAATTTATATGTACGCTTAGGGGCAGCTTCCCCCTTATCAGAAGGAGAGTCCTCATTGGAAGACACCGAGCCCAATTCGCCACTGGATTTGCTGTCATCTTCTTCCTTCTCGACCTCGGCTGGCTCTCCCAGCTGCACTCTCAGAAACTCACGTGCTTTGGAAACAGAGTCAATCTTTTCTTTTTTATCATGTAGTTTGAAAATGAAGCCTTCTGGAATTAACCATCTGTAGACAATGCTGTTTGTTTGAAGAAAAAGGATTAAATCTTTATATTTCTTTCTCTTTTGCCTTATTTCAAATGGAATGTCTTTTAGAATCCTGATGGTGTTGTCTCCGATTTTCAAGGGTGTTCCTGTTGTTGCTTTCAGGATAGAATCCCTCACATGTAAAAGGCTCCTAGCCATGGGGCTTTTGAGGGGTGGCCTCTTTGCCAGCGCAATGCTGGGGAATTGAGGCACTCCTCCGCCCCGACGGTCCTGCCGCTTAGTGTCCATATGGAACTAGAGCCGCTGACCGGGACAAGCGTTGGATATTGAGTGTTTTGAACATATGCTGAGCGAGGTCGTATGACCAACAATGAACTGTGAGTCAGGTTAAAGCAAAACGAGAATTTAAAAAGAAAGCTACCCACTGGGAATGGCGGAAAAAGCGAACGGGGGAGGGGCCCCTCCCATACGCATGAACTAAACAACAAATACTAAGGAGTGGAAGAAAAAGCGGTGAAATCTGTTTTGAGAGACTTACCAGAGCGTGGATAAGTGTATGGGCATATTTCAGAGACTTTAGCAAGTTTTTATAAAAGTAAACAATCCATAAAGATGGCGGGGAAGAGGGCAGAGAAAGACAAACCAGCAAAAGTGAAACCAGCCGGGATTGCGAGCCCTCGACCGGAAGAGACCACTGAGCTTTCCAAAATGTTGGCAGAGTCCTTGCGCCCTCTGCTGGACCAGATGACTAATATCAAACAACAGCTGACAAATCTAAACCAGAATCTGGCTATTCAGCAGCTCCAACTAACTGAGACTTTAAAAATAACGGCGTAAACGGCTGAGAAGGAAATGGACGCTAATGCTAAAAAGGTCAAGAAAAAGGTGCAAAAACGGGAAAAGAAACAAGCCTCAGAAGAATCACAACTTTTACAGCCGCAAATGGAGAAAGCAAATTTGGTTCTACAGTTCCAAGGGGTCCCAGATTTAAAAGGAGAGAATCTAAAGCAACTTCTGAGTGAAGCATTAGCCCCAGTTACAGATTTGAAAGTGGAGTATCTTGCAAGCGAAATGGATGTGTATCATTTCATACTATAGGTAGGTGACTTACACAAGTGAGTAACTGTCTGTACATGTTTGCATAGAAAACTGGCATGTGGAAGAGAAAGCTAGTCTAGAACCCTCCTTTCTGACATCTAGTTTTCTATGAGTAAGGGACTTTTTCCTGAAGAAGGTTTGGTCTATGTGAATCTTGCCTACAATTTCTGTGGGCTAGGCCACTAGAGTAACAATAACTGAGGAAGATGTTTTTTGTGAAAATGTTAAGGTTTGTTTAATCATGTAACAGTAACATTTTAAGCATTTGTTATGATTCTTTGGCTTTAGCAACAAACCTCTCATTGACTGCTAAATAATTTAACAGAAGTGAATAGGCTACCCAGAGTTGGGTACCACAAGTAGTCAAAGGGGGAGAAATTCCACTTCCCCAAAGCCAGAGTTCCATTATCTCCCAGAGATTTGAGCAGGCTAATTTCCTTAAGCATTCTCCCCTTTCCTTTAAGCAACTCTCAGTTGTTCTAAACAGTCTTGTCTCCTGGAATGTATTCAAGTCCTCATCAGGTTCTTTTTTTCCTGAAGAGGGTATTATTTTGGTTTCTTTACAAAATCACATTTTCCCACATACCTGAAGAATCTCCTAATTATGTAGAGATTGCTACTGTTTATTTAAAGTGCTTATATACCACCTTTCTGACTGACGACAGGCCACCAGTGCGGGTTAACATAGGGAAATGAAACAAAGTCTGAGTCCAGTGGGGCACCTTTAAGACCACCAAAGTTTTATTCAAGGCATGAGATTTCGTGTGCACGCACCCTTACTCAGATACATTGAAATGGAAGTTACTGGTCCGTACATATAGGTAGAGGGTGAACAGCAAATTAGTATACAACATAATGAAAATGTTTTAACAGATGCAAGGACCAAACAGGAATAGCAAGCTAAGTCACCATTTGTTTGGATTTAATTCCAGGGGGAAAACACAGTAAAGTAAATAAATATGTCAAAATGGAAATAAGTACACACGTTGAACTTGTGCCTAGAAAACAGCTATTCAAGACACAACAGACAATGCCATTCTGGAATATGGCAGACCTACGGCCCAATCCTATACATGTTCACTAGGAATTGTCTTACTGTGTTCAGTAGTGCTTTCCCCCCCACCCCCCGAATCTGTCCTCCCAAGTAAGTGTGTCTACAATTGTAGCCCTAGTCTGAAATGGCTTTACTATTTTTAAAAGGTAACACTGAGGGAGGGGTAGGGAGGGAGCTTGAGATGGGTTTTCGTTCTTACATGAAGCTGCTACTTTGAAAACCAACAATGAGAAATTGTTCCTCTGTCCATGACAGTGCAGTGTGTGATTTTCTTCAGTGCTGACCTCTCAAGCAAGTAAAAATGTCACTGAAAACATCTCATTTCCCCCCACAGCTATTCTGATAAATTCAAATGCGTCATGGGTGAAGAGGGAGAGAATGGGGTTGTTATCTTTCAGCCTTTCAATAAAAAAAAATCTTATTGTTATAGCAAAGGAGATCTTGGAATGTGCCTCAGCAAACAAGGCCTTTCGTGTGAACCAGGATCAAGACAATGTAAATGAGAATGTATTTTCTTTTGCCTGGTTCTTATGGGAGACAGAGCCCATCTCACATAATACATGATTTTGTTCCCATTTACACCTCTGAAGATGGCACAGAAACGTTAACTTTTCTGCATTATGCAGTTGTATTCAGTTGGCTTGGATACAGTTTCCCTGGATAAAATAGCAGCACTGGATGGTGGACTCTTATGATATTATATTCCTGCTAAGCCCCTCTCCTCCCCAAATTCTATCCTCCCTGGGTGTGCCCCCAAATCTCTAGGAATTTCTCTACTCAGAGTTGGCAGCCCTAATCTATATTTGTTTTGATGACATTTCTGTGATCACAAGTGGTAAGGCTCCAGGAAATAACTCCCAAAATCGTAGCTGTGTACAGGTGGGGGATTCTGCCTTTACAACTAGCTTAAAAAGACACTTTACAGTGCGGTCCTAAACATTTATAGCTAAGACACACCCTTCAAACCTGAATGCACTTAGACTGGTGTAACTCAAGGACTGCACTGCAAATTTTGAGATTTTAACTGAACATGAAAAAATTTAATCTCTGTAGCTGATGGGTCTTATTTGCTCATTTAATTTAGTTGCAGCAATGTGTTGAATTTTAGGGACATTATAGCAAATGGTTAAACCCAGATTTATGGACATAGTACTTGTATTTATGCCTCAGAAGACGAAAAATTTATTCGACTGGCACTGCTTGCCTTAAGCTTGATGGAATTGTGAATGACTGAAGACAGAGGAACAGTGGTTCAGCCACATGAAGAAGAGGAGGAGGAGGAGATTGCATTTAGACATGAAGGAGTCTCAGAGTGGCTTACAATCTCCTTTCCCTCCCCCTCCCCACAACAGACACCCTGTGAGGTAGGTGGAGCTGAGAGAGCTCTTTCCAGTACAGTTCTCAGGGAACTACCTAAGGTCACGGCAGCAGCTGGATGCGGAGGAATGGGGAATCAAACCTGGTTCTCCCAGATGCTCCTAACCACTGCACCAAACTGGCTCTCAGTGATCCGTGCTCACATCCAGGGTAGATACTGTAATGTGCTCTACATGAGACTGCCTTTGAAAACAGTTCCAAAACTTCAGTTGGTCCAACATCAGGGCTGGCTCACCCGCTAGGCGAACTAGGCATTCGCCTAGAGCGCGAGCCGGCCCTTAGGGCGCCAAACTGTTCTCCAGCAGGTCCGGGTGCTGTCTCGCCGCCCCACCCCTCCATCCGACGTCGGAGCAGGCTCCCACCGTCAGCGGGCAGCGCCTCCTCCTCGCCCCGCACCTGGGATGGAGCAGCTGTGGTGGTGGAGGAGGGCCAGGGAGCTACGCTTTCTCTCCGGGTGCTGTCTCGCCGCTCAGCCCCCCCGCTTGCACCGTTGATGGGCGGCACCTCCTCCTCGCCCCATCGCCCCGCGCCCGTAATGGAGCAGCCGCGGTGGTGGAGGAGGCGGAGGAGGGCCGGGGAGCTGCGCTTTCTCTCCAGGCGCTGTCTCGCCACTCAGCCTCCCCGGCTCCAGCCAATGTGGGGGGCTGAGCGGCCAACGGGATGGCACGGCCGACGGGATGGCACGGGGTGGTGGGGTGAAGAGGTGGCGACGCCCGCCGACAGTGCGAGCTGACGTCAGCCGGAGCGGGGGGGGGCTGAGTGGTGAGACAGAGAGAACGTGCAGCTCCCCGGCCCTCCTCTGCCACCGCAGCTGCTCTATCCTGGGGCACGGGGTGGCGGGGCAAGGAGGCGGCGCCACCTGCTGAGCCCGCGCCGTCGCCGACATCGACTGGAGCGGGGGGGCCCTGAGCGGCAAGACAGCGCCCGGAGAGAAAGCACAGCTCCCCAGCCCTCCTCCGCCACCGCGGCTGTTCCATCCTGGGCGTGGGGTGGTGGGGCGAGATGACGTCGGCCGGAGCCGCCTGCAGGGGTGATGGCGGCACCCTCCCCTCCCCCCTCTGCCCACCTCCAGGCCCCACCGGGAGGTTGGCATTGCCTGGGGGTGCGGGCGCCCCCAGCTGGCCTCGCCTAGGGCTCAGTAACACCTCGGGCCGGCCCTGTCCAACATGCGGCAGCCAAGCTACTTGATGGGGTTGTTACAAGGATTGTATCATTCCTGTGCTGAAAGATCTACACTGGTTACTTATCTGTTTCTAAGCGCAATTTAAAGTGCTGGTTCTTACTCACAAGTAGGGTTGCCAGCTCCAGACTGGGAAATTCCTGGAGATTATGGGGTGAAGCCTGGGGAGGGTGGGGTTTGGGGAGGCGAGGGACCTCAGTGGGGTATGACACCATACAGTCCACCCTCCAAAGCTGCCATTTTGTCCAGGGGCACAGATCTCTGTCATCTGGAGATCAACTGTAATTCCGGGAGCTCTTCAGTTCCCACCTGGAGGGTGGCAACCCTACCCATAAAGCCTTAAACAGTTTGGGGCAGAGTACCTGAAGGACCATCTCCTTCCATTCTATCTAGCCTGCCAGTTAAGATCTGCCTCTCAAGCCCTGCTCTCTGTGCTCCCATCTTCAGAGGTGAGGCAGGTTGGCAACTAGAGACAGGGCATTTTCTGTGTTGGCACCTCATCTTTGGAATGCCCTTCCCATTGAGGGTTACCTGGCGGGACTCTGAAGTGGCAGCATCAAAATAATAATGACAATGACAACAACAACAACAACAACAACAATAACAATAATTTTAAAACATTTTTACACAGCTAGCATTATCGATTGGAAACAAGCAGAATTAGAAGCAATAGATCACCAAACTCGCAACATAATGACAATGCATCATTCACTACACCCTGGAAGTGATGTTGAATGTCTCTACTTACCAAGAAAATTAGGTGGATGAGGTCTCCTGAAAGTTAAGCAAGCAGATGATGAAGAAGAAAAACAAGCACTGAATGACTACAACCAAGAAAAGCAAATAAAAGCTTCTAGTTGAAGTGTACAAGGCAGACTTATTTAAGGTTACAGAAACCAAAGAAGATTACAAAAAGATTGAAATCAAAATTCACTTTGACAACTGGAAGGAAAAGCACTTGCATGGGCAATATTTGAAAGACATAGAACAAAGTTGATAGTGAAAATACTTGGAAGTGGCTCCAAAATGGGCACTTGAAGAAAGAAATGGAGGGACTCATTCTAGCTGTACAATAGCAGGCACTTGAAACAAATAGTATGAAAGCCAAGATTCAGAAGAATGAAAACAGCAAATGATGACTTTGCAAGACAAAGGATGAAACAGTCAACCACATAGTCAGTGACTGCAGTAAAATTGCTCAAGCTGACTATAAAGAATTTGGAGCTACGTTGCACTGGAATCATTGCAAGAAGTATGGTTGATTATCAGCCAAAAATTCATAGGAGCACAAACCAGACAAGATCATGGAGAATGATGAAATTAAAATTATTCGGGACTTCCTATTGCAAACAGAGCAGTGCCTAGAAGTCTCAAGAAACACCAGGGCATTCTGGGCATAGAGCAAATAACACCAGCTTGGCTCCAGAAGACAGTGCTGCTTGGAACAGCAAGAATCCTGTGAAGATATATCTACAACTCCCAAGGCTAGATCTCAAACTGCAGAACACCATCTTCCAGTCAGGTATCTGACTGTGATTAACAACAACAAATGACTATAGACTTGTACTATAAGCTTCTACACGTATATCCCATTATATCCCACAGATACAGGTTTACTCATCTGGTTTACTCAACTGGCTAAAAGGATACTTATTTATTTGTTTTGATACTTTCAGGGCTCTTTTTGTAGCAGGAACTCCTTTGCATATTAGGTGACACACCCCTAATGTAGCTAATCCTCCAAGAGTTTACAGTAGCCCCTGTAAGAAGAGCTCTGCAATATACTGGGTTCAGACGGGTTCAAGTGATCAGCTCATAGTTTATTAGTGATTCAGCAAGAGAAAGAAGACTGGAAATCCCTGGCCCAAAGCCTGGTATTTATGCCTGGAAAAGGTTACACCCAAAACACACCCCACTCCCAACGGTAGGCTATTTACACTCCATTGTCTCCCAGTTGGTTTTCTCTAGGATCCTAGCAAACCATTGTTATGCGTCCTAAGCAAAGTCCTTTTGCAAATACAGTACAGCTCAATACATAACAAGCTCTGTAAACTCTTGGAGGATTGGCTACATCCTGGCCTGATATGCAAAGGAGTTCCTGCTATACAAAGAGCCCTGCTTTTACCCCACCTTTTCCACTGAGCATGGCTTCAAAGATGCGTCACCGCAGCCTGTGGCCTATGGCTGGGGGCCATGGTTACAGCAAGGTCCCCCAGGGTTCCTTCTTTGCCCATGAGGTGTTGTTACTCTAGTGTCACTCCTCACGCCTTCATGCCTCCTTCATTCCAGTGCCACTCAGTCCTGACAGGAGAGTTGTTTGCCCTGGGGCTGTCTTCAAGCTGCTGGCTTCTTCTCAGTCCTGTCTGCTTTGTGCCATGTAGGGTTGCCAGCCTGAAGGTAGAACCTGGAGATCTCCTGCCAGGGCTTTTTTTCTGGGGGAACGCACCAGAACGGAGTTCCGGAACCTCTTCAACAACATTCTTTTAAAAACGTTTAAAAGTTCATGGGTTTTCAGTGACGTCATTGTGCTGGGCACGTTGGCCCGATTCTGGCACTTTGGGGGCAGGGTTCCCCCTAGCAGCTGGATCCAGGCCGGTGGGTTGGGGGCCTCTAGAGTGGGCAAACCCTCACACACACACACACCGGGGGACCTGGCAGCTCTACATTGCCAAAATGTCAAATTATCTGTCAGCAGCAATTTAATCCACAGGGGAGGGGAGGGAAGCAGACCAAGTGGTAAATCCTCTGTTGACAACAGTCTCTTCCAAAGCCTAAAGGTATAGCATACCTGGGTGTCACTGGATAGAACAATTTATATTTTATGTTATGAAATGACATAAATAAACCATTGGTAATGATTTTACAGTCTAAGCTGTTCCCCTTTCCAATGGATGTCTGTATCCTAGCTATGTGTTCCTCTTACCCACCCCATGCTTATGCCTTGGAAGGGCAGAAGTAGAAGAAGAATCTGCTTGCAGCCATCTTGGCAATATCACTGCTTAATCTGAGTCTCTGAGTAGAAATAACCATTTTGTTAAAGTCTTGTTGGCAGGGGAAAGTACTGGAGGCCTTAAGACATCTTTGAAATATTTGGTTCTTTACAAATATTCATGCAAACTACAGTTGGCGGTAAAAGGCCTAAAAGGCATCGTATCTCCTTTACTGAATGAAATCCCCAGAGAGAGGGACTCTACACCTCAAGTTTCTGTGATTTCAGCCATTTCATAGTACTCTATCTCTTTGGTCCTTCCACCTGCAAAACTCATTTCTCAAACACAATCTGCCAAATACGCACCTCAAACCCAACCCCTGAAGATGAATTGCCCATTCAGGAAACATTCACATATAATAAATAACACTAAAGTGACTTGGTGTCAATTCAAATCTCTGACTCCAGTGCTATCCAGAGTCACTAAACCATAATGATACTTTCATTTAGACAGAGAGAACATTAATAAAATTTCAGATGTTCAAAGCATTTCCCATATGTTATCCTTACAATCACGGCTGGCTTGACAGTACTGGCAAACTTGTTGGTTGCCTAAGGCACTAGGCTTTTTAAGAGGTACCCAATTATATATACATTCCTGTATTGAAAATGAGGTGCTGAGACAAAAAAACCCTTGTTGTGAATCTAGCCACAGCCACTTTCCTTCTTCTTCCACCCAGAGCTGTGGCTGCAGCGATGAAGAAATATTTGGGGGTGGGGGAAATGGGTATGCCTGGGGGTGCCTACATGATTTACAGCGCAATCCTAAGGACCCTTTTCTGAGAGGATGCCCCACTAAATTGACCTAAGTAGGATTCTTTTGAGTAAACCTTCTTAGGATTGCTCTCCAAGTATCCAATGCCATGTAGAGTAAGCTGTGGAAAGCAAGAGTAACATTATATATACATTCCTATATTGAAAATGAGGTGCTGAGACAAAAAAACCCTTGTTGTGAATCTAGCCACAGCCACTTTCCTTCTTCTTCCACCCAGAGCTGTGGCTGCAGCGATGAAGAAATATTTGGGGGTGGGGGAAATGGGTATGCCTGGGGGTGCCTACATGATTTACAGTGCAATCCTAAGGACACTTTTCTGAGAGGATGCCCCACTAAATTGACCTAAGTAGGATTCTTTTGAGTAAACCTTCTTAGGATTGCTCTCCAAGTATCCAATGCCATGTAGAGTAAGCTGTGGAAAGCAAGAGTAACAAGTTCATAATTACATGAATTGGCCCAAGCATGTTAGTGTGAGGTAGGAATGGAAAATATAGGTGGGGCTTGATGTCCTGTCTTCAGAATGTTTCTGGATAAGAGCTGATTCCCTAAATATAGGCCCCGGTCACACGGGCCGGATATCGCAGCGGGGAGGCGTGGCTGTTTGCCGCGGGGCAAAATAACGCGCGGTTGCGTGATCAGACGTCCCGTGGAGGTTCCGTGGAGGTCCCGTGGGTAGGGGGGAGGTGCTGATCACAGGACAATCCTGTGGCGTGGCAAAGAAGCAGTGCGGTGCGGCAAACGGGTTTGTTTTTTTCTGTACACCAAAGTATGCACATGCTCCGTTGGGTGCTTGTGCGCATCCATGGAGACTTGGGGAAAAAAAACCTTTTTGCAAGGGGACATGGGAGGGTGCTGGATGCTACCGGAAACGCGATCAGATGCCCGCCCTTGCCCCGTGGTTACCGGAAACTAGTACCTCGGAGGTACTAGTTTTTTACCCCACATCTTCAGCGGGAAGCCTCGGGTGAGCCACAGGAGCTCAACGCTTCCCAGATGTGGCGGTGAGATCGCGCCCGGAAAATCCGCCTATCTTCCGTCTCTCTAGCGTGGCTAATGTTCCGTGTGACCGCAGCCATAAATTTGTTTTTAGGAGGGGGGAATCTCTGAGGTGATTTGCTATTCTTTTCACCATTATTGCTGTTGAAATTTTATATTAGTTCTATAGTATGGGGGCCATGAAGATACTGAGTTATCACGGAAGCAGCTAATCAAAGCCTAAGGCTGCAATCATACACACAATTAGCCCCAACATAGGCACGAATGCGGGTGGATTTAAAGGGCGCAATTAGACATGAACATCTGGGAAGCACCCCGCAACCGTCAGCAACCCGTGTTGCTCCACTGCAGAAGTGGAGTAAACAGGCACTAGGGAAAGTCCAGTAGCAAACGGGTTGCTACGGGCCACGAACGGACTTTCCCCTGTCTGATTGCTCCAGTGCACTCTCATGGTGTCGGGGTGGTCTGATCAGGCCATCCTGACTCCATGCCGTTGTTCCCCCCCTTCTCAGTATGCGCATCATCACACACTCCATAGGGAGCCCTCGGTGCGATTCCTTGTTTGAGCACATCGGAAATAAATGGCAAACCCCCCCCCCTTCACTCACCCATGGTTGCATCTGACCACGCAGTGGCGGGCTGTGTCCGCAGCTTTAAAGGACTGTGTGATTGCACAACTGCGGGTCAAATTCCTCCGGAGGGAATAGCCTCGCTTCCCCCCTGTTTTATTTTGCTCGTGTGACTGCAACCAATGAAAGGTTGCAAAGCTTATTTTATGCTGTGTATTTTACGTAGCACTTTCCCCACATATGAACAAAGTACTTCCCAGTGATTATTGTTTCTATCAATGGGTTCAACTAAATTAGTATAATTTCCAGGAATAGTTTGTTAAAACACATTTCCAGAATTATTTAGGCCTTTAAGGCTGCGATCACACACACTAAATAATCCACTTTCAATCCACTTTCAGTGCACTTTCCAACAGTTCACACAGTAAAATCCAGTTGGAAAGTGCATTGAAAGTAGACTGAAAGTGGTTTATTTAGTGTATGTGATCGCAGCCTAAATTTATTTTATTGTTTTCTGAGGACTCATTCTTTTCCCTTTTTTCCTATCATTGTGTTGCCACTGGCCTTTTTGATTTCCTTTTCCCAGATGTTCCCGCCTTTCTTTTTGCCATCCTGCTGCTCTCAATCGCAACTAATATTTCTGACTCACTTCAGCAAAGTGGACAAAAGGCAACTATTCTGTGAGGTCCAAAGAGGGAAAATAGCTTTTGTTCACCCTTCTGGAGCCAAACATGCTGTAACAGAGGGGTGTGTTTACCCTTTACTGCAAACTGCCACCACCTTGGATACCCTGTTTACTTCCTCTGGACCATGGCCTAAGGCATCCTTGCCTCAGAGAGTGTGAGAATTATGTGGGGAAATGCTTCTGCAATGGGGAATTCTCATCACTGTGAAGTAAGTGGATTCCAAAGTCTCTCCAGCTAAGGTTTGAGTAGCTTAAGGCCACAGCCATCTCAGCCCACTGAAGGGAGGTCAGAAATAGCTTTGTCATGCCCTGACCTGGATAGCCCAGGCAAGCCTGATCTCGTCAGATCTCAGAAGCTAAGCAGGGTAGTACTTGGAAGGCCTATCTCCAAGAAATACCAGGGCCATGATGTAGAGGCAGGTGATGGCAAGCCACTTCTGAACGTCCTTTTGCCTTCAAGCCCCACTTGGGGTCGCCAGAAGTCAATTTGATTTGATGGCAAAAAGAAAAAGAAAAAAAGAAGAAGAAAAAGAAATGGCTTTGTCAGTAGGGAGGAAAGAAAAAGTCACCAAGAAAAAAGTCATTAAATGTTTGTATCTGGGCTTTTTGAAGGAGAGGATTTGTTCTGTAATTGCTTGCGTTTGTGTAGGAAATTGCCATGTTGGAATTCAAATCTGTATTTTTTGGGATTCCGGTGCTTCAGGATCATTATTTTCAATCGGTAATGTATTAGGTAGCTGTTGATAAAGATAATGACACCAGAGTTGCACAGAACATAGTCCTCCCTCTAAAGACCTCCAGTTTCAAGTGAATTGGACCCAGGAATTCAGTTTTACAGACCCCTAAATTAGATGCTTCTTGGCACAGGCACAGGTCTCTCCACTGATTCCTATTTGGGGGCGGGGGAGGATGGCAGCAGCCCCTGGCACTAAAAAACAACAACCTGTTTGTATTCATTTTCCTACTCTTACAGTGACTGACTGCCAACTTTAAAAAGTTACCTTTCCCCTGAAAACTGCATTTTCCATGATTCCTTGTTGTAGTCTTTTGTTTGTTTCATAAACTGAGGAAGAAGAACAGCAGCTTTTTCATTATTCCCTGTGGGGTACTTGGGGGGAGATGGGCCTGGAGTGGCTGTCTTTCAACTAAACAATACCAAAATTGCGGGGAAGCAAGTGCTGCCTGTCCAACGAATGCCAAGTTTCAAGCAAATTTGACCAAGTAGCACAATTGTACAGGCCCCTGAAACAGGTTCCCCCAGGCATGCTACTTTCAGGGAAAAAAGGGCTCCAGGCCAACAAAGGAGGGAGCGGAAGAGAACTGCAGGTCCCTACAGCTTGTCTGCAAAGGTGATTGGCTGGGAGCACTCCTCCCTTGCTAGGGTCGCCAGGTCCCCTCTGGCCACCAGCGAGAGATGAGGGGGTAGAGTTGCTAGATACAGTTTGGGAAACTCCAGGAGATTTGGGGATGGAGCCTGGGGAGGACAGGGACCTCAGTGGGGTACTATGCCATAGAATCGACCCTCCAAACCATCCATTTTCTCCAGGGGAACTGATTTCTTTAGTCTGAAGATGAGCTGTAATTCCGGGGGATCCCCAGGTTCCACCTGGAGGCTGGCATCCCTATCCCTCGCAATGACCCAGTTGGAAGGGAGAATGCCATTGGCCAGGAAATCACTGGAAACTAAGAAAACTAGAGCACCTCTTGCATTGCTGTTAAGTGCCCAAACTTGTGCGCGGCGGGGGGAGGGGGGGACACACACAGATTGTTTGGGAATGGGGTTTAGTCATACCAACACCCCGGGTTTATTTTTCCATTCTGGAAAATCATTGTACCCACCCAAACCAGCATTTTGTGTATATCTTCAGCTCGGGAATTTCATTACATGACCCCCTGTTCGTCACAGAGCATTCTGTCCCCTTTTGAGACCCCATCAAAGTATAGAATACAAAGGGGGTAGGGTTGCCAACTTCAGTTTGGAAAGTTCCTGGAGATCTGGAGGTGGTGCATGGGGACGGGGGAGCTTAGGGAGGGGAGGGAGTCCAGCAGGGATGTGATGACATATGAAGTCCACGTTTCGGAAGTGACGTTTCCTCCAGGGAAAACGATGTCTGTACTCTGGAGAACAGTTGTAATTCCAGGAGAACTCCAGGTGCCACCCAGAGTTTGGCAACCCTACTCGGCAGTTAATCCTATGGATAAAAAAAATAAGCAAATCAGTCAGCCAACCAGCGATTTTTAAAAGAAGTCTTACCATTTGGTGTTCATTTAAGTCCATCTTATCAGTGTTATTTTGAACATGTGGAGCTGCGGTGGCTCACGTGGTTAAGACACTGAACTGCAGGCTGTGGAAGGTCAGTAGTTCAGCAGTTCAAGACCCAAGTGTGCCGCATGACGGAGTGAGCTCCCGTCTCTAGTTCCAGCTCCTGCCAACCTAGCAGTTCAAAAGCAAGAAATTGCAAGTAGAAAAACAGGTACCACTTCGGTGGGAAGGTAACAGCGTTCCAAGCGCCTTGGTGTTTAGTCATGGCGGCCACATGACCACGGAAATGTCTTCGGACAGCGCTGGCTCTTCGGCTTTGAAATGGAGATGAGCACCGCAACCCTAGAGTCGGACTCGACTGGCTTTCGAGCAAGGGAACCTTTACCTTTACCTTTATCAGTGTTATTTTGCACATGTGTAATTTCACACAGCCCTGTGGAAAGGTAGTTCTCCTCTCATGCCGTTTAATTGCCTGACCCAACGACCCTGAGTAAAATCATTTCATGTACTGTCCAGATGCAGAAGTAGCCATAAGCCAAGGAAATGAAACTCCACCACCGTAGCTACTGACAGCTGCAGGTGAACAGAACGGAGATTGACTCATGGGTGATCGTCACGGCTGATGAACATGGTACATTCACTTATCATGCATGTTCACGGCAAAGTCCGTGACATACCTGCACATGGCTGTTAGCGACTGTAGTCATGATAAACAACACAGTAATAGCAAAAAAAAAAAAAAAAGCGGGAAGGGGGTATTCCTCCATTACACATACAAACTTATTTATGAGTCTAGATGTGATTTATCCTTTATCTCCGTTGTGAACCAAAGTTTTTCTCCAGTAATCAAATTGTAGACCTCTTTTAAAAAAAGAAAAGGGGATGGGGTGGAAGGAATGCCTTCATAGTCAGAGACTTACATAGAACAGTAATAAATGACTTGCCATCTGCACATCTAATTAAAAATCCAATCATATAATGTAATGAGTTTTCTAGGTACAATTAGCAACTGCTGGTGGTATCTTTATGGAAGCGGCTCTACAATTATGAGACAATTTGACTCTATTCATATGTAAAAAAAGATCCATTTAAAAGTTTGTTCTTCCCTTATCTTGAGAAGAATTTACATTTAGGTCACCTGGTGCTTTTTAAGTCAAGTGGAGCAAATCCATTAGATGATTGTATCAGGCTAAGGATTTTTCAGGGGTTGGGATAGAGTTTTTTTACACTCAACTATCTAATCTGTCAAGAAGAGGATGATGCAAGGCAGTTAGAACTTTTATACACAACCCTGTTTGTGATGTTATAAAGGTACGGCATCATGACATGCAGCTACAGTGCAGTCCAGTGTTCCCTCTAAGCTGAGTTAGTGTGAGCTAACTCACAGTTTTTTAGCCTCCGACTCACACATTTTTGTCTTAGCTCAAGAAGGGATGGCTCCAGAGCAAACTAATTTATGTAGTAGCCAAATCACTCACTCACACGTTTAATGCCAGTAGCTCACAAAGCAGAATTTTTGCTCACAAGACTCCACGACTTAGAGAGAACATTGGTGCAGTCATAAGCACAGTTGCTGATGGGCCAGATAAAGCAGGTGCTAATGATGCATATTTAGTAGCCAAGAAAGCATCAGAGACAGTGGTTGAATTGCTGAACTAGGATCTGAGAGACCCAGGTTCAAATCATCACTCGGCTGTATCACTGGGGGACCTTGGGCCAATCGCGCTCTCTCAGCCTAATCTATTTAACAACATTGTTGTGTGGACAAAGTGGAGGAAGGAGATGGATTTACACCTCCTTGAGCTCCTTAGAGAAAAAGTAGTATAAAAATATCCTCAGTAAATAAATAGGATAAAATAAATAAATAAAAATAAATAAAATAAAAATATAAATCAGGAATCCAATACAAAATAACAAACATATAATCATTATTGTGCAGTGCATTGGAAAAGCTGAGAATTTAGGAATGGGAGTGGACTTGGGAAGGTTGGGCCAGGTGGATTGGATGGACCAATTGGACCAGGTGGGTATGGGACAAAGTTTCCAACATGATAAGAAATTCAGTAATCCATGCTAAGTGTTGAAGTGATAAAGGTTAAAAAAAGAGTGTACGTCAAGGAGCAGCTCTGTAGTAGGACCTGCTCAGGCTGCAAAGGAGAACCATGTGTCTCAAATGGGTTTTTGAGTGACATTTGGATCTCACTGGACTTTGTTCCCATTGAGGTGTGGCTCCATTGTTTACTTCTGCTTCCTAGAAAGCAAATGCTGGAAACTAACACGTACAGCAATTAAACAAGTCTGTGAGCATGTCAGCATTAACACCACCACTGCTGGCATGACAGCCTGCATTCTTCCTCCTTAGCTTTTTTATTTTTGTAACATTTACCCGATTCAGGGTTCTGATGATCTCGAAAGCTTGCACAATATTTTGTGTCATTTCAGTTGATCCTAATAGAAAGGATTTAGTTTCCTATTATATGACCACTACTGAAGGTTATGTTGTCAGGGTGTTGTTATTGACAATGACAGGTACATTCAAATGGGTAACATGGTGTGAATACTGACGTTAGCACCTGCTGACTAAGATTGAATGGGATATACAAGTGTCTGATAGTGGGTGATGTTCCTTTTATGGGTGAACTGACCTCTACACAGCAGAGGGATACTTTCGACATGGTCTCTCCCACAGGCCCTTCTTCTGCTGCCATGAGTCATAGCTATTGGTCCATACTGGGCAATGTGGAGTTATGGAATGGACAAGTGAACGTGTTGTCCTATATTTGCGTGTCCTCCTTGATATCTCACTACCATTGCTCACCATTGGACTGCCCATTCATATTCCCATTCAAGATCTAGCCACACCCACAGTCTTTGTGGCCAAGAGGGATCCATTGGCATGGATGCCACTGTGGTGCAGCTCATGTGAAATGCAGCTGGTGCTATGACCTAGGCAGATGTCATGGTTGTTGGTAGCATGCTAAATAGTACCTGGGTAGTGCAGCTCCTAGGGAAGATCAGTTGCAAGTAGTGCTGCTCTAGTGTCTTGATGGCCTGTTAGCTTTCTAGCAACTCTAAGAAGAGTGGCTAGCTTTGATCAGTGCAAACAAGGGTTCATGTGGTAGCAGTCTTGGTCCGATGATCATCTGAAAAGGTTATGCAGCTCGTACATTGCTCTAGTAGGTTTTTTCTTTCTTCAAAAAATTGCAATGAACACATGTGAAACTGCCTTATAGTGAATCAAACCATTCGTTCATCAAGATCAGTATAGTCCACTCACTGGCCGTGGCCTCAAGCAGAGGTCTTGAACATCACCTATTGCTGGGGTTGCCAGCTCTGCCTAGCAATTTTGGGGGGGCGGAGCCTGGGGAAGGTGGGGCTTAGGGAGAAGAGGGGCCACCGCATGGTATAATGCCATCGAGTCCACCCTCTAAAGCAACTGATCTTGGTCCTCTGGAGATCAATTGTAATCATGAGAGATCTCCAGGTACCACCTGGAGTTTGGCAACCATACCTACTGCTTGGTCCTCTTTAACTGGAGAAAGTGGGACCTTTGGTGTGCAAAACAGAGGTTCTTCCACTAACACACAACCCTTCCCCAATGGAGATTTGTGTCCCCAAATCTAACCAGAATGAAAACAACGGATTTGCCTATGAATATTTGGGAAGGCCAGATATCAAACTGTAAAGGATTTCCATGTTTAAGTCTAGTCTGTCCATCATCTACAAGCTAATCCTATATGACTCATAAACATTTGTGACATGCAGAAAAACTTCTTGTTCAGGGTCATATGAGCTACTGCATTTCTCAACCACAAGAGATCTGTAAGAGTTAAACAGATGGGGCCGTGAGTTGTACACAGTTAAATCAGTAAGAGCAAAATCAAAAGCCTTTGAACTTAACATATTGCAGACTGAGAGCAACCCAAACAAGTCACAGACAAATCTGCTGAGTCTCCTGTGGGATTTTTGATCAGCATGGGCAGAAATGTATATATGGGAACCACAAAATAAGTAGTGTTTGAAGGGTTATCTAATTATCAGAACATATGGAACAGTTCTGTGTCCCTAGATGATCCCTATTTGAGCTTGCCATATTTGGGTAATCATCTTACACAGAATGGTATGGGTATCTTTCTGTCTCTTCTTTGCCAGACGGATATGCTGTTTCTTCTAGTGCCCCCAAGAGACCTGCGGCATCACACTTGGATCTACTGTTATTAAGGGCCATTCTCAGACAGCCCTAATCTCTGGAAAGGCTGTATAAAGCACTTAAGGGTGCTGCCAGACAAGTTGTATTTTCCAATTATTGTCACAATAATGGTCACTCACTGTATGTTCTGCAAATCCGGCACACAGTCCACGTGGCAATTTGCAACCAGGCATTTCTGTTCTCTCTGCAAAGCTCACACTTTGACTTTTGCTGTGAAACCTCAATTTGATTAACCGTTTTTGTGTTTGTGTGAAATTAAGCACTGTATGGTTTGCTTAGCAAACAGGAGGCTGGGTTTATTTTTTTCTACATTCATTTAATTTCTGCTTAAATGCACAAAATGTAGCTTGCGGACAAGTGCGCACACAGAGCGGATTTTTTTTCCTCGCTGACTCTCTGAAAAGGTCTTGGACAATTAAGGAACAGATGCATCTCTTGTGGACAGTTGGCACAAAGCAGCACAATACACAAACACCAACCGAGAGCATAACATGGACATTTGAATCGGTTTTGGCCCTGCCACATTGCCACGTTACTGGCAAAAACCTTCTCCTGAAATGCTGGTTCATGCCACAGAACAGAGAATGCCAGGGACAGTTTCCCTGTAGATCACTATATTGACTTTACAACCATCACAGAACCAGCCACTTTTGTTGGTGAAAATAGAGGGACCTCAGGTGGTCGACTGCAGGGAGTATCCCACCATAGTGCACAGCTGAAGGGGGAGGTGACACCTGTACCAGTAGGTGATGGGAGGCAGTGATGGAGCTGTCGGGGATGCAGCTGCAGCAACGTGCAATGAGCAGGTGTACTGCTTCTGAGACACTAATGGAAGCTGCTGTGAGCCAGGCCCATAACTACCGTGGGGCCCAGGGGCCTGGCCCCCTAGTGGTTTTTATGGGTCTCCCTCCCTGAGCCTTGGCTCCCCCTCCCCCCGATTGCCTGTTGGCGGGGAGGACGAGGGCAGCACAAGCAGCAGCAGCGACACGAGAAGCAGCAGAGGCAGCGAGGCTGGGTTGAGAGACGCTTGCCGCCTGGCCCGCCAGCAGCAGGTACGCCCAGCCAGGCAAGGCAAAGAGGCAAGTGGGCACACCAATGCTGCAGCTTTGTAGCCTCCCCAGCCACTGCACGCCTCACCTCTCCCGGCCCCAGAAGGAAGCCAAGGGTGGAGGTCAGGCTGCTCCTGGTGTGGCGATGTGGGAAGGGGCGCTGGGGCTCCTTCGGGGGGGAGGGAGCTCCTCAGGAAGGGCTGCCCTTGCTGGGGGGGGAGGGAAGCTCCCCCCAATTTAAGTAGCTGGCGAGCCCTCTCAAGGCCCCCTCACACAAAAAAATCCCTAGCTATGGGGCTGATGTGAGCAGGGGATGATGACATCACTGGTTGGCTCCAGGTTCCACTGGCCACTCAGGAATTGCCTGCACAATGCGGCAGCCATGACACTCTTCCGTTGCCACCTCCCATTTCCTGCCAGTGAAAGCACAGCGTCTTCTCCCTTCCCTTGACACATTACAGTGAATATATGTACATCCTCCATGTATGTGTTTGTACATCTGTTTGTAAGAAAGAGCCAATGCATGTTTATGTTACAAATGAAACTGGGGACCAGTAACTGGATAAATGCGGGGCTTCAATCACACATTCAGCTGTACGTGAGTTAAATGTAACATTATAATTACTCAACACATGTATAAAGAATAGTCCCCTGGCACCTCCAGTTAAGTGGACCAGGCAGTAGGTGATGTGAAAGATCTTTGCGTGAGACTCTGGAGAGCCAGTGGGCTGGCAGGATGGGTTTGGTGCCTGGTGACGGGGGCCTGTGGTATGCAGGGGGTGAAGGGCTTCTCCCCCCACAACAAGCACCGCTTGCACCCACTTTCACCCTCATGACACACAGAGGTGTCAGGAATTTGAAGCAAGCAGAGGACTGGCATTTAACACTCGGTAATGCATAAGCCATATTTTGTCATATGGGGGGGGGCAATCCTGAGAGCTTGCTTCAAAAGCCCCTCCTCTGCTCCCCTTGCTTGTGTGGTGTGGCTAGGGTGTCTGCCAAGCTATCATGGGTTTACTTTGGGGAGCCCCTGTTGGAACTCTGGAAGATGTCTGCCTTTCTATCCTTCCAAACCTGACTTTGGAGACTTGGGGGGGGCTGCGAGTGTAGGGGGGGATGTTTGCCTTGCTTCCAGTGTGTGTATGGATCTGCCAGGTGAAGTTTCCCTGTGCATTTGGTGTCCCTGGCTTGTTCCTGAGCCGTTCTATAGATTCCTGTAACTGCAGCTGTCTTTTCCAGAGAGAGCACCGGGGAGACCTTTTTTGGGGGGGTCTGTAATCGGGACCCCAGAAAAGTAATCCGCCCCCAACTTGGAAAGATTGTAGAGGAGTGGGCGGCAAGGTGAGGTTCCCTGTGCATTTGGTGTGTGTAGCTTGCAAGGGGCCCATTCTATACACTTTTCAACCTGTTCCTGACATTCCCCCCCCAAAAGGACTTTCCTGACTTGACCTTAGTGCTGTTGGGTTTGCAGTGGCACTGGTTCTGCTGAGCACATTGCAGTGGTTCTGCTGGGCTTGCTAGAATGCTTCCCACCTTCAGTATCTACTGCAGAGATTTTCTGGGACTTTGATTCTGTTCTGCTTGGCTTCTAGTACCCTTGGTTGTTTTGTTTTTTTTGGTTTTTTTCACTCTATTGGAAACAATGGGGCACCTTCTTTGGGGGATGTAACTCAGACCCTAGAAATCCAATCCTCACTAGATTTGGCGGGCAGATAGAGGAGAGTCAGCTAGAGATCTCCTGTGAATTTGGTGTCTCTATCTTGCACAGGATCTATTCTATACACTCCTGAACATCCTGAACCTTCACCTGTCATTTCCCCAGAGAGCACTTTCCTGGGGGCACCTTCGGGGGGGCTAACTTGGAACCCGTAAATCTAATCACCCCCAGTCTCAGAGGGCAGGTAGAGGAGAGTCAGATGGAGTTTCTCCACAAGTTTGGTCTCTCTAGCACACTGGAGGGGGGTGTTCTACCATATCACAAAACTCACAAACCAAACTGGTTCATAATCCATGTGACGGTCACCTCCAGATTAGACTACTGTAACTCACTCTACGCTGGCCTTTCCTTGTGACTGACCCAGAAACTCCTGCTGATCCAGAATGCAGTGGTGCAGGTCCTGACAGTAACACCAAGGACAGCATATATACAACCTGTGCTGTACCATTTACACTGGCTTCCAGTGGAGTACCGAGTCAGATTCAAGGTGTCAGTACTGACCTTAAAGGCCTTGAGCATCTGGAATCAGCATATCTTCGGGACCATCTCCTCTGGTATGTCCCCGGGAGAGCACTACACTCTGCTGAGAGTAATCTGCTGGTGATCCATGGCCCTAAAGATATTCGGCTGTCCTCACCCAGAGCCAGGGCCTTCTCAGCCCTGGCTCCAGCCTGGTGGAACTCTCTGCCAACTTCCATCAGGGCCCTGTGGGACTTATTGCAATTCCGCAGGGCCTGTAAGGCAGAGATGTTCCGCCAGGCTTTTGGATGAGGACAGCCACCGTTTCCCATCATAGCCGGCACCCTCCTCTTTTTACTTCTGCCTTACCCGTTTCGACCTCCCCCTCAACCTGCCCATGAGACAGGTTTCTAAGTTATATTACAAATGCCATCTGGAAACTGAGTAATTGAGTTCAGCTGATTGTCGATTTTAATTTATATTTTGTATGTTTTTAATCTGTTGTAAATCGCCCAGAGCCCTGTGTACTCAGGGATGGGGTGATTCAGAAATCTAAACAACTACTACTACTACTACTACTACTACTACTACTACTACTACTACTATTTGCAAAAAAAAAAATCGTGATGGTTCATGGTTTGCGAACCAGGTATGCCACAAACCATGAATCAAACCACGTTTGAATCAAACCACATCCCTAGTACAGACTCACAAAGGAGAAAATGCCCCGAGGAACGACTTGCTGCCACCTTCCTCTGACCTCGTACCACAATCAAGCACAATGTATTTGTGATGTGTATATTCTATGCCTGCTCCAGAAAACTCAAAACAACTTATGTTTGGTTCCCAGCAGTCTCCTATCCTGATGCTGATGAAGGCCACAGCAGCTTAGCTTTAACAATGAGATGGCACCAGCTACTCCTAGACCACGTGCTGCTCTTTGTGCAAAGCCCTTCATTTATTCCCTCCCATTAACATGACATCGTCTGTCAACAGCAGGGTGACGTTAGTGCATGTAATGGAATCAGTGAGACCCTCTGTTAATATGTATACAAATTTAGCCATCTGACAATGAGTTACTTTATAATGACATTCAATTGCTAGAGCAATGTTCTTCAGTCTAATGTTTTGGGGTCTGTTTTGATGGAATTCAAACATCGTAAGTTTGGCTGGCTCTATTGCCTACCCATGGATAGATACCATACTTCAATTTGAATTTTGCTTCCTTTTTTCTTGGCTAAGAAGTTAGATAATACAGAGCTGTCATTCAAGGATCTTAAAAAAACAAAAAACAAAAAAACCCACTCTTCCTTTTAAGTCTTCAGGCTAAAGCTGCACCAGTGAATAGAGTACTATAATACAACCTATTTATATGCCTGTCATACAAAGACAAATCTTTTCCCAGGGAAATGGATTTGAGCATTTGCAAGAAACGATAAACAGGCTGACAAAAGCGATACTGAAGTAAGCCTTACCTTCCACTGTTAAAAAAAACTTAATAATATGAAAACCATGTTAACTGAAACTCTCAGAAATGAAAGCCATCGTGGATCTTTGAGGAGAAATGTTTCTTGGAAAATGTCTATAAGGAATTAGTTAAAAATCATGAATAAAATGTCAACTTGCATTTCCAGCTAAAATAACTCAAGGGTGGTTTATTCTCTTTTGTCAAAATGAATTACGAATGCATAAATTGCCCCAGATCCCTGTATAAAAGCGCATTACAATCTAATTCCCCAAGCAGCGTGTATAACTGAGTTATAGTCAGGCTGTGTGTGTGTTGTATACACTTGCTGTTGAATCTGCCTGGTTTTGCCCAGGCCCTCCAGATATGTAACTCTTTCTGGGCAGTCACAGGAATTAGACTATGTTACTTTAATAAAACAAACAACTACAATGTCAGGTTCTGTTATTAATTGTCTAATCTTTTCTAAGCTTCATTGATGCGATTGCATTGTCTACAGTTCTGAATGTATTAACCACAGGGCAACCTATTGAAATCAATTGTACAGCTAATTGAGAGCAGGCTGCTTCAGGTTGGGCGCTGTAAATACTAATGGAAAGTTAGAAATTAGAAATGCCAGGTCCATTTACTGTTTCTAGTAGGGCTGTTGCAGCACTGCCTTGGTGGGGCTCTGTGGAGACACTGTGTTTCTCCACTTTGTTGGAGAAGGATGTGTGGAAGACCCCAGGAGATATTGCCTTTGTGTCTAGAGGATATACTTCTTTGGAAAACTGCCTCCACAATGGAACCTTCCAATGTTTTGTGACTGGACCTGGCCTTCATGGCAGCCATTTTATGATTGGTCTAGGTTGGCACCAATGCTCCCTCTAAGCTGTGGAGTCTTTACTTTGTGAGCCACTGGCATTAAAGTTGGGAGTGAGCAATTTGGCTACTGCATAAGTTAGTTTGCTCTGGAACCATCCTTCCTGAGCTAAGACAAAAATGTGTGAGCCGGAGGCTAAAAAACTGTGAGCTGACTCACACTAACTCAGCTTAGAGGGAACACTGGTTGGCACATGGCAGGAGATCGGGGTGCGGACATGGGGAAATAGCATTGATTGTGTGATGTTATTTCCACAGCAAACCCAGAAGTAATACCATGCTGCTCTAGGATTCAGCAGAAACTCTGTGGTGGAGTGGAGTGATGTCACTTCTGGATTTGCCCCAGAAATGACATCATGCCATTGATATGATAGTAATTTTTTTTTGCATTATTTCCTCTCCTCCTGCCTGCCTACCAAGCAGTTATCGGAGTCAGGGGCTGCCGGTGGAGATAGAATCACAGAATTGGAAGGGGCCATACAGGGTCCAACCCCCTGCTCAATGCAGGATCAGCCTACAGTATCCCTGAGCAGTGTTTGTCCAGATGCTGCTTAAAGACTGCCAGTGAGTGGAGCTCACCCCCTCCATAGGCAGCTGATTCTACTGTTGCACAATTCTTACTGTAAAAAAGTTTTTCCTAAGATCCAGCCGGAACCTTTTCACCCTTAATTTAAACCCATTACTGCAAGTCCTACCCTCTACTGCCAACAGGAACAGTTCCCTGCCCTTCGATAAGTAACAGCCCTTCAAATACTTAAAGAGAGCAATTGTGTCCCCCCTCAACCTGGCAACCCTAGATTGGTCTCATCCCTATGGCAGTCATTTTGGTGTGTGAAGAGGTGGCATAGTAAATAAATAAATATGAAAAAGGTAGCATTTATAAAACCAGCATTGTAAGGACTTCAGGACAGAATAATGATGAAGCAAGAGGCTAAACGAGAGCATTGGCGATTTGAACTGGCTGGAGGCTGGCGGCAAATAGCGAACTTTGTGGATTCAGAAGAAGTCTGTCCCACTGAATCCCACAGGGACACGAAGTGGGGTGCCACTAAAGTTCAGTTAATATTGCAGAACTATCTTATTCATGCTTCCTCGCAGCTTTGGTTTGGCTTGACTATTTAATCAGCTAACAATATGCCAATTAGTTACCCACCAAGCAATAGGTATGCCAGCCTCCACGTGGGACCTGGGGATCTCCTGGAATTACAGCTCATCTCCAGACTAAAGAGGTCAGTGTTCCTCTGGAGAAGATGGCTGCTTTTGAGGAGGGACTCTGTGGCACTGCACCCCACTGAAGTCCCTGCCCTGCCCAGGCTCCACCCCCAAATCTCCAAGCATTTCCCAATGTGAATCTGGCAACCCTACCCCCTGTACCAGGGGGACCTGGCAACTTTGCCAAGCAGAATGAAGCCATGAAGTTAAAAAAACCCAAACCTGCCCTTTTCCTGCTCTTTTAATGGCAGATGGAGCTTTTCATGATCAGCTCACAGGCACAGGAGCAGCCACTGGTAAAAAGCTTTGGAAACCAGCCTCTTGTGGAATCACTGGAGGTTCAGAAAGCCTCATGTTTCTGTGCCAGCCTGGTACTGCAAAAATGGGACCGCGAGGAGAGGGAGCAATTGGCAAGCCACAACACATGCCAGGTGGCCTGCATTTGATTTGGTCAGTCATTTTGTGCAGGGCTGCACTCATTTCCTTATACCTTGAAGCAACCCCGCCTGCTCATTACTTTAAAAGAGCTTCATAAATGTTTCTGGGGCATTAAAATATTAAATAAATATTTCCAGAGCATTAAATGGCTGTGCTCAGACACAGAACAGAAGGCTATCATGGATTGATTTCTACTCGAGATGCAGGAAACTGTATGAGACCATTAGGCATCCATCAGTGGACCGTTATAACAAAAGATAGCTATACCTCTGGCTCCTACCATTTACACACATATGTTTGGTTACGAAACAGACAGATAAAAGCTGGTGGAAAAGACTGTCCCAAATAGCAGTCACGCTCACACCCACCAATAAGTTCAGCTGCTGGTCCCAGTGTAGGCAGACTATCCTTTGCAGTCTAGATTTCCCAAGTGATTAAGCTTGGGAGCCCTGTACGCTTCCAGTGTGTTTCAGAGTGATGAGAAAAGAGATTCCAGCAAAGAGAGGCTGCCTGGAGATGGGCAGAATTGACCGGTTCTGCTGCAAATGTCTGCCAAACACAGTTATCCTGGGAACGGAAAGATGACACATAAATAATGGCAGAGCTCCCCCTTTGAAGCAAAGGGCATGTGGGGGTAATCCAAATGAGAGGGAACCACAAAGCATAATAAATAGGAGTTAAAGTTAAATAGTAAAACCATTGTCGTGATAATGAGAAAGGAAAGGAGGGAAGGAGGGGTTAGGCTAATGGACCATCCAGCTTTCAAAGGTGCAAGCCAAAGCATTGTTCCAGCAAACTTGACGCATAGATCTAATTATAAGTGTCTGATGGAGTGAACTGGTTCTAGAAGGAAAAGAATCTATTCTTCGGCGCTCGGCCTACCTTATAGTCCAACTCTCGCAGCCATACATGACTACTGGGAATACCATTGCTTTGACCATGCGGACTTTTGTTGGCAGGGAGATGTCTCTACTTTTTATTATGCTGTCTAGGTTTGCCATTGCTTTCCTCCCAAGGAGCAGGCGTCTTTTAATTTCATGGCTGCTGTCACAGTCTGCGGTGATCTGGGATCCCAGGAACGTGAAGTCTGTCACCACTTCCACGACTTCCCCTTCTATTTGCCAAGGAGTGATGGGGCCGGATGCCATGATCTTAGTTTTTTTGATGTTGAGCTTCAAGCCCAGTTTTGCGCTCTCCTCTTTTACTCTGAGCAGGAGGCTCTTTAGGTCCTCTTCACTTTCTGCAAGGAGAGATAAGGAGGCCTTCCTGAATGAACAGTGCAAAGTAATAGAAGAAAACAATAGAATGGGAAGGACTAGAGATCTCTTCAAGAAAATTGGAGAAATCAAGGGAACGTTCCATGCAAAGCTGGCCATGATAAAGGACAAAAACGGTAGGGACCTAACAGAAGCACAGAAGCAGAAGATATTGAGCCAACTTCAGAGGACAGCGGAAGACAGGAGGGCCTGGCGTGATCTGGCCCATGGGGTCGCGAAGAGTCGGACTCGACTGTGCGACTGAACAGCAACAACAACAAGGAAAGGAGAGAACAGTTCCGAGCAGCTAGGATAATTCTGGGTCCATTTGAGCTCCCGTGTTGGTGGAAGCAATAAGGTAGAAATGCCTTGTTCAATATCTAGCAGGAAAGGAAAACCAATCAGTGGTCTGTTCCCTTGGGTGCCAGCTGTCAGTGCCTTTCGACAAGCTTCCAGGTTAAAAAAGAACTGAGCCAGAACTAGAGTTGCCAGGTTTCCCCGGCCACCGGTGGGGGATGGGGGGTAGGGTTGCCAGATCCAGGTTGGGGAACTCCTGAGACAGGGACCTCAGTGGGGTACAATGTCATAAGGTCCACCCTCCAAAGCAACCATTTTCTCCATTTTCCCTGTCATCTGGAGACAGGGTTGCCAGCTTCCAGGTAGTAGCCGGAGATCTCCTGGTATTCCGTGTGAGCTGCAACAGAGCTCACTGAAGCAGAGCCTGGCAGCCAAGTCCTATCCATATGGATCAAAAAAAGGCCCACCAAATTCACTAGAACTGGCTTCTCAGTAAATATGATTCAGATTGCTACCTAAAATTAATTCGTATCATAGTGAAATTCCAACTGAGCATTGACCTTAATTGTGTGTGGGGGGGCACTTGGGATGGTTTTATTTATTTATTTATTTATTTATCTATTTATTTCATTTGTATCTCACCCTCCCCTGCAAGCAGGCTCAGGGCGGGTCACAACACCTCACTAAACATTTCATTAAGTAAACATAATAGCATTAAAACATAAGATATAAAACATAGAGGGAAAAAACAAATTTAAATCCAATCAGAGGGATGGCAACTATTCAAGGAAGTTCATAGTGCCTCCTGCACAATGCTAACATACGGTGGTAGTTAATAGCAACCTGTTTTCTGATAATACTCTGTTGACCTCTATTGGGCAGGGCAAATTGTAACAGGCACTGTAAGCACTGCAAGCAGTGGAAGCAGGGGAGGCCAAGATGGCTGGTTGTCCACTGCCTCAACCAAAGGCCTGGCAGAACAGCTCCATTTCACAGGTCCTGCAGAATTGTAATAAGTCCTGCAGGGCCCTGATTTCAAGTGGGAGCATGCTCCATCAGGTCAGGGCCAGGGTAGAAAAGGCCCTGGCCCTAGTCGAGGCTAAGCAGATGTCTTTTGGGCTGGAGACTGCCAGGAGATGTTGCTCTGCAGAGCATAAGGCTCTCCAGGGCACATACAGGGAGACACAGTCCAGTAGGTATGTTGGTCCCTGGGCGCATAGGGCTTTAAAGGTTAATATTATAACCTTTAACAGGATCCAGTACTCAACTGGCAGCCAGTGCAATTGGTGCAACACTGGCCAAATGCGCGCCCACACAGACGTCACTGTCAGCAGGTGTGCCACCACATTTTGCACTAGCTGCAGCTTCCAGATCAGGTTCAAGGGCAGCCCCATGTACAGCGACTTACAGTAATCCAGCCTGGAAATGACCATTGCATGGATCACTGTAGCTAAATCCTGGGAGGTGAGATAGGGAACCAGTTGCCTGACCAGCTGAAGGTGGTAGAAGGCTGACCTGGCAACAGTAGTGACCTGGGCCTCCATGGAAAGTGAGACATCCAGGATCACCCCTAGGCTCCTCACCTTCGGCACTGGTGTCAGTGGCACCCCACCAAGAGTTGGCAGCTGGATTCCTGATCCCAGATCCACACAGCTCACGTACAGGACCTCTGTATTTGCTGGACTTAATTTCAGCCAACACTGCTGTAGCCAACCAGCCATGGCCTCCATTGCCCTGTCCAAAACATCTGGGGTGGAGTCCGGTTGGCTGTCTATCAGCATATAAAGCTGGATGTCATCTGCATACTGGTGACAACCCAGCCTCAACTCCCAGACCAGCTGGGTGAGAAGAAGAAAAGAAGAAGAGATTGGATTTATCCTGCTCCCTTCACTTGGAGTCTCAGAGCAGCTTACAAACTCCTTTTCCTTCCCCTCCCCACAACAGACACCCTGTGAGGTAGGTGGGGCTGAGAGAGCTCTTTCAAGAACTGCCCTTTCAAGGACAGCTCTTGTCAGAACTATGGCTTGCCCAAGGTCATCCAGCAGCTGCAAGTGGAGGACTGGGGAATCAAATCTGGTTCTCCCAGATTGGAGTCCGCACACTTAACCACTACACCAAACTGGGGGACATACAGATGTTAAACAACATTGGTGAGAGAATCGCCTCTTGCGGTACACTGCATTCCAGCAGGTATTGTGCAGAGATCCTCTCCCCAAACACCATGGAGAAAGGAGGAAAACTATTGTAAAGCGGTCCCCCATATTCCCACATTGGTGAGGCGGTGGGTCAGAAGATTGTGATTGACTGTGTAAAATGCTGCTGTTAACTCAAGAAGCAACAGCAGTGCCAACCTGCCTTGATCCAGGTGTCTCCAAAGGTCATCTGTGAGGGTGACCAACACAGTCTCGGTCCTGTGGCCAGGGTGGAAACTGGACTGGAATGGGTCCAGAATAGAGGCATCATCCAAGAAAACCTGGAGCTGCTCAACTACCTTACCCTGGAATGGAAGTTTTGACACTGGGCGATAGTTGGCAAGGACCGCAGGGTCTGATGATATCTTCTTCAAGAGCAGACACACCACTGCCTCTTTCAAACACTGAAGACAGGGGTAGATTGATTATATTTCCCAGATGTCAGGCTGTAGGATTACACACGGGAAAGGTCTGGCAGAACTTTCACGATAGACGACAAGAAGAACATCACAGAGTGCAAGATTAATTTACAGAACTCACGAGCACAGATGTGGTGATGGCAGTAGTCTAATAGCATTTTTTAAAAAGGTTTGGACACATTCATGAAATGCAGATCTGTCAATGGCTATTTCCCATGGCAACGCAAAGTGTACTGAGAAGGTGTGCTCCCTTCATTGCCTGCGTCCCTTAAACCTATCAGACTGCATCTCCCATGCACCAATTGCACTCCTCAGGTGCCCTGGTTCTTACAGTGTTCTCCCTTAGTTTAAGCCATTTGGCAACTGCAAACATGAGGGATTTTCTGTTGTGGAGGTGGTACTTTGGGATGGGTTCCCAGAATACATGAGGAAGTCACCTTTGTTCCCTGATTTTCAGAAAGCATGTTGGACCATTTTATTTCAGATGGTGGAGTTAATGTTGGGAAGGCTTCTCTACATTTAAGTTGTTTTAACAATAAGCTGTTATTTTAAATTGTTAGTTATTACAACTTTTTGATGTCTGTGTGAGCAACCTTGGTCTTAGGAGAAAGGTAGGATATTAGTTTTAATATAGTAAAATTATCACATGATAGGGACAGATAACAGTATGGCTATTAACATCAAGCAATGCATTTTAACACTTTATTTAAACATTTTGCCCCTTTATTATCGCCAGTGTGGACTTGAAGCAGCTCACAAATTACAATACAATTTAATTTTTAAAAACAACCAAAGAGTACAATGTTCCACATCCTTGACTGGTCCTGGATCCATTGGGCTGGCTCACTGAGAGCCACAAGCTGACATGCATGAGCCAAGACCATTTTGGCTCTTGCCCTGGCCACACCCAAGCTTAAGTACCTTCAATAGGAAGGGAAACAGAAGCTCAGCCCAGCTCACATTCAGGTGGTCAACATTTTCCCAACATTCCTTTTCTATGCTAGCAGAGGTTCTCCTTTCCTGCTAGAACAGCCTCTGGCCCTGCCCTGGTTTAAATACCTGTAACAAGAATGAAAACAGAAGCTTAGCTCAGAACTTACAAAGCCAGCAGGCATGTTTCCAAGAATTCCCTTCTCCTGCTCTTGACCTATCTAGGCATGCAACTGATCATGTTGCTAGAGGTGCAAGTAATGGACTGGATGGACTTTTAGATTCAGTAAACCCTTCTTTGCCCTGACCTGGATGGCTGAGACTAGTCTGTTGTTATCACCAAGGAAGTCAAGGGTTACTATGCAGAGTGAAGCCAGTTCTGTTTGTCTCTTGCCTTAAAAACCCTAGCAAAGGTGTCGAACTCGTTATGAGGGCCAGATCTGACATAAATGTCACTTTGTTGAGCTGGGCCATATGTGCCATAAAATATAACACAAGACAAATGTGGACAAACACAACCTAATCAGAGAACGAGTATAAAGAAAACAGCTGTGAGAGTCTGACCCACAATTCAAGCAGTCAACAAGACTTGCAAAGAAAACGCTTACTATGCATTACAGTCTGAAGTAGTACAACACAATAAATCATTTTCTACAAATCATAAGAAAATCCTAGTGCAAAGGTACATCATCAACGTCATCTCCGGATTATATAACAATGTTTCAAAACTGGATCTTCCTCAGGAAATGTTAGAGTAGTACAAAAGTTCTCTTGTTCATAAAGTGCTTTACAACAAGCAGCATATTTGAGCCAGAACATTTACTGAGATCAGTGTTCTATCTGAATGTATTATCTTTCATGACTTGTTGTAAAGCACTTATGAACAAGAGAACTTTTGTACTACTCTCACATTTCCTGAGGAAGATCCAATTTTGAAATGTTGTTATATAATCCAGAGATGACGTTGATGATGTACTTTTGCACTACAATTTTCTTATGATTTGTAGGAATTGATTTATTGTGTTGTAGTGCTTCAGACTGTAATACATAGTATTTTCTTTGCAAGTCTTGTTGACTGCTTGAATTGTGGGTCAGACTCTCACGACTGTTTTCTTTATACTTGTTCTCCCATAAAATATAATGCCGGGTATGGGAGATATAAACTTTCTAAAGGACACAGGCAAACCCAATTAACAATATTATTTTTTACTCAAAATACAAACATGCTTAAAACATGAAGACTCTTACAGTATTTCCTTGATGTATCTCCCTGATGCCCAGCCTTCTACTTCCACTGCCCATTACTCATTAGCACTGGGACAGTATACAGGGACATAGTGCTGATGGGTCAGATAAGAGCCCTGGATGGGCCGTATGTTTGACACCCTTGCCCTATGGGGTCTTCATAAGTCAACTGTGACTTGATGGCACTTTCCACCACCAAACCCATCCTTATATTGTATAAAGAGGTAGAACTAGCTTTTTCATTTATACTGCTTTTGTGCCTATTATATGAATATTGTGTGTGCATGTACTGAATTAACTTCAAGAGTGAAGTCCCAAGTGTGTGTTAGGGCCATTCTTAGATTAAACAAACCCTTAACTAACGCCATAATCATAATGAGAACTCAATTCTCCAAACACATAATTAAAACAAACAGTTCTGAGTGCGTTGTGACCTTGTTACAAGAATACATGGCTCAAATTCAAATTATATTTGTTGATTTCAATCTTGCAATTAATTATAGCACTTGTTGACACAGATAATTCTATTGAAATACTGGGCTTTGTCGCACAGCTTTACAATAGCTCATAATTATCTTCGGTGTGTTTTCATTATATCTCTGAAGGTATTTCCACCCATCAATTTTAGATTATTTAATTCATGCTTATAAATGCGTAAAGTGAAGTGTGTCTGACTCAGACTATAACTTTAGATCAGATGGGTACAAACCCAGATAAACACATGGAATCCAATTCTATTAATGTAAATACTCTTTTGGGGAAACCCACAGAAGGAACCCTTTTATAGCTATGAAGTCTTATAGGAGTCAAGAAAGTATCATAATTTCTGATGGGATAATTCTCTCACCTCAACAAACTAAAGATCACACAAGCTATTCTTATGTGAGTTGAGATTGTTGTCAACTCTCCCAGGATGATCTTATCTCTGCTGTAACCATAGTTAAGGCAAGATTCTCAGTTTTGTGCCTCCTCTCACAGCAATGGGGGCTGGTTACCTGGGTGATATATGAAAGAGATAGTGTAGTGTAGTAGTCAGAAAGTCAGATTAGGAGGAGCTGTCAAAACTGGGTTCAAATCTCCACCTGGCCAGAATGCTCACTTAGTGACCTCGGCCCACTCCCTCCCTCTCAGTCTAATCTACTTCACAGGGTTGTTGTTTTAAGGAGAAAATGGTGGTTGAAGAGAACCATGTATGCCACTTTAAGCCCCTTGGAGGAAGGATGGGGAAAAAGTGGTTAGATGGGAAGGTATACACATTGCAGAATGTGTACCGTCTATTACGTGTCATGACGAGGAGGCCATACAGAAGACCAATTAACTTTACTTTAAACTTTATTTTTAAAGGCAACAGACATAAGGAGGGATCCTTGAACTGCCATGGGAAACTGTTCTTTGTAAGTGGGTGAACTCCAGCACTTCTTATGGCAAGCCAAGTGGGTGCAAACATTGCACTATCTATAGGCACAGGGGGATGTTGGGATTGCACCTGTAGTTAGGATTGTGCCTGTAGTTGCCACCTGTTTCCTATGTGCATTTGTCAGACCCTGTGGATGACCACATAACCGTGGTGTACAGAAGCCCCCCAAAAGAACTACTGCAGTCTTGGGGAGGGGGCGAACATGAAGGAGAACATCCCTGTAGAAGCAGCCAAAGTCTATAAAGAACCTTCCTGCAATCCTCACTTGTTGCATTGGTGCTAAATGGGAAGTGCGGGCGGGGGGGGGAGTCTTTTAAAAACTTTGTTTTTGTTGTTGTTCAGTCGCACAGTCGAGTCCGACTCTTCGCGACCCCATGGATCATCTCCCGCCAGGCCCTCCTGTCTTCCGCCGTCCTCTGAAGTTGGCTCAATTTCATGTTCATTGCATCGATGACACTGTCTATCCATCTCATCCTTTGCCGTCCCCGTCTTCTTTGACCTTCAATCTTTCCCAGCATCAGGGTCTTCTCCAGTGAGTGCTCCCGTCTCATTTGGTGGCCAAAGTATTTGAGCTTCAGTTTCATTATCTGGCCTTCCAGGGAACAGTCAGGGTTGATTTCTTTTAGGATTGTCTGATTTGTTCTTTTTGCAGTCCAAGGGACTCTCAAGAGTCTTCTCCAGCACCATAGTTCAAAAGAATCTATTCTTCGGCGCTCGGCCTTCCTTATAGTCCAACTCTCGCAGCCATACATGACAACTGGGAATACCATTGCTTTGACCATGCGGACTTTTGTTGGCAGGGTGATGTCTCTACTTTTTATCATGCTGTTTAGGTTCGCCATCGCTTTCCTTTGTAGAAATATGTAAAGCACTGGCAACTTCAGTTCCCCCAGGTATGCATAGATTCCCCCTCTGCACCACTTGCGTCATGATTCTTCATGTCTTCAGAAGATGCATTTGGGTACCATAAGGCTTGCAGGGATTAAATGCACTCTATGAATACACAGTCCTGACTAAAAGGGTCTCTCCAGTCACACCATTACAAAAAGCTGCTTGCACATAGCCTACAGGTTACACATCTGCATATCACTCCACAAATTTAAGAAAATAATGAGTCTGGCAATAGACTGTTTGCAACAAGGGGGAAATTTAAAGAATTATTCATTGGGAATGATGTTTCCCCAACTGCAGCTATCAACGTGCCTATAGAATCATCAAACTGATGCTTATACCTTAATATTGGAGACAACATGTAGCACATATTTTATATGACTTGTTTCAGTGCCAAATGTCTGGAATTGCAACTAAAGTGGACTTTCAACTGCCAGGCGAAGATCTCCTTTCAGGACATTGTTTCCTTGGGGAGGAAAAAAGAGAAAGTGTACTCAGTCCCACGCAAATACTGTTTTGCTCCCTGGAATTGTAATTCTCTCCTCTCCTCTCACATTTAGCTGGACCCTTCAAAGAAGGAGTTATATTGATGGCTGGTCTTCGATACGAGACATACTGCTTTAATTCTTTTCACCTGAGAGAGTAGATGTGCAATTACAGTTGAAAAGAGGACACGTAAGGAAGAGAAGGCAATGAATGATTCAAGGGAGAGAAAAAGGCGAGGAAGCAGGAGAGAAAACAGAATGTGGGAGAAAGCAAGAAAGTCAGAGCAATTAAATGGGGTGAGAAGGCCATTCGTACTCATTACTCAGCAAACATGAGTGCACAAATGCTTGTCAGCAAACACGACTGCACAGATGCTTGTCTGCACAGAAGCATTGTTTGCAGCAGTATAACCAGTGTTTCCCAACCTGTGGGTCAGGAAGTAGGTTGCAAACCCCCTGAAGGTGGGTTGCAGGCCAGCCCTCCCTAATGGCCACCCCGACCTTTCCATTGCTCTTACTCTCCTCTTCCTCCTTGCCAACTTCTCACATTCTTACCCCCCCCTTCCCTTGCAACAAGAATGAGGGGGGAAAGCCACCTAGAAACTAGTAAATTTACAGTAGGAGCTGGAAGAAGGGGGGGGGAAGGCTGGAGAGAGGGTGGGAGCTTTTCAGCAGAAAAAAACAGAAAAGCCAGAGGAGAAGAGAATGAGGCATACACACACATGGGCTCTGTCTTGGTCCTGCTCCTTCAGCCGCCCACTCCAGTGCCTCACTGCCCTCTGCCTGCTTAGGGAGATGAATGGTACCAAGCCTCTTTCTGCCAGCCCCTTTGCTGTCATCTGCCATCTTCACACATGTCCTTACCACATCTCCCCTGAGTGTATCTCCTCAAACTCCAGCTCTAGCCTGCCTGGGAGAAGAGGAGGAGATGACAGAGGAAGGCTCCCAGTCTCAGGAATTTGACCTTAGGGGGAGCATTGTGAACTCTCCACTTGGAAGAGGAGAAAACTGTGTTATGTAAAGTACTGGGTTCGATGCATGGAGGACTCGGACTACGACATGCGTTCAGACGCGTTTATTGTACTTCACAAGAAGACTGGATTGGATAAACTGCAAGGCCAACTATATACACTCCACCCGGTACACCTATGTTCCCATAGGAGGGTTTGAATTTCCCGCCAAGGGTGCTATTGGTGGACTCGAGGTGGACTAGGATCCTAGGTCCCCTTTGTGTTTGAGGACCAAGCTCCTGCTTTAGCCGCGGACCCCTGGTGGCGGTCCGCGTACATAACAGTGGTAACCCCTTCTTCCCCAGTTGTGGCATGGTTTATGGATGGACTTCGTTGCTGTAATGGAGACCTCTTAATTTTCCTACTCAGACAATCAGTAACGTGTGGGTTAAATCTTTTCACTTATCACAGTGCAAGCCCTAGGGTTGCCAGATGTGGGTTGGAAAATACCTGGAGACTTTGGGGGTGGATCCAGGAGAGGGCGGGGTTTGGGGAGGGGAGGGGCCTCAGCAGGGTACTATGCCATAGAGTCCACCCTTCAAAGCAGCCATTTCCTCCAGGGGAGCTGATCTCTGTCAGCTGGAGATCAGTTGTAAAAGTGGGAGATCTCCAGGCCCCACCTGGAGGCTGGCAACCATAGCAGGCCTTGAAGTCTATACTTCAACCATTATGAAGGTGGTTAAAGGTAGTCAGAGTTAAGCAGATCTGAGCATATAGCTGTTGCGTAGCATCTGCCTTCTGATGCATGGTGGTTCTCATACAGTTGTAAAAGGTCTGTCTTCTATGTTTCGATGGAAACTAGAGGTGCTTGCACAGCTTGCACCTTGCTAAACCCACTGCAGTGTGCTGAGGTCGAAAACTAGGCCATTTTAAACGATTTGCCTGCACTGATATTTCTGTTTTGTAGAGAAAAGAACATGCACTGTCATGTATGATGAATGCAACTAGTGGTGCTATCTCAGTAAGCAAAACATGACATTTGACTACAGGTGATAAGTATACACATTTTCTTAGGCAGAGTAACATCTCTGTAAGAAAACTATCATCTGTGAAGTGGCTTCTAGAAGAAATTCAGTGCATAATTTGTGGCAAGGCTTTGACCTATATTTTGAAACCAAGGTCTCTCCCCTAGAAACAGTATCTTCCATATCATCCATTCATTGGTATCTTTTTTCCACTGTGTAATGATTATCAAGTAAAATGTGTGCTGATCGTTACTACAACGAGCTTCTTAGAATGTTAGGGGAGATTAAAGGAAGTAATGGAGAAGAAGAAAGTGGTCAAAGGCTGGAATGTAACCTCCATATGCAAAGGCTGTGCACTTCGGAATGTCAGTTGTTTGGGGTTCAAATATGGGGTAGTACCCTTTCTGTGATGTTTGGTGGTTTCTCAAAAACATCTGGTTGGCCAATATACCAAAGGGAACACTGGACTAGTGAAAACCATTCAGATAATTTTAAAGGTAAAGAGGATGGGGGATTAGAATCAGATGCCAGGTTCTTTGAGCCATTACAGCTAACTTCAAAAACTGTTGATCTCCAGTTTGAGGGCAAAACTCTATGGTAAAACCGTCTTCAAACCATAGAGTTTCCCCCTCAAACTGGAGCCTCACTGCGCGATGTTCCCAATGTGATTACATCACTTCCAGGTGACATCATCACATTGGAGACGTCACTGTTTTGGGGTGGGGTTTCCCTCGCCAGCCAATTGGCTGGCGGCGGGCAGAAGCCCCAAAAACCAGGGGAACCCCTGCTGGCACCTGGAGACCGGCAACCCTAACTGCTATAGACAAAAGTGTGTTTTTAAACACAACTGTGCATGTACATTTGGTAATCCTAATTGGGCCAAGGGTCTTAGACATGAACACAATACTTTGAAAATAAGATTATGCACTTGAAAGCTTCTGTGCTTCAGCAGGCAAGGCTAGTATCACTCTAGATAGAGATGTCAACCTCCAGTAGGGTCCTAGAGATCTTATAGAATTACAACTGATCTTTAGACTATGTACATCAGTTCTCCTGGAAGAAATGGGTGCTTTGGAGGGTGGACTCTATGACATTACACCCTCCTGAGATCACTCCCTTCCCCAAACCCCACCTATGTCAGGCTCCACCCCCAAATCATGAGGAATTTCACAACCCAGAATTGGCAACTCTAACTCCAACGTGCATGCAAGCAACAATTGTAACTGCTATATAACATGCGATCTACATGCAAGAATTTGTTTGTTTGTTGTTTGTTGGGAATTTCTGATTACTGCCGTATATTTCTGGACCAGCCTCTTGGAAGAAATGAGGAGGGTTTCTACTCTCTTGGCTTTTTAGTGAGGGTATAACACAAAGTTCCTCTATAGATCTTTGGGGCAGTTTGAAGGCCCAGTTGCATGTTACAAAGTCCTCAGGTCTACTGTGAGGACTTTCAACCAGGCATGTTTTGTGAGTTCTGTGCTTGGAACCCAAGTCTCAGGCATGCTGGACTGGATTTGGATTGGAACCCTGATGCATAGGAAGAGGTTGTGCAGTGTGTCAAAGAGGATGCTGGACCAGATGGAACCTTGGCCTGATCCAGCAAGGCTTTTCTTACATTATGTTGTTATGCTCCATATATGACAGTGCTCACCTGTAGCTCTATAAACATATGCACAGCATCTGCTAATTCTGTCTTTTTAAAAAATATATCAGCAACATGAAAATGGTAGTGGAGTCATTGGTGCAGTCCAACTAAAGTCCGAGTGAGTTCCGCTTGTGTGACACTAGTTGAACACCAATGTGTTTAAGACGCTTTCCTTTAAAAGATCACTTGGCCTTTGCTTCCAGTTATTGCAAACAGAAAAGACTGGTGTGGTTTGCCACACAAAAATAGCAGTTCATTTCTGTAGATATGTAGCAGATGTCACATTTTCTGTCAGTTTTGGTCAGATGAGCCAAACACACTTTGTGAATAATCAATAGAACTTGATAAGATAAATGCCCCTACCACCAGTGTCTATCCCCTCAAATGCCCTCAAATGTATATGCAAATATATCTCTGATTATGTAGCCATCTTGTTGCATAGTGAAACAGAAGGCTGAATTTGTTTCAAAGGCACATCTAGTTATTTATTTATCACCAGACTTAAAATTCACACAGGAGAGCATTCAAAGAGAACTCTTATTCTCTTATCAGCACATAGACATTTTCCAATATGACACATTTGACCAGCTTCCACAGTAACTTTTGAATATTCACACAGGATGATCTTCAGTCAGATTCTCAACTTAACAGCCTTCAAGAAGAATCAGGAGACTGAAAAGTAACCTGGGCTCTTGAAGATGAGGAATGCATTTGAAGGAACTGCAGTATCTTGCAGACGTTTTGGAAGGAGAAATAGGAGGTAAACTTTCTGAATGTTCTTCCATCGGCTGCATCATCAGCACAGGGAGAAGAGAGGGCTGGCAGCAGGGCTGGTGCCAGGTTTTTTGCACACTTGGCGAGGCTACGCGCCCCCCCCAATGTACCCACCAATTTTCAAATCGGTGTCTACGCTGCCTCCTCATTGGTGTGTGCTTCTAAACCCTGTCCTTCTAAGCCAGTTTGGTGCAGTGGTTAAGAGTGGTGGACTCTAAACTAAGAACCGGGTTTGATTCCCCACTCCTCCATATACATCCAGCTGGGTGGCCTTGGGCCAGTCACAGCTCTATCAGAGCAGTTCTCTCAGAGGCCTCTCAGTCCCACAGGGTGTCTGTTGTGGGGAGAGGAAGGGAAGGAGATTGTAAGCTGCTCTGAGACTCCAAGTGAAGGGCAGGGTATAAATCCAAACCTCATCATTAGCCTTTGTCAGGTCACTGCAGCAGACTACATGAGCACAATCAGCTTCCCCAAAGCCCCACCAGAGCTAGCTGATCTCGGGGGACTCTCAGGCTGCCCCTCCAGCCTTGTTCCCTCCTACCCACCATTCTCCTGGCCGGGATAAGCTGCTGGATGGAAGAAAACTGTAACAACTAACGCTATGTACTGTAATAAAGGAAATATACCACAGACACTGAGGTCTCCTCTAGATTTCTAACTTATATTAATTATATAAACACACATTAAAGGTAAAGGTTCCCTTGCTCAAAAGCCAGTCGAGTCCGACTCTAGGGTTGCGGTGCTCATCTCCGTTTCCAAGCCGAAGAGCCAGCATTGTCCGAAGACGTTTCCATGGTCATGTGGCCGGCATGACTAAACACCAAGGCGCACGGAACGCTGTTACCTTCCCCCCGAAGTGGTACCTATTTATCTACTTGCAATTTCTTGCAGACGCCATCCCCCCGGGTGAGGTGCGGGAGGGCGGGGCCTGGAGCTCCCTGCTGGTGCCCGCTGGAGGTCGCCGCCGGCTGTGGGGAGGACACACTTCCGGTGATGTCAGGAGGTGTGGCATATGCTAATGAGTTATGCTAATGAGTCCCCCTAGCTCTTTTTCTACGAAATGACCTCTGCTTTAAAGTAATATAAGACTGCTGCTCATTTCTGGGCCACTCCCACCTGCCGAGAACTGTCACTGCACCTGCCTCCCCCAGCCACCGCAGAAGCGCGTCTGCCGCCCCGGCACCCTCCAGGCTCTTTCCCCACGCCTGCATCATCTGGTGGAGCCTGTCTGGGGCGCCCTTTCTGACCCTGTGCTGTGCTAGAGCTCAATTAAATGAGGAACCAGAGCGTTTCTTCCTCCCCCCACGTCACCTACATGCCTACATCTAGGTGATGTAGACACGCTGCTTGACGTTGCTGTTGGGGGGGGGGATTTTCTCCCACTGGCTAGCTGAGACCAGGGCAGGCAGGAGCCCACAAAACCGGGGAATCCCTCACCCCCAACTGGGGAATGGTTACTGTTGTGTCTTTACGATTGAAACACAATGTTAATCTTGAAACCTCAGCCGGATTCTAATCTGGAACAGCACCATTGGCTGAAGCATGTTATGTAACCAATGAAATGTAAGAGTCTGTGCTGGAGGGAAAACTAGTGATTGGTTGTTATCTATGTAACATGATTGGATGTTAACTGTGTGAGGGCATGGCTACCCCAGCCCGGGAGAGTTTAAAAGGAGCTATGCTCCACTGTTGTTTTGTCGTGTGTCATCTGATGCTGTGTGATCTTTTGGAAGTTGAATCACTTGTTACTTTGTTGTTGAGCTGCATACGTAACAGTTACCCTAGCTAAGAAAAAGAATGGGTTCTGACCATCTGGACCGCCCTTCATTATTATACGTTTGTACATTTTTAGCAGTATAGCACAGGCTTTTAAAGTACTGCTTAGCAGTTAGACTCTTGCTGAATGTGACGGGGACAGGGCCTGTACATCCCTTTGTCCTTTTAGAAATCTGGTAAATATTCCAGAAGAAGAGGAATGTAGAGCCTCGTTGTGAATGCAGTTAAAATGGTTCTGTTTTTCACCTGAATTAATGTCTGGCTGTTCTCAAATGAAATGCCAAAGACCCCATAATCAAGAAAATCCCACACAGGGCTTCCTCCAACCACCGTGCTGAGGCAAAATGAGAACATATGACTTTGTCAGGGAAAAAAATAAGAAATTCCTGATTCAAGAAATGTGTTCAAACCCGTATTTATAATCAAGTCTAATTTTTAAAAAAATTATGCATACTCAACACAAAATTTAGATTCGGTCGTGCTTATGAAGAAAACTCTGCACAGGGAACTAGATTTGTGAAAACATCTCCTCAATTGGTTTTAACCGAGTATACTTTGTGTTTACAGTGACATGACAGTTTGTGTTTATGGCTACAAGGACATAACACAGGGTTGCCAACTGTCTGGAAGAAAAAAAAGTTTTTCCCTTTAATAGAAGCTTACTGGGCAGTCGTTTACCTCCATGGCATGAAAGGCTTCAGAGGCCCATTGAAACTTAGCCTTCAATGAAGAGATGGGACATTTTTTTCTCCAGCCCTGTTGGCAACCCCACTGAGTGATGAATGCTAAGAACAGAGACTAAAGCTGCGGTCACACACATTAAATAATCCACTTTCAATCCACTTTCAATGCACTTTCCAACTGGATTTTTTATGTGTGAACTAGCAAAATCCAAATTGAAAGTGCATTGAAAGTGGATTATTTAGTGTGTGTGACCACCGCCTATGAGGGGCTTTCAGGGCAGGATAGTAAGAAAAGAGAACGAAGGAACTTATTGTCATGGGAAGAGTATCTATTAAGGTGTTTTGGACGCAAAAGCCTATGTTCTGAACATATTCAAATAGAAACAGCTACTCCTTACTTGGTTGTGAGTCCTTACCTATGCTATGTACACCTATCAGTTACATGCCTTCTTAATTTATGTTTGTCCTCAAAGAATCATGGGGGCTGTGGTTTTTACAAGGTGCTAAGAATTCTGTCTAAGAAATCCATGTCCTCCTGGCTTCCTGAAGTGCAATAGAAAAATTTTCTAAATAAATAAATATTCAGAAATTAGTAACTCCCTAAAATATGACATGCCATGACCTGGATAGTCCATCATTAAATGGGATTCTATCACAGCTGGCCTTACTTTTTTTTAACTTTTGGTTGTTCTGGCTGAGCCACAGATGTACCGGACAGCCAAGAGCAGAAGGCTCCCCACAACCTGAGCTGTGAAATAATTCTTAAAACAACTTTAGTCTGTGGGACTAGAGATGTCCCTATATTTTGACCTTGCAGTCGACAAAAGAGTTGCCTTAACAGACAAGAAACAAATGTGAAATATCATGACATTTAGCCTGAATTTGTGGATTAATTTATTAATATGTGTCTGTATTAGGGTGTATACTGTATAGGTCACTCCTGGTCATTTCTGGACTGATCGGGAATGTTTTGGAACTGTTTTTAATTGTCAGTGAGAGAGTTTTTATTTTAATTTTATTTTATTTTGCCTGCTTCATACTATATCAGGGACCCGGTCTTAAATGAGAGGGCTTGAACGAAGCCAGCAGTAACACTGGCCAAGGTCAGAGCCAGGATGGACCCCAAGTTTTGGTAGGCCACTGGCTGGAGGCATCTCACACCAAAGTTAGGGTTGTTTATTTGCAACTAAATTAGTAAAAACTTGTGTCTTTGATTACTTTTTTAAAATTTAAAAATAAATAGAATATGGGATGGTTAGCAAAACTTAGTAAGCATCTTGAAGCATCTATTGATGAAAGGAGTTGTCTTTAAGGTGCCACTGAATTTAAAAAAATTGGGGAGGGTCTAAGTCAGCCTCATATCAGCTGCATAGCCAGGGAGCATGGGGAGCGCAGCCTTCAAACGAACCCTAGTTGGTGTACAGCATGGGGGGGGTATTGGTGGGGCTCAGCACCACTGCACAATCTGTGCAGGAAATAAATGAGGTGCCAACAGACACATACTTATTTGCTAAAAAGGGGGGGAATCTGCCCACATATTTCCAGACCTGCCAGCATAACCATAAAGTAAAGAAACATCCATAAACAGGGATGGGATTTGCTCTTGGGATCTCAGATTTTTTGGGATTCTAGGCCCATGGGGTAAAGACAGACCAGCTGACTCCTGAGGACCTTGCCCAAGTCAGGAGATATGAGGGTATCTGGATGAATAAGAGTGAACAAAAGTACAAAAGTAGAACAATTTCTTTCTGATGAAGAATATACCCAACATTTATAAGTGAGGTCAGTTGGGATATGCCCTATTTACCTGAAAGGAAGACCACCCTGAACGCACAAGGATCCTCATTAAGAAAGTTTATACAGCAGGGTTTTTTATTACTGTACACAGCTGTACTTTGTATGCAGATTTACGACTCCTTCCTCATTTTCTTGACAGCATACTTGGAAACAAACCTAGTCGTGATGGACTACATTTAAAAGGCTGTTTTCCTAATGCAGCAAAATCAGAGAAATGAGGTGAATAGTTAACTCTGCTCTAGAATGTTGAGCTTGAGTGACAGGCTGCTCCTTTTCTTTGACTGGCCAGCCCCAGCTGAGGGAAATATAAGATCAGCTGTGTGCTGAGGGGAGAGTCAGTTCATTTTGACTTCAGTGGCAGTTACTGTTCAGTAAAGTAGAAGTTTAGCTACAGGCGTGAATGTCTGAAGAGTCTGACTAAAAGTCTGTCAGACAAGTTCACCTTCTGAATCAAGACTCCTAGTTTTAACCTGAGAAAGAATTCCATCTAAGGATTCAGAGTCTAGTGTCAGCTAAAGCTGAACTACGTTTTCACACGGATGCCAAGAACTGGGGTTTGAGATTTTGGAAAAGGGTGACTGGGTAGCAGGCTGAAGCTCCCAATCAGGCCAAAAGGAATAAGATTATATTTTCAGGGAAGAAATATAAATCCTGTCCAGTTATACAGTGAATTGGCACTGAGGCACTGACTCTTCCAGGGTGTGTTATGAACCACATACTGCAGAAGTCAGACTAAGAGAGAGAATGGGCAAAATCAGGGCTATTTTTGGGCAGGAACGCACAGGAACGGAGTTCCGGCTGGCTTCCAAGTTGGCCATGCCTAGCAGGAACTCATTAGCATAATAGGCCACACCCAACAGCAGAAACTCATTAGGATTGGCTACATTAGGGGTGTGTGGCCTAACATGCAAAGGAGTTCCTGCTACAAAAGAGCCCTGGGTTTTGACAACAAACAAGGTAAGCAGAATAAGAAGCAAAGGGTGGGTGTGGCTGGATGAGCACACTTCTGGTAACATGGGGGTGTGGCCTAATATGCCAATGAGCTGTGCTGTCATGGATGTGGCCTAATATGCTAATGAGTTTCTGCTGTTGGGTGTGGCCTATTATGCTAATGAGTTCCTGCTGGGCTTTATCTACAAAAAGAGCCCTGTGCAAAATCAACAACTGCCTATGCACATCCCTTCTCTGTTGTGGCCCCTGCCCTGTGGAACGGCCTGCCTGAGGAGGTCAGGAAGACTCCCCCTTTCCTGGCTTTCCGCACACTATCTGAAACTGAATTATTCATGAGGGCTTTTCTATGCAGGCAATAGAGTTGCACTGCACTAAATGATTCACAAAGTTACTTGGATAAATCATTAAGAACTGGAGTCTATACTGCTGTGTTTAGCTTGCTGAGTTGACAAATGTATAATATATATCTCCTGTATAGCATTAAGAAGACACAACACAGGTAGGAACATTTTCCCCTCTCTAAACAACTGTTGCATTATTTTTTAAAATGTCTTTTTGCCATTTCTAATGGGATTCGATTTAGTATGTCTTAAAATATCACCCGTCTCGTTCCCCTTAATCCTTTAGATTGCCAGTTTTGTCAGGCATGGATGGTATACAACATTATCTTTTAATAAGCAGAATAAAGTGGGAGAAGGCAGGAGGGGCGGAAAGAAACGTAGTTCAAGAGGAGGGTATATAAAATATGCTTTTAATTCCAGTGCATCTGGAAACCTGGAAGCAGGATCGAAGCAGATTATGTGATCCAAGTTGTGTGAATGGCTGTTATTACCCTGTGGGGCTGTATATGAAATTCCTCAGGATAGCTGAGGTAGGCTGGCTGGCTTGTTTGACAGGAGCATAGCTGAAGTGAAGTGCCTCTAATCTTCCCTTTTTGACCGTTCATTACTCTACTCTTGGTACACACTACACAAGGATGGCTTTGCAGGTAGGTTGGGTGGGTTTTTTTTTTAAAGAGACCCTTATCTCTCCCTATATATAATTGAGTACTGAACATTCTATTTCGCAACATTCTAAATTTGGCCTCCTTAGTGTTAGGCCGGAAGAAATGCCACTCAGAGGACACTGGCTGGGTTGACTGGCTGCTTTGTGCAGTCCCGCCCAGCGTTCCAAGGTCATTTGCATATGGAAGCTGATTGGACGTCACTCCATTCCACACCTCAAACTCACCCCCCCCCGCAAGGCAGTTGGAATTTTCAGTTGCATAGGGGAG
>NW_015165235.1:309469-325911 GCF_001447785.1 Gekko japonicus
AGAGGCCTCCGACCGCCACCACCGTTCCCCCACCCCCCTCCCACCCTCACCCACTACTGTTTACCTTACCACCATCCAGCCTATGCGTTCGTTACAGACCACATATTTCTAGATCCCGTTGTATCGGTTTCACAACGGGCTTTTCTGCTAGTGAAAAATATATTGCTGCTGCCACTCTCAACAGAGCTGAGGAAAGAGTTGCCCACTCTGGGTTGGGAAATTCCTGGAGATTTGGGGGTGGAGCCTGGAGAGGGAGAGAGTGGGGAGGAGGGAGTTCGGAAGGTAGGGTTGCCAACTTCCAGGTACAGGCTGGGGATTTCCAAGAGTTACAACTGATTACACTACAGACACCAATTCCTCAGGAAAAAGAAATGGCAGAATTGGAGGGTGGACTCTAAGGTAGGGTTGCCAGCCTCCAGATGGGGCCTGGGGATCTCCCGCTTTTACAACTGATCTCCAGCTGACGGAGATCAGCTCCCCTGGAGAAGATGGCTGCTTTGAAGGGGGGACTCTATGGCATTGCACCATGCTGAGGCCCCTCCCCTCCCCAAACCCCACCCTCTTCTGGCTCCACCCCCAAAGTCCTCAGGTACTTTCCAACTCAGATCTGGCAACCCTACTCTATGGCATTATTCCCTGCTGAGGTCCCCCCTCAAGCTCTGCTCTCCTTTAAATAGCTGGAGTTGGCACCCCTAGACCAGCAGGGATGTGATGCCATACAGTCTGCCCTCTGAAGCTGCCATTTTATCCAAGAGAACTGATCTTTGCAGCCTGGCAGTTATAACTCTGGGAGAACTCTGGGCTCCATCTGAATGTTGGAAACCTTAAGCAATGGAAATCCATGAACTAGCATAAACCAGATCACCTTGTCAGTGTAGCAGAGCTCTCAGACGACGCAGTCCCTGACACTTTACCTCAGAAGTTGGTCCCTCTGTGTCTGACTTACTCCCAAGTAAACGTGTTGTGGATTTCAGCCTGCTTCTCTAAAGACCAAAATGACACATCTACTGTCAAGTGTTTGAGGAACGATATCTCAACCACCCTTTCTGCATGGCCACCAATTAATTCAAAACCCTGATAAACCTCCCATTTAAAGCTGCCTTTCTGGGTTATTGTGCATGCCGAAGTGCACTGAAAGCTGTTTTTCCATTTTCATACACACACAAGTACATTTTCACTTGCCTGTATGGTTTCCCATGCATGCAGAAGTGCTTTGGAAACAGCTTTTCTGTTTTTCATACTCATGTGCCAGCAGATGGAGAGGGGCTAAAAAGAGCCTGCAGTGGCCCTTGTGTGAATTCAAGTCAAAGATAACTGCTCTGAATGATCCTTTAGATAGGTATCTAATCTGGCAAATTGACCTGCTATCTTTTTCTTCTCTCCCCTGCCTGGCTCAAAAGCATATTTATAGATCATGGGAATCGTTTGCTTTAAAAAAAAAAATTAAGCATCTATTTAAATGAAAGGAAGTACACAGATTAGAAGTCTATTTTTTGCCTCTGGAAAAGACAGCAACTTTAATTCACATTAAAAGTTTATTGCAGAGAACAGCAGGACTTTCTTGAGTGAGAGTTTGTTACACAGCCATAGCACTGTGAATGCTTGCAATGAAAGAAAATGCAACCATGGACAACCTGATGACCCTTTATAATCCAACCCCAGTTTTTGCCATTTGGATTGGAAACGACAACTCACATAATACCAAAAGTGCCTGCTGGACTAGCAGCCCTATAAGATTATTTTCTTTCCTTGTTATGTTTGCTCCCACATGATTCCTTCATTCTGATGTTACCAGTGTGGCAAAGTATCAGGCTACTGGGGAATGGCACCAGTGATGTTTGAGTCAGGTCTGGGGCTTGCCTCAGTGATACAACCTTCCAGGTTCTTGTTTGTTGATTTAATGCCTGGCATGAGTAGTTGCCACATGAGCTGATCATTGCAAATATGGCATTGTGTATGTAGAAGATTATTTTATTTTAAGTTTTTCATTGCAATGCGTTTCCCTCCTCCCTATTCTCAGAGCTCTGGAGTCCTCATATTCCATGAGTCCTTGCTGACTTTCTAAATGAAGTCGTAGAAGTGGTATCCGAAGCCAGTGCTTTGAAGGAGACCCACAGGCACACCCTCAGGTAACCGGTCTCCATACCGTCAGACAATTTGGAATCAGAACTCAATGGCTGGCTGATACTAAAAGCCTTGCCCCCATAAGCATAATCTAAATGTGCAGAATGCCTCAGGCAAAAAGGGTCTTCAAGACAAGGTACATTCAGAGGTGGTTTGCCATGGCCTTTGCATAGCAACCCTCCTTAGTGGTCTCCCATCCAAGTACTAACCAGGCTAACCCTACTTAAGTTCTAGATATCTGATGAGATCAGGCTAGCCTGGGCTACCATACGTTAAATAAATATTTGGTAGAGGTTGCCTTATGGTGATGAACCTCAGCACAAGTGAAAAGAGGTAGGGCTGCCAAATCCCCCTGGGGGGCGGATTTTCCCCTGCTTTGGAGGTCCGATTTCCGCCCCCGTGGAATCGGGCCCCGGGGGAACCCCCACCCCCGCGTGCACGTCACAGAGAAGTGACGTCATGACGCGGGGCACGCTGGGGGCGGGGCACAGCCATTTGAGGGGAAAACATAGTTTTCCCCTCAAATGGCTGTGCCCTACCCCCAGCGTGCCCCGCGTCATGACGTCACTTCCCTATGATGTGCATGTGGCACGCACGCGCTTCGCACACACACACACACACCAGGAGACAGCACAAAGTCCCCGCCGGCAGAGGTGAGTTCATTTGGCAACCCTAAAAAGAGGGCATGCATGACACCTTGCAGTATGGATTCAGCAACAATTGAACCTTTTGGGGCGAGGTCTTTCCATGACTGCAGATTCACATTCTCAGGTTCTGATATGGTTGCCAGGCTCCAGCTGGGGCTTGGAGATCGTCCAGAGTTACAACTGGTCTCCAAACTACAATCAGTGCTCCAGCGAGAATATAACTTCTTTGGAGTGTGGACTATATGACGTCATTCCCCCCTGAGGTCCCTCCACTCCCCTCCCCCTCCAATCTCCAGGTACTTCCCAAGCCAGAGCTGGCAACCCTAGATTTTGTTTTAATTAGGGAATGAGCAGATGAAGAAAAGGGGGCCTGGCTGAGCTGGACTGTCTACTTTGTGCTGCATAAAATGGTACCTAAATGTTTTGCACTTCTGGTGATTCTGTAAACATGGATGGCACATCAGGCATTTCACTGACCATTTGAAAGAAAATGTATAGTTATCACAAGACTATATAGTTGTGCTTTCTGTGCATTCTCCAGTGTAATCACCATTCTGCTGTGCTCAAACAGGAAAGGCTCAGGTCTCATAACCTTTAGAATCTTGGCTTAAAATTCTGGCGCTATTAATATGTTGTTTCCCGCCTGGCAGAGAGATTTTGTTACTTAATACAGTGATGGGGGGGGGATAGGTTTTGCAAAGAAAATGCTAAAAGGACCATATTTTTGGATTTGCACCACGCAGAGATATCATTCTCTTCCTAATGGGTCCCAGAGCCAGGGCATAAATGAGGATTTCTCCCCACTTCCTGACATGTGGCCCACCTACAGATGTTACAGATGCTGTAATGAATTCAAGCTGTAACTGAGAGTATGGCTCTGTTGCCAGTGTTTCTTGCAGTGAGTGACCTATAAGCCAAATTCTCCAGTGAGGAAACAATAGTTACAGCAGCCAATGAAGCCCCTCATTGTATTTGGAGCACCAATTCAACCCCCAGTACCCAGTGATGTGAAAATTAAATTGTCTGTTGGAAAGATGTGTGTGTCCATGCGCTCATGCATGCACATACCAGGGAACATTATGTAGTAGAAATTTACAGGAGAGCAGTCAATTAAATAAATAATTAAAATATAACGATGTTTGCTGGGCAAGACCATTTCACTGCTGGATTCAGCTTTGCAGTACAGTCCTAAACAGTTATAACCTTATAAACCCATCGGCTTCAACGAACTTGGAAGTCAAGGATAGAATCATGGAATGAAAAAAACATGACTCCCAGTACATTCCTTGTCAGAATTACACACTTCCAAGCACTGGGAGTCATGTTTTTTCATTCCATGATTCTATCCTTGACTGTTTAGTGAAAGAGTCCCAGTTTTCAGGCAGATACTTTAAGGCGGGTAGCCATGTTGGTCTGCAGCAGAAGAGCTAGATTCGAGTCCAGCAGCACCTTAGAGAGCAACAAGATTTCCAGGGTTTAAGCTTTTTTAAAAATTAACATTTTTATTGATTTTATAACGACTATATATAACACAATTCAACCCATTAGAGCATTGTCATTTTGTATATTGACATACATCGCAAATAAATGCATCACAGCCTATAAAGCACTTATACCTGTTTAAAAGCTATGGGCTTAAAGTGGTAACCTTGTGAGCTGAAGATGATCACATATGTTTAAGATCTGTTTTTCTCAGAAACTTCTACAAATACAACCATTTATGATATATTTGTCTAGAAGGATTTCATTAATTGTCATATATTCCAGAACTGGCGCCCAAATCCGGACAAACTTAGAACATGTTGGGATATTAATGTTATTCACTCTACTCAGTGAGTCTGTGATTTTCGCCATAACGAATGGGTCCCAAACCTTTTCTTGCCATGCTGATATAGTTGGTGGTGAAGGTGATTTCCAGGCCGCCGGTATTGTCAGCCTGGCTGTGGCAAGTAGTATTGAGATGAGTTCTTTGGTGGCCCCTGTCATAGAATTATTCCATAAGTTTAATAGAACTGTTTCTGGTTTGCATGGTAGAGTTTGGTTAGTGATTTTTTGTATTTGTGCCATCACCTCATTCCAAAATTGTCTTATTACTTGGCAACCCCACCAGCAATGAGCATAGGACCCTACTTGCCCACATCATTTCCAGCCGGTGGGGTGGATCATTGGATTCATTTTATTTAATTGGGGGTTTTTTGTTTGTTTTTTGGCCCCCCAAAGGGGATTTTTTTATTTTTGCATTTTCTACACACTACACCTGAGCTTTGCTTAATTCACAGTTTGTAGCCTTGGAGATCTTTTGGAAGTCTTTTTAACGAGTTGGTCATGATCGCTTGCTCCAGCAATCGTCTCTAGGCACCATGCTGGCTCCGCAGCGACGGTACCTATCGGGGAAGAAGGTTAGACTCAATTCCTCGGGCGTCCCCTTGGAAGAGGCTCTCCTCAGCTCCCCAGGGTGGGGGTCTCCCTCCCATCAGCTGGGTCTCAGCGCGTCTCCATCCAAGCGAGACGAGACGCATCTGAGCGGCGAAACGCTTAGACCGGAAGTCCATTTTATTTAATTGCTGAGGTGTTAGATACCACCTCGATGTTAATTTAAAAAATTGAAGTCTGATGTTGTATATCAAGGATTTGTTTGCAGGAGACGTCCATGTCTTGTTCCAGTCCAATTCCCCTAGCTTCAAGTTTAGTTCTTCCCATTTATACTGGTAATTTAATTTATTTGTGTTGTCCTCTATCAGAATTATTTTGTAGATTTTTGAGAGCACCCCTTTGGGGGCGGCAGGGTAAGCTAGTATTATCTTTTCCAAGTTTGTTAGATTGTGTTGAAATATTCCTGTCGAGGCTAGATATTCTATCAGTTTTTTTAACTGTAGGTACCGAAACCTACAAACTTCAGAGAACGGCGGAAGACAGGGAGGCCTGGTGTGATCTGATCCATAGGGTCGTGAAGAGTCGGTCTCGACTGTGCGACTGAACAACAACAACCGAAACTAAGGGGTTTGTTCTCCTACTTTTTCATCAAAATAGACCTTGTCTCATATCTTGCCTTTTTGAACCAAATCCCAGAGTCGAACCAAGCCCACCTTTGTCCACATCTCAAACACATTGGATATCATACCCTGAGGGAACCAGTCTTGATTTTTATATGTTGTTAGTACTGATATACCTCCAGGGAGGTACTTCTTCTTCCTTTGATCCCATATTTTGATTGATGTCATGAGTAAAAAATTATAGATTATTGTTTTGACCTGCGGTTAGGTGGGATCCAAAATATTTCATGTATCTCATACGGCTTTGTGTACTTGCTTTCTATTTGTGTCCAAGAATTGTGCTGGTCTCTATGCAGCACTTGTGTTATTTGTGACAGAATAGTCGCTTGAAAATAGGAGAGTAGATGTGGAAAACCCAAACCCCCTAAGCTTGATCGTCTGTGTAATATATTATGGTTTATCCTTGATTTTTTACCATTCCACAGAAATTTTGATAAGGTGTTTTGCCAGGTGTTAAAGTCTTTTTTAGCTATGTGTATTGGGAGGGCTCTGAATAAAAACAAAAATTTGGGTATTATAAAGCTTTTAATAACATGTAGCTGGTCAGACAGAGAAGATTGTAATGCTTCCCATTTTTTCAATTCATCCTTTATTTTGAAGAATAGTTTTTGGTAATTGCTTTTGAAGAAGTGTTTTGAGAGTCAAAACTTTGACAAAGGGACCGTGCGGCTCCTTCCGGTGGACGCCATCTAGACAATCCACTACGGAGTCAGTGCACGGTAAGGGGATTAACGGGGGAGCTGTCTGATCATGCAATACCGAATTTAAAAGATCAGGCTCAAATGAGAGCTGGGCCAATGGTGGGATTAGCTGCCCATCTGAACACAGCCTAAGGTGCGACTGGATTTGAATATTCCAGGTTATGCCCCAGATAAAGCACAACCCAGAGGAAATTCTAGTTTATCCTTCTTTTCCTTTCCTTCTCCACAAAGTGGGTTGGGTGAGGGTGCAGGTCTGAGGTTTGGTCCACATGGTTATGTCCTCCTGCATTCTCTTTGTGGTGCACTGTAAACAGTGTTCTTTTGGCCACAGCTCTTTAACTGCTATGGTCGCTATGTCCATGGGCGGCTAACGTATTCCCTGTCGCATCAAGGGCCCATGGTTCAGAACCATCCATATTTTCATCTGTGAGAAGCTGAAGTAAACATAATTCAGACCACTTTCAAGGTCATGTGAATTAGACCTTGGGTGTGCATTCCAACACAGTCTCATTAGTCTTAGTCGTGTCTTTTCCTGGCACACATCCCTAAATACCACATCCCCTTCTCCTAATGTTATTTAATCAGAACTCATTTTTCTACACTTAACATGGAAGCTCCCATTGGTATGGGATTTCCCCCCCAGCATGTTAGGATTTTGCAAGCTCTTTAGAAAATATTTCGGAATACCCCTTCAAGGAAGTTTTGTGAACCAAGACTTTTGTAAATAACTAGGATCTCAGCAAATGTTTGCACCGTAACTGTATACGGGGCCTAAACAGGTGTCAGCTACATACATGTTTCCTCATACAATTAAATGTCTACTATATGCTCAAAGTTACTAATGCTGTATAGAAACATAGCTTATTTGAGGGAAAACATACCTGAGAATGTCAGTTTAAACAAAAATTAAACTTGCGCAAAAGCCGGCCAGAAAATTGCAGCGATCTTGGATCCCTCAAGGTCACTTCAGGCCTGTTAAATAAAGTGATGGTTATCATGCCCAGCTGTTTGTCTCCCACCAGCTCAACATGGCAGGTAAAGACCTGGCAGTAGGGAAAAGAGATGCTTTATGGATGGGTGAACTTTATGGATGTTCTGACTTGTTTTGTTTTTCAGGCTAATGTGGGATGTGTGTGTGTGAAGTGAGAGCTGTTAGAAGTGGAAGGCATTCAAAAAGCTCCCTGTTTGTTGAGAGGGAAATGTTAAAAACAAACAAACATGTGGGTCACTGTTTTTAATAATTCTCATCTCAACTGGAATTTGTTGTGCCTCCCTCCCTCCTTTCGGTTATAAGCTTCCTTGCCAAAGTAAGTTTGACTACAGTAGGCCTCTCTACAAGTTTCAGAATATTTTCCAATACATTTAAGGGAAGCATAAGAAGTCTGAGATTCTTCATGCGTCAAGGCCTTGTTTACAGACTGTTTCTTCCTGAGCAAATGGGTTGTTCTTTTGGTGCCTCTGTGTTTATAGTCTCATGAGTGATTCCTGTGCAACCCTTGGCTTTTCCACCACAAAAAACATTTTCTTATCCACCCCTTTCCCGCCCCTGGTAGCAACTCCCCTCCCTTGTCCATCACTGACCTTCATTCGTCTTTTATCCAGATACTTCTTCTGTCTCCCTCTCCATAATCCTGGCCTAGATTCATTCCTCACTTCCTACCCTTTTTACCTTCCCCATCCATTTTCCTTAGGTTTTTGGTTGATATAATTGCTTTTTACGTTCTAATATACCTCCCCCCCCCAAAAAAAACCCCCCAACAACAACAACCAAGAAAGGACTGCTCACTTGCAGCGAAGAATCACTACTTTAAAAAGTGAGCATAGGTTTCTAATCTGTCATTTAGATTTGGGTCAAGGACAGCTAACTGCAGCATTCAGATCTGCTTTTGCTACAAAACCTGGGAATAAATAGCATTGCTTTCTTAAGCACCCCAAAGGGAAAAACACACCAGTCTAATTCCACAATAGGAACTGAAGGCTCCCGCCCCAGAATTCTGTCAAATCCATATTCCATCTGGGAGCAACGTGAACTATAAATGCAGGCGGCTTTGAGGGACACATTTCTCACAAGATACCACCCAGAAAAAGAACAAGAACATCTCTTCCTTGCTTTTCCTCTCCATCAAACCTGATCAAATGCCCTTCATTATTATTAGTACAGGATGAGAAACCATGTTATCACTAGTTATGAATGCAAATGCATGTTTGTGTGCACAGCAGGCGTTCATGAGACTGACTTTGAGTTTGGATTTTATGACTCTCAGACAAGCCACAATGATTTCTGTGTCAATGAAGTGATCCTTAGAAAAGCTGCACTGGAGCCATAGGTGGGAGCGGATGCTTCTCACATGTCACACGAACAGCATTGCCTGTTATGTCACTGCAGCCACGGGGCTTCTCCAATTAGCACAATAGTTGCACAGCAATGTGAATTCAGTCATGACACCTACTCCCAGCAAAAATGCACCAGGAGAACAAGGGGTGTGGGAGCAGCAACCTATAATATATTATTTAGCTCCTCTAAGCCCATCACGAGTGAGCCTACCTCTACACTCAAGTCATCTACAGAGGAATGGTGATTGTCAAGGTGGGACAGGACCTTGCTGGGGCAACACTTGAGCTTTTTGGAAAGGCAACATAGAAAGGTTATAGAATAAGCACAAGATTACAGAAGTCACTCCTTGTGGAGGCCCATTAACTCTGCCAAGGAAGGCTACTTGGAGAAAGGTTGGCTCTACCCCACTGGTTTTGTGTGAGCTTAAGTGCCTAGTGCCAGAGGAATGCTCACTCCACCTTAAAGAATGGTCGCCGCAACAGATGAAGTACACTGAAAACAAGGTAAAGGATCAAAGCCTGGAGTTCAAGTCAGGGTTGCCAGCTCTGGGTTGGGAAATTCCTGGAGATTGGTGTGGGGGGGTAGAGCCTGGGGAGGGCAGGGTTTGGGGAGGGGAGGGACCTTGGCAGGCTATAATGCAATAGAGTCCACCTTCCAAAGCAGCCATTTTCCCCAGGGGAATTGACCTCTGTCACCTGGAGACCAGTTGTCATTCTGGGAGATCTCCAGGCACCACCTGGACACTGGCAACCCTAGTCAAGTCTCTACCCACTTATGAAGCCTTCTGGGTAACCTTGGGTCCATCACTGTTTTGTGACCTAGCTTATATTGCAGAGTAGTTGTGAGGATAAAATGAATGAAGGGAGAACTAGGTACACTGTCCTGAACTCTTTGGAGGAATGGTAGGATAAAAATATGACAGAAAGTTACCCCTTTGTGCCGTGGGCTTCCCTATGGCAGGGTTTCTTTCCTCTCTAGTTTTAAACAAGGAAATCCATTGCAAGAGACATGGGTGGTGGTATGTCAGAGACATTCGGCATGTGCCTTCCCACTCAGGCTTGCTAGCCTCTTGCAGTGGCAGGACTGCCCAAGAGAGGTTTGAAGGGCATGAGGTTGAGTCCTCACCCAACCACATATGCCTCCAGCCAGGAACAGGGGCACTGCCCCCTTCAGCTGGTTGGAAGAGCTGAACATGCTGCTCTTGGCTGACTTTCCACCACCACCCCAGCTTGGTGAATGGCAAGCCCCGGACCCATGGCTTGCACCCCCATGAGACAGGGACCAAGGGCAAGGAGCAGAATTATGGAGTCATAACGTTTTTGCCCCTCCTCCAAGTAAGTGCTAGGGTGCTCCAAACAACCCTGTACACATCCCATGTGATATGTACTTGGGCCCTCAGAGGGCTATACTATCAATAAGATTACTGGCATGACACATTGGGGATAGGGAGAAATGACACCAAAGAGTGTCAGATTTACAGTGCTTGAGAGAAAGTCAGAGAGACTACTTTCTCCTTGGCCCCATGAAGTCAAAATGATTTGAAGGCATGTGTAGAAGCGCTATGGGGTTCAATCCCATAGATTGATTCTTGTAAGAACATTAGAAGAGCCCTCCTGGATCAGACCAGTGGTCCATCTAGTCCAGCAGCTTGTTTCTCACAGTGGTCAGACAATTCCTCTGGGGGAGTTTTTGGGGGGAGTTGATGGCACTCATGGGCGTGGAACCGGCCATGAGTAGCAGTTATCACCCAGAGACTGATGGGCAGACAGAACGAGTAAATCAAACATTGGAACAATATTTGCGCTGTTTCACCAATTACCAACAAGATGATTAGGTCGAATTGCTGCCCCTGGCAGAATTAACATGTGACACTCTTCCACGGGGATGTCCCCGTTTAAGGCACTTTATGGTTATGATAGTCTCCCTTTCCTTGAGGGGGCGGATTTAGGACCGGGGGATGCTTCCCAGTGGTGCCAAAACCTTCAAAACCCGTGGCCGGTGTTGATCAAAACGCTTGATGCAGCCAAAGATGTATACAAGATCCAAGCTGACAGGAAAAGGGTGGAGGGTTGGGCTCTGCAGCCTGGTGACTCGGTGTATGGTTTCCTCTCAGTCTCAGCAAGCTCAGACCCCCATTAGGTGGGATTTTTGTCACCCAATGTGCATCACCTTACATTTACCAGCACTGAACTTCATTTGCCACAGTGTTGCCCACTCACCCAGTTTGTGATCCTCTCGGAGCTCTTCCTAGTGGAGACATTGGCCTCCAGCAGAAGCAGCTTTGCCCTGATGCAAGGTGGTCTTCTGAATTACACCAGATGGTGGCTCCTTCGGTTGGAGGAAAGTACCTCTGCTAGTAGTACAGATCCATTGTATCTTGCAGGATTTCATAATGAGGAGCTAAAAACCTGTAAGAACCCAATCAGCCCTATGTATGGGCTTCTTTTGAAGAATATAAAAGCGCTCTGCTGGATCCAACCAGTGATCCCTGTAGTCCAGCATCCTGTCTTACATAATGGCCAATCACTTACCCTGGTGGGTCAACAAAAGGGCACAGACACCAAGGCCTTCCTGAGCACTAGTATTAAGAGGTTTACTGCCACTGAGGGAAGCCCCATGCCCTGAATGTCTAGGCAGAGATCTTTCCTCTATGTATTCACTCCACCTCATATTTTACCCTTTATATTTAAATCAAGATATAACTGTATCCTTCACTGGTGTGTGTTTGGGGAAGTGAATTCACTGACTACAGAGACTTGAAAAGATCAGAAAGAGAACATTTTATTTTTAAATTTTGTTTGATTGTGTTGTCCACCTTGATTTATGAAAAACCCTGACTCTACTGGCCAGAGGTTAACCAGATGCTGCCTCTAGAAGTCCCTTGGGCTTACATGTTGGTTCTGTATTCATTCTGAATGAAGTCAGACAAATTTGAGCTATCCATTGATGAGAGAACCTCAAAAGGTCTGGATGTTTGGTTTGGATAAACATTTAAATGTTTAGTGATTTGTCTAAATTTAACAGACCACAGATATGAGGAAATGCAACATGAGGCATCAACCACTCGTGCTCAATTTGCCAGTGCCAGATCCAGACGACTTTAATTACACAGCTATCATACTTTGCAAACCACAAAGGGTGGCTTTGATTACCTTACCTCTTTACCAGTTACAGAGGATCCATTAAAAGCTTGCTCAAAATGACAGATTTTACAGAAGCTCCAGTTGTCCCTGTGTATCAGTGGCAGTCCCTATTTTCTGGTACCATACCTGTATGGTACAGGTTATGTGGTCAGTGTGTTTTAATATACGATGTCACATCTCAGGTGGGGTGTCACATAACACTGCCACCCTCCCAAGACCTTCAGACCTCCCTTATTTGGCCGAATAATAGGCGTGAGGACCAGGCAGTGTAAGCAACAAATAAAAAGTTTATTTTTACAGGAGGTCAGCCCAATATGGGAAACAAACAAGGTGCAAGAACAATAGCAATAAGTGGGTGAAGAGAAAAGAAACCAAATGCCCTAACATGACTAGACTCACAGTCCCTAGTTCACTGTCTCAATTGGGCCTGAGTCTACTCACCCTTCCTCTCAGGGTGAGGGTCCAATTGGGCCTGAGTCTACTCACCCTTCCTTTTAGGGTGAGGGTCTCTCCCAGCAGCAGCCTTCCCTCTGACCCTGCTCTCTTGGAAGAAAGAACAGCTCTCCTTCTGTACCAGCTCTTTTATTATAAGTCTTCTTTCTCTGTGATTGGCTAAAATTGGTGCCAAAACCTTTCAGGGGCTTCTGGGAGTTGTAGGCCTGGCTCCTCCCACTGCTACTCATGCTCCCTGGGCCTGCTAGGCCTTTACTTGCACGGCCCAGATCATGACATATGAATATAAGCATTAGTCCCTCTAATAGTGTATCCTGTGTCACATAGCCAACTAGTTGCCCAGGATAATCAACAATCAGGGCATAAACACCAAGGGCTTCTGATGTTGTAATACACTGGTAATATGAATAGGTTTGTGTTTGCACGGCATGGACTGGCAACTGGTGGGATCTGGAAGGAGGTGAACCAGTTGCCCAGGATAACCAACAATCAGGGCTTCTGATGTTGTAATACACAGGTAATATGAATAGGTTTGCGTTTGCACAGCATGGCCTGGCAACTGGTGGGATCTGGAAGGAGGTGGTTACTTATGACAGAGGCAGCAATATTTGTCGCTGTGTGATGACATAACTTCTGGAATGACCCCCGAAGCACCAACATCTCACTGGGATGATGCCCTAGTATTTACCCCCAAACTCTATGGTTTTCACTGAGTTTTTGGATGAGTGCTAGAGTATTGCAGTGGTGGAATGCTGGTGCTTCCAGGTCATGCTGAAAATTACATCATCATAGGGTGACAAAAGTCGCTGGGGCCCCATTTGGCTGGCTTACTTCTGCCTGTTGATCAGCTGAGCATTGATGGGCAGCAGCAATGGTAACCTGGAAAGCCTATAATATGAAGGCTCCCTTCAGTCACCATGGTTAGTAGCCACTGAAGCACCTCTCCTTCATGAATCTAATTCCCTTTTAAAGCTGATGATGCTACTACAGCCATCGACAGTGAATTCCACAATTTAAGTACTCATTGAGTAAAGAAGTATTTCCTTTTGTCCATCCTATATCTATTGTCCTTCAATAGTTGCCATTCTTGCTATTTTTCAGGACTCAGCTCCTTCCCCACAATGTCTAAAACATAATAGTCTTCTAGAACACATTTATAAACGTTTATTACAATATGCGAAACAGAACAAGTTAAGACATGCATGGAGAAATGGTCGCAATATTTTGGGGAGGAGATCTCATTTCAGCAATGGGAAAAACTACGGATGAAAGACATAAAATTTACTGAGAGTCAAGCACTTAGAGAAAATTGGTATAAAATGTTTTATCATTGGTACATTACCCCAAAAGATATCGAGAAGATGGATAAAAACTATAAAGGACTGTGTTGGAAATGCAAAGAGATAAATGGTACCTTTTACCATATGTGGGGGTCCTGCAAAAAAAACCCTAGCAAATATTAGATAGAAATACATACTGAAATTCAAAATATTTTGAATATAAAATTTGCTATGTTACCAGGGACAATGTTACTTTACTTTACTTTATTTATTTCGGCTTGCATGACCAAAAGTCTTAAGCACACTTGTACACACTTATAAAGTACCATTCATACATAAATATATAAAAAGAAAAAACAGTGAGATACATTATACAAATATGAATGTGTTACACTAAATGGGATCGCCAGACAGAGTAAATCCTCAAACAGGTACATAGAGCATAAAATCAGAAAGATTTGGACTTTCCCGTCCTTTCCCCCCTTTTTTTGTTTGCCACCAGGGCCAGAAACGTGGCTACTGCTTTGGTAACTGAATTATCAACTTTATCAGATAAGAGAACAGAAATTGACCAGGGCAGGGAGGGAAGCTTTTCTTTTATCAAGATGGGTATAATATACTTCTGCCTCTCCATATTCCAGTTGGGGCAAGCTAGCAAAATATGATCCATCGTCTCCACCCTACCTTGATTACAATCGCATGTCCGTTCAGAGAACGGGATGCCATGAAAGCGGCCAAAGACTATGTTCGATAGGAACGTGTTCAATCTGGCCAATGTGAAGGCTCTACGAAGTGCTGGACTTTTAAGAGTGTAACAGTAAGTAGGGATCACAACCGGCGGTGGAAGGCCGAGGGATAGGCCCAAACAGGTGACAATGTTACTAGGAATTCTACCAGTGAATGCAGACAAGACTATACACAAACTGCTTAGATACATGTTAACTGCAGCAAGAATAGGAATTGCAGCAAAGTGGAAAATCGAAGATTGTGCAACTCTTGAGAACTGGATAGATAAAATGCAAGAATATGCTGTTATGGCAAAACTGACAAACTTCATTAATCAGAGATCGAAAGATGAATTTGAAAATAACTGGCAAATTTTCTATGATTACTATACTCTATCTTTGTAGTCATGCAGTTGAATGGTTTATATTATATGAGTTTCAGCATGAAATACTAAAGATGTTTTCCATTGTATAATTATTATCACAACAAACTGTTATGGTAAAATTATTCACAATTTTTAATGAGATTATTCATGATTTAGCATATAACTGACAAGACTGATGATAGGATAACAATGTTAATAAATTAAGAGAAAATGGTAGCATGTTGAGTAGGTTGTTATAGTGGTTTTTAAAGTTATAATGTTACATAAGTTTCCCAAAAATTCAAGTATTTGAATCAAGGATTGTCCTTTATATTTGCAAAAAGTGCCTTTTATACTATGTTTTGGTAATCTTACCTTTTATTCTTTCCCCTTACCGCTTTTTTATTCTGTATTCCCTCAAAAGTTCAAAATAAAAAATTATTATTAAAAAATGTCTAAAACATAAATTCCTGGACTGGGATTCATCTTGTTATTAGGGTATGTGGGGGGGGGGAACATGCCTCAACACCAAAGTGCCACCCAGTGCGCTTTCATACACTGCAGTGCTGAGCATTTGTGTTTTGAACTGCTGGTATCAAATTGTAAGGGAACTGTGTCCTTATACTATATCTTGGACCTGAAGTACAAACAGCTCTGTCTTTCCGTGGAAATCTTACAGCAAGCATTCTGTGATGTGTAGAAATGGGATGGGTATGAAATTCAGTAAAAAAAGAGGGGAGTGGTATTAAAATGTGACCCTTTTTTCATCTGTAAAATGTTGGAGTGTGTGCATCCTTTTGACAACTACCATATCGAGTGACAACAGGCATCTGTGAAAAAGCCAGATCAAGATTGTACAAGTATGTAAAGGAGCAACTACGGTTATTGTACTCTTTCACATTTGTCAGATGAAAACAGTTACACTTGTTTTCCATTAAGAGAACTCATGACTTGTGAGACACAAAGCCAAAGGCAGCCAATCTGTCATGTTGGTTGGATGCTTGACAGTCTGTCTTTTTTAGCAGTCCCAGACAGGAAGCGAAAAAGCAAGGCCACCATGCGCTACAGTCAATGTGGTAGGTTTGTAGATGTGCAGACCTGAGAAGAATTGCCTACTCCCTCCAACTGTTTTATTCTGTATAGCACAGCAAATAACAGGAACAACTACCAATAAAAGATTAATTCCATTGCAAAGGACATGCAGTGGACTGTGTAGAGGAACTGCTACATAAGAACATAAACACAGGAGAAGAGCCTGCTGAATCAGACCAATGGCCCACTTAGTGCAGCATACTGTTTTTTACAATGGGCAACCAGTTGCCCGCCCTGGCCACCAGGCAGAAGACAAATCCCATTAACCTCAGGGTCTGACAGCAGGGTTTCTCCGCTCATAACCTAAAAGTCACAGTCCAGGGTCCAAGAACACAATCAAGGGAAAAGTCAAAAGGCAGTCCAAGGTCAGGTTACATATTCTAAAAGGCTGAGCCAATGGGCAGGTAACAAGAATGGCTACAGAACAGATCCAGCGACTGGTAGCCTAGCCAGCAAGACTACAAACAAGTCAGTCCCATATTAGCTGGAGCCTCTCTGCAGCCTTATATAGAGAGTTTCCCTAA
>NW_015165235.1:326042-338397 GCF_001447785.1 Gekko japonicus
CAGACTTGCCTGCCCCTAGTCCATGTCTCAGCCCTGGCCCTTCACCTCATCTGCGCCTGGGAGACTATGGAGGGTCTGGTCACAAGCAGGTCCATGTTGGGGGCTTGAGGCCTTGCTGGCTCAGGGGGAGGAGTGCTTTTATTGCTGGTTCAGAGTCCCTTTTGGGAGGCCCTGAGACTCCAGCCTCATAGGAACCATCTGCCAAGGGATGGGTTATCCTTTTCTTTCTCCAATGAGAACTCATCCTCCCATGCTATGCCAAACGCAGTCCATGACATTGCCCAGCAGGGCCAGACAAACAGGGCATAGAGGCTGCTGCCTTCCAGCACTGGTATTTAGAGGTTCGCGGCCAGTTTGGTATAGTGGTGAAGTGCGTGGACTCTAGTCTGGGAGAACCAGGTTTGATTTCTTACTCCTCCACTTGCAGCTGCTGGATGACCTTGGGCAAGCCATAGTTCTGACAAGAGCTGTTCTCTCAAGAGCCATTCTCGAGAGAGCTTTCTCAGCCCCGCCTTCTTCACAGGGTGTCTGTTGTGGGGAGGGGAAGGGAAAGGAGTTTGTAAGCTGCTCTGAGACTCCGAGTGAAAGGCGGAGTATAAATCCAATCTCCTCCTTTTCCTCTGTATAGGGTTTGCTCCCTTTAGCCACCATGGCTAGTAGCCGTTGATGGAACTTTCCTCCATGAACCTCTCTTAACCCATTTTTAAAGTTGTCTTTGTTCGTGGCTTCCACCAGTAGTTAATTCCATAGTTCGATTACTCATTGAGTAAGATGCATTTGCTTTTGTCGTCCCTGAATCTATTTCCCAACAATTTCATTTGATGCCCCTGAGTTCTAGTATTATGGGAGAGGGAGAAAAACCTCCCTATATCCCCTTTCCCCATCCCCTGCATAATTCTGTCATGTTTCCCATTAGACGTCTTTTTTTCTAGACTGAACAGTCCCAGACTCTTCAGCCTTTCCTCATAGGAAAGATGCTTCAACCCCCTAATCATCTGGATTGCCCTCCTTTGCACTTTGTCCAGCTCTGCAATATCCTTTTAAGATACAGGAACTAGAACTACATGCATTGTTCTGAATGAAGCTACACCATGGCTTTATACAAGGTAGGTTTGCCAACTCTGGGATAGGAAATTCCCAGAGGTTTAGTGCTAAAACCCAGGCAGGGCAAGGTTTGAGGAAGAACCTCATTGGGATATAATGTGATAGAATGCACCATTCAAAGCAGCCGTTTTCTCCAAGGAAAATGGTCTCTGTTTTCTAGAGACTAGCTGTAATTTTGGGAGATTTCCAGACCCTACCTGGAAGTTGCCAACCCTAATATAAGAGCATTACAATATTGGCCATTTTATTTTCAATCCCTGGCCCCGGTCACACGGGAGGTTTTGGCCCGGAAGAGGGACGGATCGGGGGGCGCAGCAAATGGGCACGATCCCACCGCAACATCTGGGAATCGGCGTGCACCCGTTCCCGATCCGTCCCTTCAGAACGAAAATGCGGTGCAAAAAAGAACCTACTAATTGGTAGGACTTACCTGAAGCACTGCAGCAAATGCGGCCTTGAGATCAACGGCGTGCTCGTCTGCAGGAGCAATCGAGGCTCCCGGCCGAACTGCGCACGTGCACACATGCGCAGTTTGGCTGCCTCGCTCTCCTTTCAGTGGCTTCCCCCCAGCATCTGATCGTGCCGGGGAGGAACTGCGCGGCGGCTCAGGGGATCTGTGTGATCCCGCCGCCGCGTGTCTCTTTTGGTGAGACTTTGAAAAGCCGCACTTTGGCCGTCCCCCCCCCCCCCCGTGTGGCAGGGGCCTCTTTCTTGATAATTCCTAGCATGGAGTTTGCCCTTTTCACTTATGCAACACACTGGGTTGGCATTTTCACCAAGCTTTATACTACAACCCCAAGATCTCTTTCAGCCAGTTCAGACTCCCATCAGCATATACTTAAAATTATTATTATTATTTTGTTCTGGTATACAACATCACTTTATTATGTTTGTTGAACTTCGTTTGCCCATGTCAAACTTCATTTGCCCACTTACCCAGTTTAGAAATTTACTGCGGAATATCAATCAAGTGGTATCAACAAATCTATATCACTCCGTGTGTATGTGCTTAATTGGGAGGCAAACTGAAATCTTAGCAGGACTGGAGAGGTGTTATGGGTGAAGATTCAGTACTTTATTATGTAGCACTTTGTCCTTTTCTGCTTGGGAATCAATTGTGCAATATACAGATTGATATCTAGAACAGCATAATTTATTCAGCTCACAGAACAAGATTCCCCCCCCCCCGAGCAGAAATGAATGATGACCTGGGGTGGGCGCCAGTGTTCCCTCTAAGCTGAGTTAGTGTGAGCTAGCTCACAGTTTTGTAGCCTCCGGCTCACACATTTTTGCCTTAGCTCAGGAAGGAGGGCTCAAGAGCAAACTAATTTATGCAGCAGCCAAATGGCTCGCTCACAACTTTAATGCCAGTAGCTCACAAAGTAGAATTTTTGCTCCCAAGACTCCACAGCTTAGAGGGAACATTGGTGGGCGCCACTGTGCTATAGCTCTGTCCATTTTCCTCTAGCCACCTTGTCCCTGCCATGCAGTAAAATCATCACACCACTTAGGTGGGCAGGTCGTATCATTAAAAATAATGGCTGGGTAAGCAACTGCCCAGACTAGGGCCACCTGTTTGCACTGGCAAGGGGACACCAGCTGAGAGGCTGTCTCACATGATTTGGGATGGCAATTTGTTTTTGTCTCCAGAAGTCTTGTAACAACAATAACAGGAGCAAAACTAGTCTGAACAAATCTGCCTCTGAGTCCCATGTGCTAATTTAAGGCATCGTCCACTGGGAACACCTCAAGTTACACTGAATTTGAAATGAATGTGAATTCTTCTGCAGGTCTTCTTTGCAATGGGAGTTGCATAGGAAATGTTCCTGGCAGACTTCCCCTTACAGCTTCCTGTAATCCTAGGTCCATAAGACAAAAAACTTCATTAAATACCACATATACTTACAGACTGCTTATTATTTGCCAAACAGCTCAAGGCTTGCTAGCCACAAGCACTGGAAACCAGCACAGGGGGTTATAAATGGGTGGGGGAGGTTTTGGAGTACATGCAAAGAAATCCGCAGCAGAGAATTTAAAAAGAAGTCACATATGTGCAGGGGCTAAGGGCATTGTTGTAATATTTGTTTTATTTACAGCCGGGGAGTCAAATCCTGCCAACCTAGCAGTTCGAAAGCAAGAAATTGCAAGTAGATAAATAGGTACCACTTCAGTGGGAAGGTAACAGCGTTCCGTGCGCCTTGGTGTTTAGTCATGCCGGCCACATGACCACGGAAACGTCTTCGGACAGCGCTGGCTCTTTGGCTTTGAAACGGAGATGAGCACAGCAACCCTAGAGTCGGACTCGACTGGCTTTCGAGCAAGGGAACCTTTACCTTTAGGGAGTCAAAGAGGCATTCCTACAAGACCGCAGATCCACTAGCCCCACAACAGATCCCAGGGCAGGGGTGGATAACCCCAAGGTGGTTTGGCCAAATCAAAGCAGTGTCTGTCTACTTCTTTCTCTCTTCAAATTCAAGCCTGTTGTTTCTTCATCTTCTTCAGTGGGGTGTAGTGGTTAAGAGTGGCAGCCTCTAATCTGGAGAGCCAGGTTTGATTCCCCCCTCCTTCACATGAAGCTTGCTGGGTGACCTTGGGCCAGTCACAGTTCTCTCTGAGCTCACTTAGCCCCACCTAGACCTTAGATCCTGGTTCAACCCTGTCCCCGAACTTACATTCTACACTATACTCGAGTTCACCCCTGTAATGATCTCGAGGTATTTTTACATTCTATACTACACTTGAGTTCACTCTTGTAATTATCTCGGGGTATTTTTTGTTTCCACATTACACTGAGCTCACCCCAGTTTTACCCCACACTTGTCCTGGGATAAACGGATGCTGTTATAACCAGGGATAAATGCAAGATATTGTGTCACGAGTTCAAGTCTAATAAAACCAGGGATGAGATCCAAGTGCGGAAAGGACCAGAGTGACTGTTGTGGGGAGAGAAAGGGAAGATGATTGTAAACTGCTTTGAGACTCCTTAGGATAGAGAAAAGTGGGGTGTAAAAACCAACTCCTCCTCCTCTCTCTCTCTCTCACACATACATGCACACACACTCCTCTGTCCTTCTCACAGCAGGGAGGGGTCTTCTTATCCAGGATCTTATGTGCCTGCTACAGAATGAAGAAATGGAATTGTGAGGTGGCAGAATGGTCTGTGGGTTGCCAACCAAGACCCTTTTACATCCGGACACTTTTTTGGGGGCAGAGACTTGGGGAAACAACAACATGCAATACATCAAGAATTCTCCTAACCTTCTGACTTCCGGTTTGTGGGTGGCGATGGTGGTCGCTCTCCCCAACGTCTGTTGCCAACCAAGACCCTTTTACATCCGGACACTTTTTTGGGGGCAGAGACTTGGGGAAACAACAACATGCAATACATCAAGAATTCTCCTAACCTTCTGACTTCCGGTTTGTGGGTGGCGATGGTGGTCGCTCTCCCCAACGTCTGGGGAGGCTATTAGCACACCAGTGGTAAGGAGGGGTGCTACCTCAAGTGGTACCCCCACGGAGCCCTTGCAATGGGTTCCAGGCCAGAGGGCTCCTGAGGGCTAGCCTCTTCGACGGCTTGATGGTGGAGAATAGAGGCTTCCTTCCGCCCTGATGGTCCTGCTGCTGAGTGACCTTCGGGTATAAGCTAATTCGACCGGGACAAGCACAGGAGATCGAGCAGAACAACGACGAAGAAAGCGAGGTCAGATATATGACCATCAATGAACATGAGTTCGAAATAAATGGACTATTGTGTTAAAATGGAGTACCCCCCCCGTGGGAAATGCAGCGCGCAAGGAGGGACACTTCCTAAGCGCATGAATGGACTAATGTAGCGAAGGGGGTAGGGGGGAAATAAACAGCGAGGTTTTTTTGAGATACTTACTTGACAGAGCCCAAGACCGGAAGAGGGAGCAGACGTCATGAAGTTGCTAGCAGATATGCTGAAGCCGGTAATGGAGCAACTCGGTGGTATTAACCAGCAACTGGCCACACTAAACCAAAACTTCGCTCTGCAGCAGTGCCAGCTGGCAGAAACGGAAAAGAAAGTGGAGCATGCAACTGTGAAAATTACAGAAATGGATATCGCAAATAAGAAGATGAAGAAAAGAGTGACGGATGTGGAAACAACACAAAAACTTCAGGAAACTCGTTTGTTACAGCTCCAAATAGAAAAAGCTAACATGATTCTCAGATTTCAGGGGGTGCCTGAAACTTAAAAAGAAGAATTGAAGAAGACTCTGGGAGAGATCATCGCTCCAGTAACAGGCTTATCAGTGGATGAAATAGTAAAAGACATGGAGGCTGCTTATCGGGCATACTCCAATTATATTTAAAAAATAACCTACCTGGAGAGATTGTGCTGAGATTCGCAAGAAGACAGACCAGAGATGCTGTATTAAAGGCAACTTCAGCAAATCCACTGAAAATTGGGAATACAATCATTAAGACTTTAAAAGATATTCCATTTGAAATTCGTCAAAAGAGGAAAGGTTACAAGGAATTGATTTCATTTCTTCAAACTAATGGAATTCAGTACAGGTGGGTGATTCCAGAATGTGTAATTTTTAAAGTCAACGATAAAAGAGAGAAGATTGACTCCATCTTTAAAGCTAAGGGATTTTTGAGACGTCAGCTTGGGCCGGAGGAAGAACTTAAAGATGAAGAAACCAAATCAAGTGACTCTGCTACTTCGGGAACGGACGAGGACTCTGTGGGTGATGCGGGTGCGGGAGCAACGAAAACTGTATATGACTTTAGGGATAGAAAACTGAAGTAAGGGCAGAAGGACTCTGTAAATCTCTCTTTGAAGTAAAGAAGATGCTCAAGAAGTACTCTCACAAAGACTAACTTACTAATATAGAAGCTGTGTTAAACAAGAACTTCACAAGTATATTGTATTACTAATACTTATATCACTAACATTTAGATTAACATGGAAATGATCTCCTACTCTTGGGATTTTAGTTAGTGTGGGTATCTTTTCTTTATCCTTAGTTGTAGCCTCCCTCCTATATTTTTCATTGTAGTTAATAGTCTTATGAAAAACAATAAAAATCCCCCCTTGGGGGTTTCCAAAAAAAGAAAAAAGAATGCTCCTAACCTACTAATCTCTATGGTTTTTACTTACCTGGAAGTAGGGTGACCAAATGTCCTCTTTTTAAATGACACATTCACTTTTTTTATGTACATCCTCTTTTGGGCTCTTTTTAGCCCCACCTATCTCACACAGATTCTGCACTAGACATTATATCCTGGTTCAACTTTGTCCCCGAACTTACATTCTACACTACATGCAAGTTCACCCTTGTAATTATCTTGAGGTATTTTTACATTCTACACTACACGCGAGTTCACCCCTGTAATTATCTCAGGGTATTTTTTGTTTTCACATTACATTGAAGTCACCTCGGTTTCGCCACAGACTTGTCCAGGGATAAACAGATGTTGTTATAACCAGGGATAAATGCAAGGTATTGTGTTACGAGTTGAACTCTGATAAAACCAGGGATGAGATCCAAGTGCAGAAAGTACCAAAATCTTCCAACAAGTATTCAGGAGCCACTTCATCATAGGTTACAGGTACTGGTGTTGTAAGCATAGAAGTGCTTAGTGATAGGTAAATTAGCATTTGTGTGGGGGCGTTTCTTTTGTTATTTGCTTATTGTGTTCTTTCCCCCGCTTCAGTGTAAATTTGCCCTTTTAGTAAAAATAAGCAGTTATGTATATAAATTTATAATACATGGTTTTCCATATATGCATGTGTGTGTATAAGCCCATCCCATCCACAATGGTTAAGGGATTTCTGCAACCCTGTTTCATTTGCCAGCAAGAAATTCTCAATTGTCTGGACATCCGAGAAAAAAGTTCTTGTTGGTGAACAGTGTCGTCTTTTTTCACTCACAAAATATGGTCACCCTACCCAGAAGTGACATCGTGCACAATAATTTCTCCTCCCAGTTTTGCTCCTGCTGCTTCACTGAGCAAGGGCAGGGGTCAAAGCAGGGGGGTGGGCAGGAGGTTATCCATCACAGTGGGCCACCTGGTAAGTCTAGTTAGAAGAGTCAAATTTTTAACTCTTCCTCCTGTAAAAATTCCCTGCAAATAACAAAAAGGAGCACATTGAGGAGAAAGGTTATAGCCTAGCCCTTTTCATGCTGTGCTAGTTTCCTATTTACAGGGAATTATTAATGCAGGGGAACTTCATTTATTTTATTTTAATTTTGGGGATTTTTATCCCACCCTACCCCGCAAGCAGGCTCAGGGTGGCTCACAACATGTCATCCAAGAATAAAACCATACATTAGATTGATTAATTAAAACAATTCATTAAACATTATCAGTAACAGGTAAAATTTAATTAACTGGTTTAAATACCTGCTGGCTGCTTGGCGAACAGTTTCTTATTTCAGTGTAGGCTGAGCTCATGCCAGAGAGGGCGGAGACGTGCTCTGACTAGAATAGATCACTCACTCCTGGTGCCCATGATGTAAATAGGGCCATGGGTTGCTTGAAGCAGGGGAGGCCGAAGTTCTTTGATGTCCACCGCCTCAACCAAAGGCCTGGCGGAACAGCTCCATTTTGAAAAATGTAATACCTCTGAACAATGCTTCCTCTAAGCTGTGGAGACTTGTGAGCAAAAATTCTACTCTGTGAGCTATTGGCATTAAAGTTGTGAGCGAGCGATTTGGCTACTGCATAAATTAGTTTGCTCTGGAGCCACCCTTCCTGAGCTAAAATGTGTGAGCTGGAGGCTAAAAAACTGTGAGCTAACTCAGCTTAGGGGGAACACTGCGTCTGAAGTGATACAGTCTATTTAATCCTCTCAGCACTGCCACCTCATCTTGCTGCAATGCCCAGGGCAGGTCATGGTCACTAGGAAAAAGCTATTAGAGGCCTATCTTTTATCAGCCTCAATGAGGGAAATTAATATTCCTTTGCTATGGGCCCAGGATCCCACCAAGTGTATTGCTGTAGGCCAAGCCATTATAGTGATAGACCAATGCACAGTAACCTCAGAGTGAAGAAACAACACTGTATTCAAATGTATTCCAAATTGGTATAACTAAACCCCTTGTTTTTACTTATTCGTTTTAAAAATGCACTACCAGTTATTTGTTGTATCAACTGGTAGAGAATACATGATTTTGTTTTAAAAATTCATTATTTATATAGTGAAAGAAACTCAGAAATTATTAATAGCATTTATAGCAAGCATTTATAGGACTGTCAGATCATTAAAAATTCAATCAGCTGACTATCTTGATTTTATGTAATTAATTAATCACATTAAAATAAACACCATAGTTTCTCATTACAGGCGACATTTTGAATGTATTTTTAGGAATGTTAGGTTATGGGCAGAGCCGTCCTCAGACGTGCCAGTGCTTCAGTGGCTGGCAGCTGTACAGCTGTGGCACCACCAGTTGCCTCCCAGTTGCCGGGTCTTTGCAACCCATGGTTTGCCGGATGTCTTGGTGTCCGATAACGGGCCCCGATTTACCTCAGGGGAGTTTGAAAAGCTTTTGTCTGACAATGTAATAAAGCATGTAACGTCCGCTCCATTCCATCTGGCCACAAATGGGCAAGCCGAACGGATGGTTCGGACGACGAAAGAGGCCCTGAAAAAGTTGGGTCCCGGGGACTGGGGGCAGAAGCTAGCCTCTTTCCTTTTGCGGCAGCATATTATGCCCTGCACCGCAATTGGGAGGAGCCAGGTGGAGCTTCTTATGGGACGAAGACTAACTACACTTCTGCACAGGCTCCATCCGGACCTGAAAGAAAATAGACACCCCCCCCCAGATCAGAGGTCCAAGAACTGCCGCACATTTTCAAACAGGGAGACAAAGTGTTTGCGCGGAACTATGCTGAGGGTCACTTATGACTTCCCACCATAATCAGTGATGTTCTGGGTACCCGTATGTACGTGGCACAGCTTGCAGACGGCAGGAAACTGCGGCGCCACATAGATCAGTTCAGGCAGAGGTGGGCTGACTCCAGTCTCGAGTCCAGCACTGAACCTGACTCGATCCCTCACCCAGAAGGTGAGCAGCAAGGGCCTCCAGACACGGAGGTGAGTGTTGCGGAGCCCCCCGGAGAAACAGAGTGTGGACTTAGGCCCACTCTAGACAGTGACCCCTCGGTAACAAGTCAGCCAGGCTCACTGAACTGCTGTAGGCCAAGCCATTATAGTGATAGACCAATGCACAGTAACCTCAAAGTGAAGAAACAACACTGTATTCAACACTGTATTCCGGGCCCCTGAAGCTATTCAACCGACAGAACCTATATGCAGGTCAGGCCGAACAAGGCGTGCCCCTCCCTATTTGAAGGACTACATATGTCTGGGTATTGTTCCATCTTAGGGGTAAGGAATTGTTGTGTCTTAACCATTGAAACACAATGTTAAGCTTGAAGCCTCAGCCGGATTCTAATCTGGAACAACACCATTGGCTGAAGCATGCTCTGTAACCAATGAAATGTAATAGGTCTGTACTGGAGGGAAGACAAATGATTGGATGTTATCTCTGTATTACTATTGGCTGTTAACTTGATGAGGGCGTGGCTACACCAGCCCGGGAGAGTTTAAAAAGGAGCTGTGCTCCACTGTTGTGTTGTGTCGTCTGATGCTGTGTGATCTTTTGGAAGTTCTCGTTCTCAATAAAGCTGAATTACTTGTTACTTACTTCGTTTTTGAGTTGCATACTTAACAACCTGGGACTACAGTCATGTTCCCGTGCCCCATCTGCCGCAGCTCTCACAGCCTCTGGACTTCAAAGGGAGTGTTGACAGCGCGGGGACGCTTCTGTGCTGCACTGTGTCCCTCAGTTCCCCCATGGCTGCAGCCCCCCATCACCCAATCTGATTTTCACAATGGTTTGGTCCCCTGAACAGGGGAAGCAACAACAGTGACTACAGAGCCAGGAATTTCTGCCTGGTGAAACAGTCCTGCCATACATAAGTTGCACCCCAGGCCGGAGGCCGAGGTGTTATTTCTATAGGCATGATGGAGCAAGGGTGGGGTTGATTCATAGAAGGGACTGCACATCCTCATGAATGGCCAATCCCTCCATGGTGCAGGCCCCCCGGCATCCAATCAAAGGCTCCTAACTCTGTGGGCCCTGGGCCCTGGGATGGTTTTGGGTGGTTGGGATCTGGCTTGGCACATTTAGTGATGGCATTAACCCTCATGGTAGTCATCAAGCAGGGAAGTCATCAGATAGGGTGACACACATATTGACTGTGGCGCTTTTCATTTTTGCCATTGGCAGCTATGGTTGCCCAGTAGATGCTGCTATATGCCATCTGAGCCCATACTTGCATAGGCAAATATCCCCAGGGCAGCTGGGAACTCTGAGCCCATACTTGCATAGGCAAATATCCCCAGGGCAGCTGGGATCCAGGCCTCTATAGGGGACTACAGGGGACTGCCCTGTGAAATTGACCATCTCCACTCAGCTGCACGGAATGCTACCTGTGAAGGGGAGGGAAGGGGGTTGGAGAAAGGTGCTTTGCTTACCTGTTCATGTGTGGCTGCCCCTTGGGATCCCAGCGGATGAACTGCTGTATCTGTGGGGCCTGAAATCTGGGAGAGATCCACCATGGAGTGCGCATGCTGTCCCGGTGGTCTCTTCCCAAGTGCTCGCCCAATGGTGCTAGGTGTTCTGTGTTTTGCCCTCCACTGAGGTCCATGTGCACTAGTTCTGGTACACACAGCAGGGAGCTGTCAGACATCATCCCGTGCTGTGTACCCTGCCTCTGGAGTTGTGGGGCGACCTACTGGAACCATTTGTAGGGTGGGGCAGGCCATCATTGGGTGCCAGGGAGGGGCAGGGACAGCAAGGGGGTGTGCTGATTGGTTGCACACTTGGTTGGTATCCGAGGGCATGGCGGCAGCTGATTGGGGGGAGTGAAAAGGGAGTTACCGTGGCTGCCAATGGGCCGCACCACGATTTTTGCCAATGCAATTTTGTGCCTATTCTGGGGTGGTGTTCCCATGCTGAAAACACTTTGGGAGCCAACTGGCTGGCACCACACCCCCTGGCATGCTCACATTTCTGCCACTGCTGGGGTTTGCACTGTCAATCCACCGGTATGCAGCCACACTGGTGCAAGTGTGTCATGCAGCACCGCTTGTGCCCTCTGCGGGCATGAATGCCCCTTACACTGGCATATATCCAAGTTATGCTGGTGTTGGGGTCACTTGGCTCCCTATTCCAATCCCCCTCCCCCAGATTGCTCTATTGAAGTTGTTTTAGTTGATTCCCCCAGTGCAAAATGCATTCCATTGCTACTACATGTTACCTGCAAAGGGCCATATGTCGGATGAACATGTGGTAGGATCCAGCCCATTATAAGTAATTTATATAATCTCTATCTATACTAAAAAGCAGATTTGAAAAGTTGCTTCCATGAAGAGGGCCCAAGGGGTGATGCATTTGATGGCCACAATGCATTCAGCATGCTAAGTATTTTCCATTTTTCCCAAGATGTAGCTAGATGTAGCTTTCCCAAGATGTCAGAAGATAAGCAGGGTCAGCCCGGGTTAGTACTTGGATGGGAGATCACCAAGGAAGTCCAGGGTTGCTTCGCAGAGGCAGGCAATGGCAAACCGCTTCTGAATGTCTCTCACCTTTAAAGTCCTATGGGCTAGCCATAAATTGGCTGAAACTTGATGGCACTTTTCACACGGTCAATCCCACTCTTCTAGACAACATGGGTTTTTTTGTGTGTGTGTACCAGGGGTCGTTTCGTAGAAAAAGAGCTAGGGGAACTCATTAGCATAACTCATTAGCATATGCCACACCCCCTGACATCACCGGAAGTGTGTCATAAGGCCACACCCACCACTCAGTCTTAGTCTTAAAGGTTAGTTTTAAAGGTGCTATTTGTTAGTCTTAAAGGTGCTATTTGAACTCTTGGACTATTTTGCAGCAACAGACTAACACAGCTACCTCGGGGAAGCTCCTGGATGGGGCTGGGAGTCCTTGCGGAGGCCACGTGGAGTGGCCTCGGCCAGGCAGAGGGGGAGGACGCCAACTTACCCTCCTGCTTCTTCCTCCTTCTGCAACAGAATGAGGCTGGAAGAAGGGGGCGGCCGGAAGAAGGGTCAGGGCTTCGTCGTGTGCCCCGCCCCCTGCACCTCACCTGGGGGAACTGCGATCCCCCACGATCCCCCAAAAATGACCTCTGTGTACCCCACCCCTACTGCACAGACAGCTTGGAGGGCACAAACAATGCAGTCTCCTAGTCT
>NW_015165235.1:338934-350585 GCF_001447785.1 Gekko japonicus
TCCCCCGCGTTCCCCCCCGAAACGACCTCTGGTGTGTACACTTTGATGACAACAACAGTAGTGAGAGTTTTTTTGTGGGGAAGAGAGATACAAATAGACTCTGTTGATCCAGAAGGCGTATGAAGAAGATAAAATTTCCCTATTTCATTTCTTATCTATGCAATGTCAATAGTTTGGTCAGTGGTTTATGTTTTTCACTTCTGGCCATTCATTTTGTAGATTTGTTTGTTCACATGTTGTATGGTTGTTGTACACAATTTTGTAGTATATATACACGTTGTATATTAGTTATATGTATAATATACAGACAATGTACAACCGCTTTACTGATGCACAAATAATCCTGAAAATGCATATATTTATGAGAAAAAATTGCTGCAGGGAAACAAATAAAAAGAAGCCACAAAAATAATGAATTGCAGGTTCAGTGTACCTAAGGGGAAACCAGCATTTGAACAGGTATTTTTGAGACTTGTGGCTTTTTCACACCAGGTTTTTATTCCAGTTCTGCCTCCTAATTGCATCAGCTTTTCCCTTCCTTTGCACACAGTATTGGTTGGTTGTTGCTTTCCTGGTTTCTCTTTTAGTTTTCCCCATATTTCTTCAGACCACTTTTGTGGTAGCCTGAAAAAACACAGAAAACCCCCACCCCACCAACCCCAACTCCCCCCCAAAGGGAGAGAAATGTCTAATTGGCAACTTATACTGTGTAAGATCTGGAGGGGGAACTGATGTTAACCGACCGAGCTGGAGTAAAAGCCTGGGGCAGAAAAGCCTCAAATATCAAGACTCTTCCCTCATATGGGGTTCCTAGGTAGCATTCTGGAGATCTGTGCTATACTGTACCTTTATATAATTTGATGCAGGTATTGAGGCAGCTGTGACTTCTGTAGCCCTTTCCTCCATTAATCCTGCCATCTGCCCCCTCTCTTTTCTAGCCTGGAGTCTTGGTTGCCACAGCAGCCAGCAGGGCCGACTGCTCTGGGACAAAGAGAAGAAGGGGCAGGAAAGGTCCACAGCTGCCACATCACCTACAACTGGAATTTAAGGGCATGGCATGGATTTTCAGGTGGCAACCCGGCACTCCTCCATCACCCCTGTAGTCAAAAGACAACATGAAAAATCAGAGGCATCTGAAACTGAGGTGAAGGTAATATTGGGCTGAGTGACAGTTTACAGTGCTATCATAAACAGACTTTGTTGTTGTTCAGTCGCACAGTCGAGTCCAACTCTTCGCAACCCCATGGACCACATCATGCTAGGCCCTCCTGTCTTCCGTCTATGCATTGGCCATAGAAGGGTGTAACTCTGCTTAGGAGTGCATTGCTGAAGTCTCAGATATGAGCATAGGGTTTTCCACTATGTCTGTAATTTCATTGTTTTCAGGGCTCCCCCCCCCTTTGTTTAAAGGGGTGCCAGAACTCCCAAGAGGGAAATGAAAGTTTCAATCTGTATACTGAAAACTCACGAACATATAAACATTTTAAAAAGAATTTTGTTGAAGAGGTTCCAGAACTCTTTCTTGGCGCGTTTCCCCAGAAATAAAGCCCTGGTTGTTTTGATGATGAAGCACCCGAAGGGTGAACAGATTCCATTGCAAGGTATTCCATTTGAGACAACCAGAGAGGTATGAAATTTTTACTTATAATGTTAGATCTGTGGCAGTGGGTTCACATATGTCAAGTGATGAGCATGGGTCTGCATACCTGCCACCATATGCGAAAGCTATTTGTTTCACACCTCTGAGAATTATTTTTTAAACTCCATTTATTTAGTGCATTTTCTTACCGTTTTCCCAGCACACAGTGTTCTGATTTTGAACCCAGGCCCTCCAGGACTTAGTCCAGCATGCTAACCATTACACCACACTGGAATGTGCCAAAGGAGGAAGGGTATGAGACGAACAGTTTTGGTAGAAGTTTTTTTGATGCTGATGTCATTTGGGAACCGAGTGAGCTGCCACCCAAATAACATCCTGTGTTTTAATTTACTTGTTCTGAGCCGACCCCCAGTGTATAACTTTCTCTGACCTATGATTTCTTTTCCAGATTCAACATGCACACGGACTCAGAAAGCGACTGTTTTTGAGCTCCCATTTCAGGAGTTCTGGGTGGCCCAAGCTAGCACTTGTCTGAGGAATAAACTCTCACCTACTCTTCAAAGCCTTTTTTATTGTTGGGAATAAAATTTTTCTACTGTTCCTTCCCCCACTCCACATGTTTTTAAAGCCTGGAACCAGACTCAGTAAAAGGAAATCATCTGGTACAAGCTGAACGAAGAAGGAAAATATTGTGAGGAGACGCGTTTAACATTCTCTGCCTTCAGGCTAGCATCGTGGTTTTGTTTTTGTACTGCTGTGCTTTTTGGAATGTCCCGATGTGGCCTTCAGCAGAATGTGTTTCCCTCCCTTCAATTTCTCGCACACATAGAAGTTCACACTTAGGGAATCTCACACATGCTTTAGCCTCAGGATGGCCTTTTGTGCTAGGTTTAGTACACAGATTGATTCCCTCAAGTCTCTCCTTACGAGGTCTGAATACACATGGGAAAGGCTTGTGTGAATTGGCAACTCATGCGACTGGTTTTCTGGCAGACCCAAGAGCATAGCTAGCAATTTATGTAGAAGAGAAAAGCCACTTGTATTATTAATTCATACAAAATGTTTCATCTGCATGCCAGAGTAGCCATCATGTGCTTGCAAAACGTGATGTGAGAAGCTCCAAGAGCATATCTATACTATTAATTTAAAGCAGATTTAACCAACATTCCCTCTGTCAGGAGACCTTCATTTGCGTCTGGTGGGACTAGTGATCTTTAATGAAGAATTCTCAGTGCCTTCTGCAAACTTGTTTCCAAAATTGTTTTGAGGCGAAGGTGGCAGCTTTGATTGATCTTTTTAAAAAGGTACTATAAATTTATATACATAAAATTATAATGTCAGTTAAACTTGATAATGGCCCCGGTCACATGGGCCGAAAAATGTGGGGGAGAAGTGTGCCTGTTTGCCCCAGAGTAAACGAACGTGCGGCCACTGGATCACACGTCCCGCCGACATCCCGTAGTTCAGGGGGAGGTGCCGATCACACGACAATCCTGCAGCATGGCAAAGAAGCGGCGTGGCGCGATCACAGCAGCAATGGCTAGGCACCGCTGCCGTGGCAAATGGGGTTGTTTTTTTTTAACCGAAGTGTGCGCATGCACCATTGGGTGCTTGTGCGCATCCCGTGGAGACTTGGAAAAAAATATTTTGCAACGGGACATGGGCGGGCGCTGGATGCCACGAACTACCACCGGAAACGCGATCAGACGCCCGGCCTTGCCCCGTGGTTTCCGGAAACTAGTACCTCGGAGGTACTAGTTTTTTACGCCGCATCTTCGGCGGGAAGCCTGTTAGCCACGGGAGCTCTACGCTTCCCAGATGTTGCGGTGTGATCGCGCCCGGAAAATCCGCCTATCTTCCGTCTCTGTAGTGTGGCTAATGTTCCGTGTGACCGCATCCAATATAAGGTTTGTTAGTATAAATATATCCTTAGTACGTCTCAAATATTGTAACATCATTCTAGCATTCTTCTTTAGAGTATAAAAGCTTCAACTAACCACAGATAAAACATGCCCAATCTATTGAATTTAGGGGTGGAGGAAGAAAAGTTCTTATACAGATTCTAAAAACTAGTCAAATGGTAGATTCTGCTACTCCATTTTATCTAGGTATGACTCATGGAGAGAGAATGGGGATGGAGGTAATAGTCAAGACAGAAGGCAAGAGGGAGCAGGAAGGTCCTGGGAGGAAAGAAGGGGATGTTGGCGTAGGGCACGGAACAGCAGAGAAAAGGAAACCGCTTTTCTGTTCTGGTCAGCTCCCACCAATATATACCCTTCTTTAGCAGTTCCTCCGGTGGTTTGACTTCTAGTTCCTTTATCATCCAGGTATTTCCCATTAATCCATTTGAACTTCATTCACACACATCATGCTGCTAACAGAATATTTCAACGGGCTGTATAGCTGAGGGCATGGAGGCACTGAACACATGGATGTTGACAATTAGGCAAAGGAATGGAGGTCATAGGGTCATATGAAAGTTTGGAAGCCTCCAAAGACTCTTCAGATCTATGAATGTGAAACACATGCGGCTTCCTCAGACTCTTTCTCTCAAAAACACGTCCCTAGTTGACTTTTAAATTCATTTCTACTACTTGCTTCACTGACTTCACCTAGTAATAATTTATTCCTTGTGCTTATTACCCTTTGATTGAAATTGCTCTGTCTGAACTCCCTTTTCACTCCTAATTTCCTGACTTTTAAATGTAAATTCCTTGTTTTTCCGGCCTTCTCATCAGGTCAGAGTTTATCTCATTGTACTCAATCAAGCCTTCTCACAATTTGGATATTTCTCATAGCCCAATAAGATATCACTCTTTAACTTTTGATTGTTTGTTTTAAATGTGAAATCTCTGCATAGTGGATTTCAGATTCAATTTAACTTTAGTTAAAATAATTTTTGTGATAAAATTATTACAACTGAATTATAGAGTTGGAAAATAGTTATTAAGGCAGGCATATGCTCTCTTTAAAAGCACAAAAATCTGTTCAGTGTAGTTTGGTGTAGTGGTTAGGTGTGTGGTCTCTAATCTGGGAGATCCGGGTTTGATTCCCCACTCCTCCACATGCAGCTGCTGGTGTGACCTTGGGTCAGTCATAAGTTCTTCAGAGCTGTTCTCTCAAGGGCAGTTCTAGCACCTAGTAATAATTTATTCCTTGTGCTTATTACCCTTTGATTGAAATTGTTCTGTCTGAACTCCCTTTTCACTCCTAATTTCCTGACTTTTAAATGTAAATTCCTTGTTTTTCCGGCCTTCTCATCAGGCCAAAGAATTTATCTCATTGTACTCGATCAAACCTTCTCACAATCTGGATATTTCCCAGCTCAAGAAGATGTCACTCTTTAATTTTTGTTTGTTTGTTTTAAATGTGAAATCTCTGCATAGTGGATTTCAGACTCAATTTAACTTTAGTTAAAATAATGTTTGTGATAAAATTATTACAACTGAATTATAGAGTTGGAAAATAGTTATTAAGGCAGGCATATGCTCTCTTTAAAAGCACAAAAATCTGTTCAGTGTAGTTTGGTGTAGTGGTTAGGTGTGTGGACTCTAATCTGGGAGATCCGGGTTTGATTCCCCACTCCTCCACATGCAGCTGCTGGTGTGACCTTGGGTCAGTCATAAGTTCTTCAGAGCTGTTCTCTCAAGGGCAGTTCTAGGGAGAACTCTCTCAACCCCACCTACCTCCCAGTGTGTCTGTTGTGGGGCGGGAACAGAAAGGAGATTGTAAGCCTCTCTGAGACTCCGAGTGAAGGACAGGGTATAAATCCAATCTCTTCTCTCTTCTTCTTCTCTCTAAAATTTTCCGTTGAAGTTAGGGTGCCTACAAATTAACACATGCTCCAAAAAGTATGGAAACTGAAAGTTATGATTCCTGTCCTTATCTGCATGCAATATGAGTTTGACAGGTAGATCATACCCGGACTTTGCTTTCAGCCCTAGTCTTCCTCTTTTGCAAGTTGGACCAAGCAATGCAAGTGAGGATGACCCAGGGGCAGTGGGGACATAGCTGTACCCCTGCTTCCCTTAGATGGCTTCATTTGTCTTGGGAAGACACACACAAAACTATATGAGATCACATCCGGCCGTTGCTGAAGACACTGCACTGGCTGCCAATAGCATACCGGATTCGCTTCAAAGTGCTGTTTTTGACCTTTAAAGCCCTATATTGTCGGGGGCCTACCAACCTGAGGGACTGCCTTTCCCCATATGTCCCCCAGAGCAGGGCCGGCCCAAGGTGTCCCTGCAACCCAGGCGAGCGCATATGCCAACCTCCCGGTGGGGCCTGGAGACCTCCCAGCTGGTGTGCCACTCACTCCCTGGGCCTTGCTGGCAAAGCGCCCACCGAGCCGACGGGGCGCCTGGCACGGAGGGAGGGAGGGAGGGTGGTGGAGGAGGCAGGAAAGTCCCCATTCACGGCACAGCAGCCCTCGGGAAGAAACACTTTGGTGAAGCGGATGTGTGTGTGTGTGTGTTGTTTCTGGGGAAGCTTTCCCCGGGAAGAGCCAGAGGGAGAAAAAAAGGGAGTCTTCCTGGCCCGCCCCCCCACCGTGGAAATTTAGGCGCCTGCTTTCAGTGCATTGCAGCCATGGAACCAGGGAAGGCGCCGGAGGTCTCCACCCCGAGGGTTGCGGTGCTGCTCCTACAGGGGCCTCCTAGCTTTGCAGAGAGGCATGAAGAACACCCCCCCACCCCACACCCTCCGGGGCTGTGGGGGCCCGAAGGAGAGGGAGGGGTGGTCCCCATTTGTCCCTTCAGTGCATTTCCACCTCCTCCTCCTTGAGTTTGCACCCCGAGAGGAGTCCTAGTCCGGCAAAGTTCTGAAAATGGGGAATCTGCAGGGCGGGTGGCTGTTTGCAGCCGGGGGAAGGTGCACCATCACCCCTCTGAGTGCTTCCCCTCCCCCCAGTTCCCCGCTCAGTCCGCTTCTTGCAGGGGAGGGTTAAATCCCTCGCTCCTAGAGTCTGCGCTCCTAGAGAGGGCAGCAGCAGACCATTTCTGGCTGGCTCAATGGGGCGTCGCGGCACCTGGCTCCATGGAGAGGGTGCTCCTCTGGTTCCTAGTGCCGGGAGTGCGCCGGGCTCCTGTGGGCTGCCCCTGCCTCTCCTCCTGCGCCCTAAGGGCCAGCTCGCGCTCTAGGCAAATGCCTAGTTCACCTAGCGGGTGACCCGGCCCTGCCCTGGAGGCACTGAGGTCAGGGTTGCAAAATCGCCTGACTCTCCCTGGTCCGAAAGACGCCAGATTGGCCATCACCAAAGCTAGGGCCTTCTCAGTGGCAGCTCCACACTGGTGGAATGAGCTCCCGGAAGACATCAGGGCCCTGTGGGACCTTTTACAGTTCTGCAGGTCCTGTAAAACGGAGCTCTTCCACCAGGCCTTCGATTAGGAGCCGCCACTGACGAATGAGCTATTGGAAACTGAACATGTCACTGCCCTCATGTTACAACTTTGGATATTCGCCTTTCTACATCAGACCATCTTATAGTAATCACCTTCCGCACTTACTAGCACTTTATGTAAATTGTTGTTTATGTGAGTTTTTATTGTATTTTATTGTTTTACTGTATTTTAACTTGTTGTACGCCGCCTTGAGCCAGCTTGCCCCTGCAAGGCGGGATATAAATCGGAAGTAATAAACAAACAAACACAGGCATGATAGATGCCGGATGTGAAAAGCAATAAGACCAGCATTGAGCCAAGGGTCTTTATTGTATTGGGGCAGAGAGGTATTTGGGGGCTGTTCTTGAGAAAGAAGTCTGGAAATGGGTGACATGACTGCACACAATGGGAAAGTGCCATAGAAACCTGTTTTGCAGAGAAAAGGTGGCAAGTGGATATGTGTACTTACAAACCAGGTTCTAAAATTCTATCAAAATTCTATCTTCTTAAACATATTAAATATATTACATATATTTACAGTAAATACATTGTGTGTGTACTGTGCTATCAAGTTGCTTCTGACTTAAGGTGACCCTATGAATTAATGACCTCCAAAATGTCCTGTCTTTAATAATCCTGCTCAGGTCTACCTCACTTCCTTTAGTGAGTCAGTCCATCTTCCTGTTAGGTCTTCCTCTTTTCCTATTGCCTTCAAATTTTTCCTAGCATTATTGTCTTTTTCCTAGTGCCTCATTTTAGCTTCTAGGCAAAATGCAGGCTTGATTTGATCTAGAACCCATTTATTTGTCTTTTTGGCAGTCCATGGTATCCATAGTAAATACATTTGATTATTGTAAAAAAAGGATTTTGCTGTCTTATCGTGGTCTCCAAAGTACACCCTTTGGCCTCAGTAGCAGAACAGTTCTACTTAAGTAAATTGATGAAAATAGGGATAAGAACTGGGATTTAGATGCCCATGATCTTGAGAACATTATGGCTTTACAAGAAAGGAAATGGTGAAAAATGGGTTAATGAATCTTGTCAAAAGAAGGGCCAAAAGAAAGAGTGCATTTACTCCAGATGCTTGCTGCAGTGTGCTGTCACCAAGAGTTATCCCATTAGTACAAACTGCTGCTTGATGAGACCAAGCTGAATCAATACTGTGACTGTCACACACAAGCAACAGGGTCAGGTTGTCGGTAAGGAAAATGAACATGGAAACCAATAATAATTATGAAAGATTAGGTGAAAAGCAAAGACAACAAGGAAACTAGCAGGAAATGCAGCCACCCTTTTAAATCCCCTTGCAAATTGAACACATTTTTGATAGAGCAGGAATATTAGATTTTTTTTCACTAGAGCGGGGCTCACCACCACATGCTTCTTAATCCCAATTTCCCTGCCTAAAATCTGGTATTCTTTTTGCCCAATGAAATAAGATAGGACTAAACACTAGATGAAACTCAAGGCTGCTGTCAAAAACAACAGTGCTGGGAAGGTTCTTCCCTCTTCATTTACTATACAAAGATACATTTCTGATGGCGTGACTTTGCACATTTCCTTGGACCTGTTGGTTGCTGGTGGTAATGCTGGGTGAATAGAGGAACAAATAAAGTAAACTGCAGTACAAGATGTAGAGAAAGAGGGCGTACTTGACATGGAGCTGCCATTTTTGGTGATACCCTGTATTTTTCATAATGTTTAGTTCTGCCCAGGATATTCTAAATAGACATCTGTATGTTGTTGGGTTGGAAGGGAAGGCAGCATAGTATAGCCTGATCTCATCAGATCTTGGAAGCAAAGCAGGGTTGGTACTGGGAAGGGAGACCACCAAGGAAGACTCTGTGGAGGAAGGCAATGGCAAACTACCTCCGCCTCTCACTTGCCTTGAAAGCCCCTTGCTGGGGTCTCCATACGTCAGCTGCAATTTGACAGCTTCAGTTTACATATGCATGTTTTTGGGTTACAGGCAGGGGTCATTTCGTAGAAAAAGAGCTAGGGGAACTCATTAGCGTAACTCATTAGCATATGCCACACCCCCTGACATCACCGGAAGTGTGTCATAAGGCCACACACACACCCCCCAACGGTCCCAGCCGCCGCCGGCGGCCTTGTACCTCCACTGCCAAGCCCCATAAGGGGCCTGGCGGTGGACCTGCAAGGCCGGCGGGAGTGCAAGGAAGCCCCGCGAAGGCCCTCCCTGGCCCCAGGCAGGCAGGGGTGGGGAGAGGCAGGGAGGAAGCAACTTACCCTCCCTCTTCTCCTGCCTCCTCCTGGCTGAATGAGGGCCGGAAGCAGGGGGCGGGGCTTCGTCATGTGCCCCGCCCCCGTACCTCACCCGGGGGAACTGTGATCCCCTGCGTTCCCCCCCGAAATGAACTCTGGTTACAGGCATGTAATGAGAAGGGAAAACTGAGAGGACATAGCCCTCAAAATTATGACAGGGCAGTCCCTCATAAATGGACTATCAGCTACCCATTACTCCTGTTCCAAGCTTTCAGCTTTAATTTGTTAGGTTGCTGATTTGTCTGGTGATGGAGTAGATAACATCAAAGTTTTCCTTCCTTTGAAGTTAACCAAGGTGCCTATCTCTGGATATAGTCAGGAAGTGATGTGCGGAGGCTGAGACATTAGAAGCCAAGTTCAATTCCCTGTTCAACCAAGAAGCTCACATGGTGACCGCTAGAAAATTGTAACCTTTGAGTTTAAGCCATTTTATAGGCTTGTTGTGAAGTAAAACGCTGCTCACCACTGGTTGAAGAAGGAAACACAAACAGACCGGTCAGTAGACTGGTGTTGGTAAAACTCATACAATGCTCAAAAGCTACTGAGCTACATGGACCAATACTCTGACTTGGCATGACAGGAAAAAATGCACCACAAGTTTCTTCTTTACACCTCTTGTTAAACATATCATCAATATCTACCAGAGGCTTTCGTATACAATGATTTAACACCCAGTTTAATTGGAAATTGGGAGTGTAAGATTAGGTATGACCCCAAAATGGCATCCCTCCGATGTATTCCTCATCATAAATCCTTTTAAAACAGCTCATATGAGTTTGAATTGTTTTAAATGGATCAGAAGCACATAGAGCATACAATGCATGATCAAGTTTTTCATCACTTTTAATTAATTAATTTTGGGTTATAATTGTCCCCTCCCAAGCAGCTTCTTTCATTATATTAGAGACAGTGTTCAGATCTTTAGATGGCATCATTTCCTTATGATTCAAATTTGTCCAATAATTTCTATGATTCTGTTCCAGTGTTTCCAAGTCATGTAAAACCCAGGCTTCAAAGACCCATAAAGCAGGTCAAGTTGGACCCGGAGGGATGAGATTTGACATTGGATGAAAAGGAGTGTGGAACTGATGGCCTGCTGATAAGAATCCTTTAAAAAGACTTCAATTTTAAAGTTCTAATATGCCAAAACAAATTCAATCAGAATCACGTTGTGGGGCTGGAACATAAAACAAGCCTCAATTCAAAACGAAGTTTATCATCATCTTGGATTCTATCAGACTAACTGAAAATCAAAGTTGCTGTTTTGACTTGTTTAAAAAGGGCATATCTTCTGTTGAAGTCACTGCCTTCCCTTGGTTGACAGAATGGAGTGCCTGGAGGTTGTCTATCTTTGTTTTAAAAAGTAATGGAAAGTACAGACACTGAAGGAACAAAATGGTAGGATCCCAACCTATATGTACGTATGTTTTCTGGGCAATTTTCTCAGTGGAGGGTGGTAAGCAGTGGGGTACCGCAGGGATCAGTACTTGGTCCACTGCTTTTTAACTTGTTCATTAATGATTTGGAGTTGGGAGTAAGCAGTGAAGTGGCTAAATTTGCGGATGATACGAAGTTGTTCAGGGTGGTGAAAACCAGTGAGGATTGTGAGGCACTCCAAAGGGATCTGTCAAAGTTGGGCGAGTGGGCGTCAACATGGCAAATGGGGTTCAATGTGGCCAAGTGCAAGGTGATGCACATTGGAGCCAAAAATCCTAAATATAAATACACATTGATGGGGTCTGAACTGGCAGAGACAGATCAAGAGAGAGATCTTGGAGTTGTAGTAGATAACTCACTGAAAATGTCGAGACAGTGTGTGACTGCAATAAAGAAGGCCAATGCTATGCTGGGGATTATTAGGAAGGGTATTGAAAACAGATCAGCCAATATAATAATGCCCCTATATAAATCAATGGTGAGACCTCATTTGGAATACTGTGTGCAGTTCTGGTCACCACACCTTAAAAAGGATATTATAGCTTTGGAAAAAGTGCAGAAAAGGGCAACTCGAATGATAAAAGGGTTGGAACACTTTCCCTATGAGGAAAGGTTAAAGCGCTTAGGGCTCTTTAGCTTGGAGAAAAGACGACTGAGGGGTGACATGATCGAGGTTTATAAGATTATGCATGGGAAAGAGCAGGTAAAGAAAGAGGTACTTTTCTCCCTTTCTCACAATACAAGAACCCGTGGGCACTCCATGAAATTGCTGAGCGGTCGGGTTAGAACGGATAAAAGGAAGTACTTCTTCACCCAAAGAGTGATTAACACTTGGAATTCACTGCCACAGGAAGTGGTGGCAGCTACAAGCATGGACGGCTTCAAAAGGGAATTAGATAAGCATATGGAGCAGAGGTCCATCAGTGGCTATTAGCCACAAGGTATAG
>NW_015165235.1:353137-353290 GCF_001447785.1 Gekko japonicus
CAGGCAGAAATGCAAAGTGATGTGGATCTCAGGCTTTGCTGAGTTGGAGAACATTTTCATACATGAAGCATATTGGAGCCCCTTACTTTTTTTGTATCATATATGACGACTGCTGAAATGAGAGAAAGTCTAGGAAGAAGCATCCAATGTACT
>NW_015165235.1:353592-358927 GCF_001447785.1 Gekko japonicus
GCACAGTGAGTCCGACTCTTCACGACCCCATGGACCAGATCGCGCCAGGCCTTCCGGTCTTCTGCCGTCCTCTGAAGTTTGCTCAACTTCATGTTCATTGCATCTATGACACTGTCTAACCATCTCATCCTTTGCCGTCCCCGTCTTCTTTGACCTTCAATCTTTCCCAGCATCAGGGTCTTCTCCAGTGAGTGCTCCCTTCTCATTTGGTGGCCAAAGTATTTGAGCTTCAGTTTCATTATCTGGCCTTCCAGGGAACAGTCAGGGTTGATTTCTTTTAGGATTGACTGATTTGATCTCCTTGCAGTCCAAGGGAAGAGTCTTCTCTAGCACCATAGTTCAAAAGAATCTATTCTTCGGTGCTCGGCCTTCCTTATAGTCCAACTCTCGCAGCCATACGTGACTACTGGGAATACCATTGCTTTGACCATGCAGACTTTTGTTGGCAGGGTGATGTCTCTACTTTTTATCATGCTGTTTAGGTTTGCCATCGCTTTCCTCTCAAGGAGCAGGCGTCTTTTAATTTCATGGCTGCTGTCACAGTCTGCGGTGATCTGGGATCCCAGGAACGTGAAGTCTGCTACTACTTCCACGACTTCCCCTTCTATTTGCCAAGGAGTGATGGGGCCAGATGCCATGATCTTAGTTTTTTTGATGTTGAGCTTCAAGCCCACTTTTGCACTCTCCTCTTTTACCCTGAGCAAGAAGCTCTTTAGGTCCTCTTCCCTTTCTGCCATTAGAGTGGTATCGTCTGCATATCTGAGGTTGTTGATCTTTTCCCCAGCAATCTTAATTCCCGCTTGTGATTAATCAAGAAGTGGTTCAAATGGATCATGTCAGGGCCTTAAAGGCCAGATTAAGCCTCCAAGTTGGAAATTCGTGTACTGTAGATATTGTGTGATCAACTCCCACCAAACTTTCAGAATCTGGCAGTAGTGGCCACTGCACATTCCAGATTCTGCTCCTGCCGTGGTTCTTGCCCTTCCTTATGATTAAGTGGACTTGGTGGCAGGCAGTGCCAGCCATGTTCAGCTTCCAAGATCTGACAAGACCAGGCTAGTCTGAGCTATCCACATCAAAGCCAAGTGGACTTAATGGGGCAAAAATACACAAATATGCAAAAACGTGCACAGGCCAGGAAATCCAGCTTTTCTTGCACTGGAATTGGCGCTACACAATATGGAATTATGATTTCATTTTTAAAATGCAGTTTCTACATGATCGAGATACAAACCATAACATTTCTGGCAGACATCCAAACAAAAACTGCAGATCACCACGGAGAGCGTAATAACAAGCAGTCATGCCATACAGGAAAGAGATGAGGAAACTGCCAACACTGGCCACCCTTCTTTCCGTAATGAAGCCTATAGACAGAAATGCAGAACAACCGTAGCTGGGCCTACATACATAGCAGAATGAGATGTGAATGGCGTGGTGGGACACTGAAGAGGAAGAATGGATGGTCCCACTGGAATCTAGGAGGAGGGTAATAATTTTGAATGTTCCCCCACTTAAAACCTCCGGCAAAAAAAATAAAAAAATTCTAGCATAATAGGGAGAAAAAAATATTCTTCACCAAGCTCTCTACTGACTGTGATGCTATTTGCAAGGATTTTTCAATGTAAGGAACATAAAAAAAGAACATAAAAAAATGAAAGTCTCAACTGGTGCAGTCCATTCTCCCGTCTTACTTTCTTGAAGATAGGATTGCTAACTCCATTTTGGGAAAATCCTGGAGATTTGGGGGCACAGTCTGGGGACAGCGGGGGTTTGGGGAGGGGATGGACGTCAGGGGGGTGCAATGCAGCCCACCCTCTGAAGTAGCTACTTCCTTCAGCAGAACTGATTTCTGTAGGCTGGAGATCAGTCGTAATTCCAGGAGATCTCCAGGCCCCACCTGGAGGGTGGCAACCCTTCTTTAAGCATAGAGCAGGTGTTGTATCTGACACACAATAGATGTTGGGAGAAACCTATAATTTAGCAGTAGAGTATATCGTTTACATTCAGAAGGTCTCTCAGCTTCAGAAACTTTCCATTTAAGGGATCTCAGGTAGTAGAGTTGGGACCTCCGCCTGAGACTCATGGATCAGGTCAGCTCAGCCACACAAAAACGCAGCCTCTTTTAATTTTACCTCTCCTATTAATGTATTGCAGTTCTAAATGTTACCTGGGAGTTGTTGCTGTTCAGTCGCACAGTTGAGTCCGACTCTTCGCGACCCCGTGGACCAGACCTGGGAGTTACGTAAACTTAATTCTGTTGAATGATGCCACTGTAGTTCCACTATTTTCAGTGTAAGTATCTGTGTTAAAGTGCAACCATTGTATATGTTGGTGATGTTTTGGTTATATAGAACATTGTTATTTATTTGTATACTTGTGAAAAATTAATTTAAAATGTTTTTTTTTTAAGTTAGCTCAGCCAAATGGTCTATTGAGGTCAGTATTGTCTACTCAGACTGACAGTGGCTCTCCAGGGTCTCGGGTAGTGGTCTTCCACATCACCTATTGCCTGGTCCTTTTTTAACTGGAGGTGCGGGGAATTGAACCTGTGGCCTTCTGCATGTCAAGCAGATGCTCTACAATTGAGCCACAAGCCCTCCCCTTGGTCTGGCCAAGTGCAAAAGAAAAAAGCTTCTGAGGAGAAACATAATTCCTCATCTTATTGTGGAACTGCTGTGATGGCTGGGAATGGTCCTTTTCAAAGCAGAACAGCTTTTCTGCAGTTCAGGCTGAAGGTCCTCTGTTCTAATGGGTAGTCTTTCCGAGATGGTGCCTTTCCAAGATTGGTGCCTTTCCAAGATGGCGACGCCGCGGGACGTGCTTGCGCTCCCGCGGGGACAAATTGAAAATGAGCTGGAATATAGCGTCAATGCTATTTACAGCTGGCCGAGCAAGTTCTGGAGAGCGAGTGGACTATCGGCATGGGGAGAGGGCTATAACATCACTCGACTCTATATCTCCCGCTCCATCACGACCTAAATCGACCAAAACATCTCGGCCCGGCCTACCTGGTGCGAGCTCCGCTCTGCAGGACCTCGGGCTGCCATGGGGGCTTGGTCAGCTGCGGCGTCTTTGGTACTGTGGTTGGCGTGGTGGCCTTTGGACGGCGGCGGAGCTCTTGGTGGTACAGGATCCGCGGCAGCTGGTGAAGATGCCTAGAGACTGTTGTCGATACCTGGAGACAGCTGGCGGAGCATTTGGTGGTGGCGGCACCAGGTTCGCGGCAGTAGGTGGAGACGCTGGTGAATACGCCTGGAGCGTGCCTTCCCTCTCGGGGCCCCCTACTTGGCTGGGGAGTGGGCCAGCGGTGGTGGGCTATGGGCCGACACTGTTTCTGGTGCCGCCAGGTGAGGAGGAGCGCCAGACGGTTGTGCAGGGCGACCCGCCGAGTCAACTGGGAGGAGAGGAAAAAGGACTGGGGACGAGACTTGGTCTTCTGTTTCCGGGTCTGCAGAGGAGGATCGAGCAGAGTGGCCCTGTGAGGGGGGGCGAAGACCGGGGGACTCCTCCCCTAACACGTGGATGGAGCTCGAGCAGAGAGACCTGGAGCGATTGGAACGAGCGAGGGCCCACGGAAAACTGGCGACCAGGGAGGGAAGCCATGCTGCTTGCTGCAACTGGAATGTGTGGCCCAAGATTTTAACTCTGTTTCAGACTCGTGCCAACAGCAGCTCCTGCTGCGCGGATGTAAGGAGTGAGAATGGATGGAGATAGCTGGATTTTAGTGTATAGATGTTAAAGATGAATGCTACCACTATGCCCTGAAGGCTCGTCTGAATCTCCAACCCCAAACCTTTTTAGGCGGTGAGCAGATTTTAGCTCGCCCGCGAAGCCAAATGGGCCATGTACGGCTTCAGATGGCCCTGCGGGATCCGATGCCCCCTGGCAGCTCATTAGATGAGCTTGTGTGGGACTGGTATGACCAGCTCTCCACAGCCATCAATGAGATCACTCCCTGGCGCCCTCGGCGCCCTCGCACTAGGCTGGCCCCCTGGTATACCCAGGGGTTGTGGCTTATGAAGCGGGAACTAAGATGGCTAGAGAGATGGTGGCGGCATGCCCGCGACGAAGCATCAAGAACATCCTATAGGACGTTTATGAGATTCTATGAGATGGCAGTCAAAGCTGCTAAGAGAGAATTCTATGCAGCCACGATTGCGTCTGCGAGCTCACGCCCAGCCCAATTGTTTAAAACCATTCGGTCCTTGACAGTTCTGTCACAAGGCAGACAGAATAGTAGGGAATTGGATATTGGCTGTGAGGCTTTTGCGAGCTATTTCGTGGATAAAGTCTTGGCACTCCGCTGTGACCTCCCCGCCACAGTTGAAACAGTGAGCGAACTTGAGGCCCCTTGCACGTCTTCACGGGGTTTAGAATGTTTTGACCCTCTGAGTCTGGAGGAAGTTGACAGATTGCTCGTATCGGTGCGTCCAACCACATGCTGCCTGAATCTGTGCCCTTCCTGGCTCATTAAGGAGTGCCACGAGGGGTTTCGAGGTGCCGTAAGGGAGATTGTTAACAAGTCCCTCTTGGAGGAACGGTTCCCTGAGGCACTTAAGGATGCGATGGTCCGCCCTCTCCTGAAAAAACCAACTCTAGACCCAGCTGAATTGGCCAACTATCGGCGGTGGCGACACAGCTTCAGAGCTTTTTGGATGACACTTCTGTCCTGGATCCACTCCAGTCCGGCTTTCGCCCTGGCCATGGGACGGAGACGGCACTGGTTGCCCTTACTGATGACCTCCGGAGGCATCTGGATCGAGGCGGTGTGGCGGCACTGTTGTTGTTAGATCTGTCAGCCACGTTTGACACGGTCGACTACCAGTTGCTGACCCACTGTCTCGCCGACATGGGGATACAGGGGCTCGCTCTTCAATGGCTTGCCTCCTTTCTCCAAGGTTGGGGACAAAGGGTAGGGGAACGGCAGTCCCAGAGGCACCCGCTTGAATGTGGGGTTCCTCAGGGGGCGGTGCTTTCCCCGATGTTGTTTAACATCTACATGCGCCCCCTTGCCCAGATTGCCAGGAGGTATGGGCTGGGTTGTCACCAATATGCGGATGACACCCAGCTCTATCTGTTGTTGGGTGGCCGGTCGGGCTCCGACCCAGAAGATCTGAACCGGGGGTTACAGGCTGTGGCTGGGTGGCTCAGGCTGAGCTGGCTGAAACTAAACCCAGCTCTATCTGTTGTTGGGTGGCCGGTCGGGCTCCGACCCAGAAGATCTGAACCGGGGGTTACAGGCTGTGGCTGGGTGGCTCAGGCTGAGCTGGCTGAAACTAAACCCAGCGAAGACGGAGGTCCTGGGCCTGAGTCGGAACGGTCTGGGGTTGGG